>NW_006399870.1:4873017-4885901 GCF_000299155.1 Elephantulus edwardii
GATGGTTCTGAAATTCAGGTGGGATAGACTCAAAGTCATATTTTGGTTGCCTTGGATTTGGTTTAATTTTCCTCAGCTTTAGCTTGAATTTACATATGAGTAGTTGGTGGTCTGTTCCACAATTAGCTCCTGCCCTAGTACCTCATATCATCTATAAGCTGACATGGAACAGGCATGTTCCAGTGTGATAAGTATAGAATAAGACACATTACCAACTTGGCAGTCAATGCTACCACGTGCCAGATCTCTTAAATGTAATCTATTTTTTTTTCTAAGCTTTTTATACCTTTGCTTATCTTCATCCCAAATGTAGATCATGTTCATCTAACAACTATAATTATTTTTCCACAGGGAGAATGTATCAGTATATTTTTGACACTTCTAACAACTTCTGGCCTTGTATAGAAAAATAGAGGAAACCTGGGAATCTGTGAATTATGTACCCAGTTTCAAAACATTGATATAAATAAATTCAAAGCATAAGAAAAAAATTATTGGAAATATTTCAAGAATGCAATAGGTGATTAAGTTTGCATTTTGCTTTTAATCTGTGTAATTTGATATTTTGTTTCCATACAGAGGATAGGAAGAAGTTCATTTCCTTATAGCAGTTACTGGGAGCTCTGATGGTGTAGTCCATAGGGAGTTGCACTGTTAACCTGAATGTAGTGCTTGTCTGGCAGTTTGAATCCATCAGCAGCTCCACAGGTGAAAGTTGGACAGTTTCTTATTAGAAGGTTCTGAATTGACAGCAATGAGGATTTTTAAAAACCCCAACAACACATTTCTAGCACTTAAACAGTTTTCAGGTTTCAGGAATTCTACACTAGAAACTCTACACTAATTTTCAAGAAAACTTCAAAAAATACATGCTACTATTATTTCTGGTCTGCTTTCAGTTACATCACTTGCACACCTCAGGTTGGACTTTTGTTGTCATGCGATTCTGGAATTGAAAACCAGAAAGACTGAGAGAGTTTTCAAAAGCAATGATGTCTGCCCTGGCACAAGTGAGCAAAGTGGAAAGCCACACCTGCTTCCAGGCCAAGTACCTACTTCAGCAGCAGGGAGTGAATCTGGAAGCTTTCTCTGTCCCAGGCAATAGGGAGCAGAAGGATGGGAAGCCACCTCTAGTCCTCTCCAGGTACTTATGTAAGCAGAGAGTGAACCCAGATGTTATCCATGTCACAGGGAACAGTGAGCAGTGGGTGGGAAGTTGGTCCACACCTACTCTGGGTCAGGCATTCCTTTCTTGTGGCTCCCGAAACAAACTGGAGAGGGTCTGTATTTTGGTTTGTGACTACTTACCGGTAGTGATCAGAAAGCCCTACCTCTACTGATCTCCTCCACTCTAGGTAGAATGGCTCTCAGTTTCAGCAGTGAGGAGAGTGCCTGGAGTCTGCACCATGCAAGGATCCAATTCAGCAGGAGACTCATGATCCTCATCCCTTGAACTGGACAATCATAATGTCATTGAAGAAGCACCAAACTTTAAACTCTGCATAAAAACCAAAAAGAAGATGTCACTCCAAAAAACTAATCAAGACATAGAGTCAGTGGAGCTCCTGAAAGGAAAGATTGATAGAACTTCTTGTCATGGGATTAAAAAAGATAATCATCAAATATTTAAACTGGCTGAGAGGAAAAAGGAAGATACAGATAAAATAAAAAAGGAACTTAAAAAGGTAATGCAAGACAAAGCAGATAAAAACAAGCACTAGACATCGTAGAAAAACAAGAAATACCAATCCAGAATAATAACATCAATATTTCAAGAGCGATTAGCATGTTAGAGAGATAGATGAACAGAATTGAAGAGATGGAACACAGAATTAGAAAAACAAAAGATAGAATTCTCAGCACCATTCTCCTAGAGCTAGAAGCAGAAATAAAAAGGAAAGAAAGCATAAGAATAATGTGAGACCTAGGTCTATAATCCACCTTGAATTGGTTTTTGTATATGGAGTGAGGTGTGGATCTTGCCTGAGTTTTCTGCAGTTTTCCAATTTTGCCAGTACCATTTTAACCAATTTCATCTTCTTGTCAAAAATCAGTTGACCCTAGGTAGATGGGCTGATTTCTGGATTTTCAATTTTCTTCCATTGATCTATGAGTCTGTCATTGTACAATACCATGTTGTCTTGATCACCATGGCAGTGTAATAGGATTTGAAATCAGTGAGCGAGAAGTTTCTTTTTTTTAAGGAGTGCTTTGCTTACTATGGGCCTCTTTCCTTTCCAAATGAAATTGGAGATTGCCTTTTCCATCTCGTTGAAGAATGGAATTTGTATTTGTACTGGGATTGCATTGAACCTGTAAATTTCCTTTCATAGTATCACCATTTTCACAATATTTAGTCTTCCTATCCCTGAGAAAGGAATATTCTTCCATTTATCTAGGTCTCTTTTTGTTTATTGTAATAATGTTTTATAATTTTCTTTTAATAGCTCTTTCATGCTTCTGGTTAGGTTTACTCTTGAGTATTTCATTTTGTGATCAGCTATTGTGAAGGATATTGTTTTTCTCAGAAACTGTTCTGTATTGTTTTTGTCGCTGTAGAGAAATCCAACTGATTTTTGTATTTTGATCTTGTATCCTGCTATTTTGCTGAATTGGTCAACTATGTGCAGTAGTTTTCTTTCTGAGTCTTTAGGGTTTTCTAAGTATACTATTATATTATCTGCATGGAGAGATAATTTTACCTCCTCTTTGCCAATTTGGATTACCTCTTATTTCCTTCTCTTGCCTTATTGCTATCACTAAGACTTCCAATACAATATTGAATAGGAAAGGCGATACTGGACATTCTTGCCTAGTTCCTGTTCTCAAGGGGAATGTATTTAATCTCTCTCCATTGACAACAACAAAACCACTTGTCTTACAGAGGTAACTTGTGGTCGCAATGAAGCTGAACACTATGACACTGATGTGTCGAATGCAATAATGGTTATCAATGGTGGACAGTGTTTGGCGGAGCTCCCCAATTAAAACAAGCTTGGAAGCAGGAGTGGCATCCACTTCTGCAAATAGTTTGCCTTGGAAACCCTGTGAACCTAGAGAAAGGATGAAAGTCGCGCAGCTGTTGAGGACTTTCATTCATAGAGTCGTCATGCATTGCCTACGACTCGACAGCACTTAACAACAACCATTGAGAACAATGTTGGCTGTCAGGTTTGCATTTATACTTTTTACTATGTTGAAGAAATTCCTAATACTATTTTGTTGAGTGTTTTAATCAGGAAAGGGTGTTAGATTTTGTCAAAGGCCTTTTCTGCATCAATTGATAGGATCATGCGGTTCTTATTCTTTGCTTTGTTAATGTGATGATTTATATTGATTGTTTTTCTTATGTTAAACTATCCTTGCCTACCTGTTATGAATTCCACTTGGTCATGGTGAATTGGTTTTTTCATCTATTGTTGGATTCTATTGGCCAGTATTTTATTCAGGATTTTTGCATCTATGTTCATGAGAGATATTGAGTCTAGGAGAATTCCATCTTTTTCTATTTTCTGAAATAGTTTATGTAGGATTGGTGACAGTCCTTCTCTGAATGTTTGATAAAATTTACTTGTAAAGCCATCTGGTCCAGGACTTTTTTGGCTGGAAATTGTTTTACTATCTTTTCAATTTCTTCTTTTGTAATGGGTCTGTTCAGGTGTTCAATTTCAGTTGGTGTCAGTTTAGGTATTGTGAATGTCTAAGTAATTGTCTATTTCCTCTGGGTTTTCATATTTGTTTGAGTATAATTTTTCATAATATTCCAGTGTTAACCTTTTTAATTTAGTTGTTTCTGTTGTGATGTTGCCCATTTCATCTCTTATTTGGATTATTTGTGTTTTTTTTCTTCTTTTCTTTTCTTAGTTTTGCTAGTGGTTTGTCGATTTTACATAAACTTCATTAAAGAAAAGCTTGGAAGAAGTCTAGAAGTCCTAATCCACAACATAAACAGTCTTCCAAGAATCCTGGAAAATCTACAACCAGCAGAGGATAAAAATAGATGAATGGGACCTTCTAAGAATCAAATCCCTATGCACATCCAAAAATTTCTCCAACAGGGTAAAAAAGGGAAGCTACAGACTGGGGGAAAATTTGGTAATGACATATCAGATAAGAGACTTATATCTAGAATTTATAAAATACTTGAGCACCATAAAAAGATAAAAGTAAATAACCCATTGAAAAAATGGGCACAGGATATGAACAGACACTTTACCAAAGAAGACATTCAGATGGCCAACAAGCACATGAAGAAATGTCCAAAATCCCTAGCTCTAAGAGAGATGCAAATCAAAACAACTATGAGACATCATCTCACCCCAGTAAGAATAGCAAAATTTAACAGAACAGCAAACAACAAATGTTGGCGAGGTTGCTGAGAAACGTCCATGCACCTGAAAACTAAATAACACCTTGCTGAAACTCAAGAGAGTAATAGAAGAAATAAAAAGTTTCTTGAAACAATCTAGGCTGAAGACAAAACTCACTTCTGGAATACAACAAAAGCTATATTTAGACATCAACTCACAGAAATAAGCAAACAAATTTAAAAAGAAGAAAAAATGAAAATAGACTATTCAACTCAGTATCTCCAGCAAGTAGAAAAAGAACCTCAAGAAAATCCAACAACTTCTAAAAAAAGAAAACTGGAAAAAATTAGGACAAAAATAAATGGAATAAAAAAGAGGGAAACAATTGAAACTATCAATAAGATCAGGAATTGGTTTTTTGAAAGGGCTAATAAAATCGACAAATAACTGGTAAACTTAACAAAAGAAAAGATGTAAATAATCCAAATAAGAAACGAAAGGGTGACATCATAACAGAATCAAGTGAAATAAAAAGAATAATGAAATTTTATGAAAAACAATAACAAATAAGAAAAAATAGGGGAAATGGACAAATATTTAGAAAGCAAAACCTGTCAAAACTGATGTGTATTGAAGTAGAATACCTGAACAGAACCATCACAAAAGAAAAAAAAAATCATTATGTCATAAAAAAACGCCAAAATGAAACAGAAAATTTAACAAAAAACAGTTCTGGAGCAGAGATTTTGTCTTTAACTTTTACCAAACATTCAGATCACAGCTGTGACCAATTCCAAATGAAATATTACAGAAAATTTTAAGACATGGAATACCATTGGATTTATTCTACAACACAAACATAATGCAGAGACCAAAGTCAGGTAAAGACAATACCAAAATAGAAAACTTGAGACAAATATCTCTCATGAATATCTTTAACATCTTTAATACAATATTAGCCAACAGAATTCAACAACATTTTGAAAGATTAATGTATCCTGACCAAGAAGAATTCAGACAGACATGCAAGGATGGTTAAGCATAAGAAAAAAAAAAGAGTGAACTCGATCACATTAACAAAATAAAGGATAAAACTACATGATCATTTCATCTGATGTAGAAAAAGCTTTTGACAAAATGCAACACACTTTACTAACATGCCGTTATTGTTGTTGTTGATTGCCATCTTGTAGCGGTCAACTCATAGTGACTCTATAAACAAAGACTCAATGCCTTTCCATAGCTATCATTCTTCATCCAAGTTCATAGAGTTTCCAGAGGCAAACTGTTTTACAACTGGGAGCTCCACCAAACACTGTCCACAATGGAAAACCATTCTGGTATTTGATATCCCCTTAGTATAAGCTTCAGCATCATAACAAACCAAGATTACCTCATATAGCACATTGACAAAGAGTAATGTGCAAAGTGGAAGAATGTTCTACTAGATATGACAGCAGTGGTTAAGTGTTGTCGAGTAAAATATGACTCAGAGTAAGCTATGCACAAAAAGATGTGAACTCTGTTCTACGGTTAACTTAATTTCTGTACATTTATAAGACAGTTCTTATAGTTTCCAGAGGCACCTAGTTTAGGAAGTGAATGCCACTCCTGCTTTCCAACATGAATCAGTCTGGAAGCTCATCCAACCACTGTACATAATGGGTAACCATTATTGTATTTGACATGACTATGGGATAGTGTTCAGCATCACAGCAACTCCAAGTTGTTCAGTACAGCAAATAGACAAATGATTGCTGTGTCTTTTAAAGAATATTTTTCTAAAATTAATAAATTTGGCCCTCAGGCCTGCGGCCCTCCCCTTGAGCCCTACAGGATTTTAAATCCATACCCTCAAACCGTGCTCCACCCTTACCCTTAGTCTAAGGCTCAAGGGTCATCCACATTTGAGGGCAGAAAAAGAACAGTAACACACCATGAAAATGAAAAGCATACTCAACAAAATATGAATAGTGGTAAATTTACTGAAAGTAACTGAAGGTATATACTCTGAACCAACAGCCAAAATCACCCTCAATGGGAAAAGATTAAAGGCATTCCTCCTGAGTATCTGGACCAGGCAAGGATGCCCATTATTATCACTGTTATTCAGCATTGTACTGCAAGTTGTAGTCAAAACAACAAGGCAAGATGAAGAAATGAGACATCCAACTTGTCAAAGAAGAGGTAAAACAATCTCTATCTGCAGATGATATAGTACTATTCTTAGAAACTCCTAGAGAGTCTGCAAGTAAACTGCTGGACATAGTGGCCAACTTAGCAAACTATCAGGATATAAGATGAACATAGAAAAATGAGTTGGATTTCTCTGCAGTAGCTAAGAGGAGACAGAAAAGGAAATAAGAAAAGTATTACCAGTTACAATAGTGAAACACAAAATGAAATGCTTAGGAAAAACCTGTAACAGATCCAAATGATATGTACAAAGAAAAATACAAAACAGTACTACGAGAAACTTAAACCAGACCTAGAGAAATGAAAAAAAAAAATGCCATGCTCATAGATAAGAAGTTAATATCTTGAATATTATAATTCTGCTAACAGCAATTTACAAGTTCAATGCAATGACAATAAAATATATATGCTTTTTTAATTTATGGAAAATACAATTTCCAATTTTATCGGGAAAGGAAAATGACCTCAAATAAGCAAAGTACTGCTGAAAAAGTAAAACAATGAATAAGGCATCACACTTCTTGATCTCAAAGCCTCCTACAAGGCAGAAGAAATCAAGACATCATAGTTCAAGCACAGTGACAGACCCGTACATAAGTGGAATAGAAAAAGGAATCCACAAATTAACCCATCCACCTGTGGATCAATAGTTGGAAAATATGGACTTGGTGACAGAAATGATGCTAGAGACAAAATGATAGAATTACGTACAATCAATATCCTATTCATTGCAAATACTTACAATAAGAAACAAATGCAGACTATACACATAGATTTCATCTGATGGTATGCATAGGATCGGATCAACTACACTACATCTGTGAGAAGAATCACTGGACAAGTTCAGTATCAGCTGGAATAAGTAGGCCAGGTGCTGATTATGGAACAGACCACCAACTACTCATATGCAAGCTCAAGTTGAAGTTGTAGGAAATGAAATCAAATCCACAGGAACCAAAATTTGACCTTGAGTCTATCCCACTCGAATTTCAAAACCATCTCAGGAACATGTTTGAGATCTTGAACACCAATGTGCAAAGACTAGATGAACTGTGGGAGGATATCATAACATCATCCATAAAGATCGCAAAAAATGATTACAAAGGCAGAAGAGGGAAAAAGACCAAAATGGATGTCAAAAGAGAGTCTGAATATTGCACTAGAGTACTGTGAAGTCAAAGCAAAAGACAAATCAAGAAATTAAGGAGCTGAACAGAATATTTCAAAGGGCAACTCAGGAAAACAAAGTAAAGTATTATAATGAAATGTGCAAAGAGCTGGACTCAGAAAATCAAAAGGGCTGAACGTATTCAACATTTCTTAAGCTGAAGAAATTGAATGACAAATTCAAGCCTTGAGTTGCAGTGCTTAAGGATGCTATGGGCAGAGTATTGAATGATCCAGGAAGGATTAAAAGAAGATGGAAGATCATATGGTTCTTGCTATTTACTTTGTTAATATAGTGAATTACACCGATTGTTTTTCTTATGTTGAACCATCCCTGCATACCTATTATGAATTCCACTTGGTCATGGCGAATTTTTTTTATGTGCTTTTGGATTCTATTGGCTAGGATTTTGTTAAGAACTTTTGCATCTATATTCATCAGAGATATTGGTCTGTAGTTTTCTTTCTTGGGAGTATCTTTGCCTATTTTGGGTATTAAGGTAATGTTTGGTTCATAGAATGGGAGCAAACATTTGGTAATTCCATCTCAGACAAGAGTCTTATAACAAAAGTTTACAGAATACACCTGGGCCTCCACAAGAAAAAGACTGATAACCTAATTACAAGATAGGCAAGACATGGAAAGAATTTTCACAGAGGAAGATATTAGAGTGGGAAACAGACACATGAAGAAATGCTCCAAATCATTAGCAATAAGAGAGATGCAAGTCAAAACCACATTGAGGTACCATCTCACTCCAGTAAGAGTGGCAAAATTTAACAGGGCAGCAAGTAATAGATGTTGGAGAGGATGTGGCAAGAAAGGAACTCTTATACATTGTTGATGGAATTATAAAATGATGCAGCCATTCTGGAAGGCAGTTTGGCGCTTCCTCAAAAAGCCGAACATGGAAATTCCATATGACACAGCTATTCCACTACTTGGAATATACCCTGATAATATGACAACTGAGGCACAAATTGAGATTTGTATACCAATGTTCATAGCAGCAGTATTTACCATCATAAGACCATGGAAACAGCCCAAATGTCCAACCACAAATGAATGAATTAAGAAATTACAGTACATTCACACAATGAAACACTATGCAGTACGCAGGAATAAAAACTTTGTAAATTATTACCTAACTCAGAAGGGACTGGAGAGCTTTATTCTGAGTGAGATAACTCAATCCCATAAAGGTAAATATTGTATAAAACTGTTATTGTAGAATGAGTATAAGGATCCAGGAAGGTGGGAGTGGCTGGAAGCAGAGGGATGTGGATGTGCAGGGGGAAGTGAGGATTAATCATTGGAATGTACAATTTGATGGGTTGGGGAGGGAAATTGAAAGAATTTGTTCAAATTTGTATTTGTATTTGAATTTGTAAGTAAACTAGTAGAAAAACAAAAAGAAAAAAAAAATGAAAAAAAGAGCCATTGTACCGAAAGGAATTAATTGGCTGACACAGAAGAATTCAATGAAATAACATATGAGCAAGAGCCTGTGGTGAGGAAGGAAGAAGTTCAAGCTTATCTGAAAGAACTGGGAAAAAACAAGGTCCCAGGAATTGACAGCATACCAAATGATGTTATTCAACAGATGCTGCCCTGGATGTGCCCACCAAGTGGTGCCAAGAAATCTAGAGGACAACCACCTGGCCAACTGATTGGAAGAGACTTATATTTGTTCCCATTCCAAAGAAAGATGACCAGACAGAGGGCAGAAATTATCAAACAATGTCCTTAATATCACATGCAAGCAAGATTCTGCTGAAAATTAACCAAAAATTACTAGAACAGCATATCAACAGAGAATTGCCAGATGTGTAGGCTGGGTTTAGAAGAAGTTGTGATACTAGAGATATTATAACTAATGTTAGATGGATCTTGGCTGAAATCAGGGAGTACTGGAGGAATGTCTGTGTTTCATTGATTATACAAAGGCATTTGACTGTGGATCACAACAAATTGTTGCTGACTCTGAGAAGAATTGGAATCCCAGAACACTTGATTGTGCTTATGTGAAACCTATACTTGGATCAGGAAGCAGTCATCAGAACAGAGCAAGGGAACACCACATGTTTAAAAATTGGAAAGAGTATATGCCATGATAGATGGAGAAGAGATTGAGATTGTTCAAAGCTTTAGTTTGCTTGGCTCCACAATCAGTAAGCTTGGTACCAGCAGCCAGGAAATCAAAAGATGAATTGCATTGGGAAAGTCTGCTGTCAGGGACCTCTCCAGAGTACTGAAGAGCAACGATGTTAGTCTGGAGACTAAAGTGTCCCTGGTCCAGGCCGTGGTCTTCACAATTATGCATCAGAAAGCTTGGCAATGACTAGGGATGATAGAAGGAGAATTTATGCCTTTGCGTTGTGGTGCTAGAGTATTGAATATACCACAGACTGCTAAGAGAACAAACAAGTTCGTTTTTTTTTTTTGTTTAAACACACTTTACTTTTAGACAACCTATGACATTTTTTCCCTTTAAAAAATGCCTCTGCTCCAAATAAATGAAGGTCAAAATTAAAATGGAGAGCTCAAGATGGTATCTCAGTCCCATTTGTTGAAGTCCTGGTGTGGTGATTAAAAGCAGCAGCCAGATCAGATGACAGGTGATGGATCCCAACAAGTGCCAAATTTGTTAGCATTTCTCCATTTCTAAACCATCCTTAAAGAAAATCATGTATGGAGTCACACCATCCTCACGGTAGTCCAGCAGAGCAACCATGCAATCTGGATTCATGTTTTCACCAATAAAGAACTGGTAGTTTTTGAAATTAGCAAGGATGTGCTTGATCTGTTCTGCAGCCCCTGTCATAAAAGGTTTTACTCTTTCTGGTTTTTGTTCTTCAAGTTTGCCTTTGATTGATTTCATGTAATCCTTGATGTACTTCTTGTAGGCTTCTTTTGTGAAGCTGGTTTCCTGCAAGTGATGGTTCATGACTTTGTCAACACCAGTGATTACTGTGCTTTTGGTTCCTTCACAATCAGTGCCTTCAGCAGAGGCATTTCCACCAATGAGCGAGTCATCAATGTTACCCTCCGTCCTACTGACCATCTTCCCCGACATCTACAAAATCCGGGAGATCTCGGGCAGACTGTGCCTGGAGGTGGAGGGGCTCATCGTGGCTGCTGAGGTCCCAGTAGATGATCATGATGGTGGCAAGGAGACGACAGCGGCGCTTGCTGAGCAGGAGCCGGAGCTCTGAGCGAGTGCGCTGCAGCAAGAGCAGGGCTCAGGGAGAGGGGGGAGCTGGCGGTAAAGACCAACTCAGCCGCTCCCTACAAGTTCGTTCTTGAGAGGGTGAAACCAGGCTTCTTCTTGGAAGCAAGGGGGGAGGGGGGAGGGGTTTGTGCGGGGAGAAGGGTGCAACAATAAATGAATGGAATCCCAAAATCTCTGTAGATGTTCACGGAAATGAAAAATAAACAACCTAAATTTAAAAAAAAAAAAAAAGAGCCCACACTCTGCACACCAAGCCTGAGACTGAGATCCTTTCTGACATTAATAAGTACTAGCTCTATGCCAATAAGCTGTAGTGACATAGTTTGTAAGAACTTACAGTGCTAAAATAACAGTGGCACCTCTCTAGTAGTTTGAATCTGCTATCAGCTGTACCAGAAAAAGAGGAGCAAACTCCTTCTTTCGAATTTACAGCCCTCAAAAAACTGCTGGGGGGCCAGCTATTATCTGGTCCAACTTTATGGAAATGAGTTTAATTTGTTTTTTAAATGTTTTTGGGGCTTTGATGTGTATTGGTTTTGAGGGGGGTTGTTCTAGCTACATGATTAAAAGGAGTATTCTGGTGACTTAGGATATAGAGAATTGAACTGTTATTCAGAAGGCATCACTTCTCCAAAGATTCTGCTCCAGAAAGACATGAACAGTCTACTCCTGTGCATTTTATAGTTTGAAAATCCACTGGTGGATCAAGTCTGAACCAATTCCCACTCCACAGCAATATGTTTTGACTTATCACCAAGAGAACTCAAGTGGCTTAGTTCATGGGGGCTTGTGCTGTTAACCCAAGGCCGCGGGTCCCTGGCAGTTTGATTTTCT
Organism: Elephantulus edwardii; assembly: GCF_000299155.1. Taxonomy (NCBI): domain Eukaryota; kingdom Metazoa; phylum Chordata; class Mammalia; order Macroscelidea; family Macroscelididae; genus Elephantulus; species Elephantulus edwardii. The sequence continues at coordinate 4,884,758 of NW_006399870.1, forward strand.
CAACTGTTCCTCAAGAAAAAGAAGGGCAATCCCTTCTCCTGCGATTTACAGCTATCTGTTGGTTCTACTTAGTGACAATGAATTTTTGAGAGCTGGAGTGTATGAAACAAGTTGCTTAAATTCTCTATGCCTCACTTTTCTTTATCTAAATGCTATATATTCTCTAGAAAAAGAACTTCATAGAATTGTTAGGAAGAATAAGTTATATTTATTAATAATATATGTTTACCCAAAAAAAAAACCAACCAAACAAACAAAAAAACCTCTGTCTGACATACTTTGAGTATGTGGCAAAGAAGGACCAGTCCTTAGAGAAGGACATTATACCTGGAAACGTGGAGGGACAGGACAGAATGGGAAGATCCTCGATGAGGTGGATTGACTCAGTGACTGGAGTAATGGGGGTAGGTGTGTTGGAGCCACTAAAGTTTGCTCAGGATAGAGCAGGGTTTAGAGCTGTGTGTCACAAGCGGCCTGACAGTATTTAACAGCAACAACGTATGGTCAATTTATGTTTGACAAGATGATAAAATAAATTCAGTGGAAAAGTGTCATTCTCTTTAAGCAAATGGCATCAGCAAATTTAGACAACCATGTGCAGAATATTTAAGTGAGACTCACACTTTACACTATATATTAAGAACAATCTCAAGGTGGACCAAAGATTTAAGAGTGAAACTAAAGAATATAAAGTTCATCAGAGGAAAACTAGAAACAAGTCTAGAAGTCCTAATACATGAAATGAATAAACTTCCAAGCATAATAAAAAACTTACAATCAGGAGAAGATTAAATAGATGTATGGGACCTTCTAAAAACCAAATACTTATGCACATGTGAAAACTTCTCCAATAAGGGGAGAAAAGAAACCCATAGATTGAGAAAAAATATTTAGCAATGAAATATCTGATGAAGGACTCATATCTAAACTTCTCATATTCTTTGAGAATGTTGTTAAAAGGGGCCAATCTTTGGAAAAGACATTATTCTGATCGGCAGAGGGTCAGCAAAAGAGAGTAAGATTCTCAGTAAGTTGAACTGAAACAATGATTTCTTTTCTATAATTATATTTTATTAATTTTCATAAACATTTACAGAGATTTTGGGCTTCCACTCATTCATTGTTGCACTATTCTCTCTACCCT
>NW_006399870.1:4889726-4893314 GCF_000299155.1 Elephantulus edwardii
TCTTTTCAGACCATAATGCCACAAAATTAGAAATTAATAATAGGATGATAAAGGAGAAAAAACCATACATTTGGAAGCTGAACAACACCTTGCTTGGACACAATGATTTTAACAATGGAGATAGTGAGATAGTGGAAGATAGGACATCTCTTATTGATAGGATCCTTACAAATTGAAGTTAATTCAGCATCACCTGACAACAATAACAATCACAGCCAAAGTCATAATCAAGCACATGGCTTTTATTAGATGTCTTACAAATTGGTGCATGGGTACCAATCAGATAATATTTGAACTCTTAGTTGATACTTCCTCTTATGATGGAACAAAGATTTTGTCTTCAGCTTTGAATTATACACATTCTGGATTTTATCCTCTTGCAAAATTCATTTCCTGGGTCAAGAAGACACTCTAGACAGAGAATGTTAACTTTACAAGACAAAATCTTTTTTGAAATTTGTCCCATTTTGCTGGACATGTATCTGTCCCATGTATCTGTTCACAGAGGTAATAAACGTGACTTCTTTGTCTCTGAAGGCCACTTGTCTCATCTGAAAAGTTAGAGGGTTTGGTGTTCTAATCTCTTAAATTCTTTCTTTTTCTGAAAGATAAGATTTAGTCTCTATGGGTTTATCATTCATCTTTTGAAACAAAAACAAGAAAGAAACATAATTGTACAATCATGTTTGTACAAAGTACAAAGATATTTTTGTTTCCCTGGGAAAATCTAGCCACTAATCCTTAACTCATTGGTACTTTGATTTCAATAATCATAACTGATAACCTATAATATAATCAAAGCTATGATATTTTAAAGTTTGTGTTGATCCTGTATTTTCAGTGCTTGGCAAATATAAGTACTCAAATGTATGCTAAGGTGAGTGAATGAAAGATCAAGACAGTTACCTTCTTTTCAAGAAGAGCAAGATGAGAAGGATTTTTGTTTCACTCTCATCCATTTCCTTAATTTTTTTGTGGTTGTTTATATGTCAAAATTAATTCAATATTTATTAAGGAAAAAAATAAAAGTATCCTTTGCAGCTGAAGTGTTTGTTTGCATTGATGCATTTGACCATATGCTGTGTCTTGCTTCCCCAGGGAAAATGCTAACAGGGCTGAGTGTAAGAGCTTGGCTTCTACTTCTCATTCTGTTCCTGACAAATTTGGTGCCTTCTTGGATAGATTAGGTAACATTGCTCAAATTTTCTTTTTGTAAAAGATGTGATTTAGATTCTTTTCTGCTTTGAATTGCATAATTAGAGCATGATGTCACAGATGGAGGCACATGCTTTTGTTGTTAGTAGGCATGTCCACTTGATTTCAACTCATAGCAATACTACTATGTATTACAAAATGAAAACACTGTCTTGTCCTAATCATTGCTATACACAAACCCTGTATTGCAACCACTGAGCCATTTCATTGGGGGATTTCTTAATTTTTTTTCCTGATTCTTTATCAAGCATAATATCCGTCTCCAGAGACTGGTTTTTCTTGATAAAATGTTCAAAATGCATGAGACAAAAGTCTTGCCATGAAGTATTCTGATTGCACTTACAAGTTACTTTTTCCCCCCCTAATAGTTTATGGATATACATGTTATTATTGTTATGTGATGATGAGTCACCTGCAGCTTGTAGTGACCTTATGTACAATATCTCTGAACCCTGCCTTATCCTGAGTCAGTCTCTGACACATCTACTGTCTTTATCCCACTTACTGTACCAAGTCATCTCATCCTTCCTCTCCTGAGGTATCCCTCCACATTTTCAAGCATTATGTTTGTCTACAAAGACTGATCTCTCCTGGCAACATGTCCAAAATATATGAGACAGAGCTCCAAAATCCTTGCCTATAAGGAACAACTTGATTTCACCCTCTCCAGGACAGATCTGTTTGTTCTTTTGTGAGTCCATGATATGTTCAATACTTTTCTCCAGTACCACAAGTCAAAGGCATTGATTCTTCTTCTGTCATCCTTAGTCACTGTTCACTTCTCTGATGTACAGCATACAATTGGGAAGATCATGGCCTGTATCAGCCATACCTTACTTAGTCTTTACACTAACATCATTGCTCTTCAGCACTATGAAGAGGTCTCTGACAACAAATATGTCTAATGCAATTAGTCTTTTGATTTCCTGACTGGTGGTGCCAGGAATGTTGATTGTGGAACCAAGCAAGCTGAAATTGTTAACAACCGAAGTCTCTTCTCTATCATGAGGCTACCAATTGGTCCTGCAGTGAGAATCTTTGTTTTCTTGATTTAGAGCTTCAATCCATACTGAAGACCGCAGTCCTTGACTTTCTACAGCAAATACTCTAGGTCATCTTCAGTTTCAGTAAGGAAGGTTGTGTCATCTTTATAACGCAGGCTGTTGATAAGCCTTTTTCCAATCCTAATGTCACATTCCTCCTCATAGAGCCTACCCTTCTGAATAATCTGCTTTGCACGTAGATAGCAAAAGTATGGAGAAATCAGGCATCCATGACAAACTGCATTCCTGATTTTCAACCATGCAGTGTGTCCTTACTATCTTCTGACAACTGCTTTTTGGTCCAAGTATTTCCTAAAATCACAATCAGGTTTCTGGGTTTCTCATTCTTCTCAAGTTTAGTCACAATTTGTTGTAATCTACATCATCAAATATCTTTGCATAGTCAGTGAAACACAGATAGACACTCTGCTGTTACTCTTTGCTTTCAGCCAAGATTCATCTGACTTTAGCTCTCATGTCCCTTGAGCCACAGTCTTTTATAAATGCAGTTTGTATTTTTAGTAGTTCTTTATCAATGCACTGTTCCAGTCATTTTTAGGTAACAATCAGCAGGATTTTGCTTGAATGTAATATTAGTATTATTGTTAGTGATGTTGATAATTTCCATACTCTGTTGGATCACTTTTTCTTTGTTAATAACATAGTTCAAAGGCATCAATTACTTTTAGATCTTGCTCATTTTATTACCTAGCTTTTTATGTGCATATGCCATTGAAAATACCATGACTTGAAGGCAATATACCTTAAAACTTTGAAGAGATTCATTGCAACAGACTTTCTCAATGCACTACATAATTTAATTTCTTGGCTGCGGCTAACATGAGTATTGATTGTGGATCCAAATAAAATCATTCACTACTTTAATCTTTTCTCCTTTTTCATAGTATTGATTATTGGCCTAGTTGTGAAGATTTTGTTTGGTTTATGCTGAAGTAATTAATACTATTTCAGTCTTTAATCTCTGTCAAAAAGTACTTCAATACCTCTTTGCTTCCTTCAAAAATGTCGCATATTATTGTTGAGTCTTTCTCCAATCCTGATACCACATTATTCTTCTTCTAGTCCAGTTTCTTGACCACTTGCTCTACATATACACTGAATATGTACAGTAAAAGGATATAACGGTTAAGTACATCTTTCTTGATTTAAAACCTCTTGATGCCCTTTTTTCTGTTTGAACAACTTGCTTTTGGTCTATACATAGGCCCAGTCAACCATTATAAAATATCCATTCTTTGTAATATTATTTACAATTTGTTACAGTCCACACTGTCAAATGGTTTTGTATGGTCAATAAAACTTAATATCT
>NW_006399870.1:4894730-4906269 GCF_000299155.1 Elephantulus edwardii
GGATTTGATTCTTAGAAGGTCCCATTCATCTATTTTATCTTTTCCTGGTTGTAAATTTTTCAGAATACTTGGAAGACTCTTTACGTTGTGGATTAGGACTACTAAAGTTCTTCCAAGCTTTTCTTGAATGAAGTTTATAGTCCTTGGTTTTAGTCCTAGGTCCATGATCCACGTTGAGTTGATTTTTGTATATGGAGTGAGGTGGGGAACATTCTTACTTCACTCTTCTGAATTGAGCTTGAAATTCTATCATTTCCATGTTACTATACTGATGAAATAATTTTTAAATGATCTTCAGCAAGATTTTACTTTTGTGTGATGTTATTGCTTATGATGTACACATTCCTTGAGCCTCTGTTTCTTAGTAATTGGCATAGATATGGGTCTCTTCCAGTCATTTGGCAAGGTACCTATTTCCAAGGCTTTTGGCCTAGATCAAAAGACTTCAAGTACTGTATCCACTTATTGAACCATTTAATTAGGTATTCTGCGAATTCCTAGAGTCATATTTCTCACTACTGCCTTCAATGCATCTTGAATTTCTTTTTTTTTCAGTATTATTTATTCTTGATCATATGCTACTCCTGAAATGGCTGAACAATGACAAACTATTTTATAAAAAATTTTAATCATCAACCTTGAAAGAAATGATACAGAGATATGTTTGTGTAGTCATTGCATGCACATGTGATTGTGACCTTGCCAATAGCTCAGATAACAGGCATAGAGCTCTATCTCTTCACTCGTACCCACATCTGCAATGGCACCATGTTGTTGTGGTATCTTTGTTTTCTCTTCCTTATGCCTTGTCTCCTAGAATCAGTGAGCACAAGTGTGCCTACAGCAAATGTTCTGACCTCTCCCTGTCTCCCACCACATTATCCAGATTCAGAACACAGTGGGAAGAATGACATCTTGTTATGATGATCCAAGTTCAAAGCTCTGTGCCTTAAACTGTGTAGATGTGAGCAAATTTTTTAAATGTTCTCTTCTTCAATTTTCTGAATTGTTCTCATAAATAACAAACAAGGTGTCATTGAAAAATGCTTAGCTTTTCATTACCACCACCATCATCATCATCAGTGATGAAGTAGTATCAGCTTTGAGGTCTTGATTTTTCTTGTCTCTGTCTGCCCTGATAGAACTGGCAAACAACCCTCGCTGGAGTGAATTGACCAGGTCCCTTCAGGGCTGCACTCCATTATAGCTCCTGAGTCTCCACTGATAAGAGTCCTTTCTCATCAGCCACTTTTTAAATCTTCTATCCTTTCCCCAATCCAACAGAAAGTCCTGCTCTGCTCATTCACGTATTCTCTCTTTATCTCTTTACCTACCTTTGCTAAAACTGCTTACACTTCAGATAATAAATGGTACTTATCAGATTGAGTTCCAAGCTTAGTACAATGCAGTTTCCTCATTCTCCTTTCCAAAGGTTTTCAGGAAAACAAAAGCACATCTCACTCTTCCTTTTCTGCTGTTGTTAAAATCTTCCATGATCTTCATTCTTCATTCCTCATACATCTCATCATTCCTTCACCTTCTTTATGCTTCCCATTGGTTTTCTACATGTTTTTAATGTTTCTTCCCAGTCTGTTTCTGAATGTCCCTGTTCGTCTTCTGGATTATCATCATTTACTCCTTCTCAATCTTAGTGCTCTTCTTCACCTGTATTTCTCTATGAGGATATTCCAAATGTTCCAAATGTGAAGGAAGACAGTGACACTTTCTACTTGCTCAGACCTGCCCTACATGCGTTTCTTCTAAAGAGTATAACCAAAATATTTCGACAGATGATAACATGCATCTTTTCTTGCATTCTGTTTCTCAACTAAGTGTATTCCCATGCAAAATAGTTCCTTTATGTATCAGAATGGCAAGATGGATCTAATAATATTTTTTTCTAACACATCATACTCACATAAAAACTCACATTGACCTCTATTCATGAAATATAAGGCCTCATATCTACTCCCTGCACTCAATTCATAGTGGTTAGTAAAAGACTGTGGACTTACATCAGTGCTGAGGTTGATTCTTAAGTCCTTGTTCTGACCCCAGAAAAACTCCTGAAACTCTCATGACCTTATTCTTTAGAGGTGATAATGGCCTGGCTGAAGTAGAAATCTGGGGGCAGTATTTGCATGGCATGAAATTGTTTTATGAGATTTAGAGTCTTATACAAAGACTCAACTTGACATCTTATCCATCAACTAATAAACATAGTGTAGAAAGGTAGTTTGAATCAGGACACAGGAAGGCCTGACTTGGAGGAAAACAATTTTAAGAGAGTAATTTTGACACTGGCTTCCCAAAGCTAAAAGGCTGTATTTATTCTGAATACCTCAGGTGGAAGATAACAATAGACAATAGGTCATTTTTACCCACTTCTGACAGGCTTGAGGAAACCAGGCCAACAATTTTCCTGGGTGAGTTCTTGGAATGGGGCAAGACCAGCTTAGGTTCAGTTAGACTTTGATGCCATCTGAGAGATGAGCCATGGACACCCAGAAACTCCCAAGGCAGGCTGAAGTGTAGTCATGGAGATATGGCAAGTGAAGTTGTATAAGTCCTGGATCAGAACCTAAACAAAGTGTTTTTGTAAAGGGGGACTCAGATGCAGAGAGAATAAAACCTTTCTTCATCTGTGTGGTCACTGCTCTTTCTAATCTTGGACAGTTTCTAGAGAGGTCCTGATCCCTCACGTCCTATCCAGCTCTTATCCTTCTGTTTGTTCTCTCTCTCTCTCTCTCCCTCCCATCTCTAGATGTTGATTCCTTCTCCCTCAACCTTGGTCTGTATCTTTTCTGTGTGTTCCCAGAAATCCTAAATTCTCAGTGTAGTTGTCACATTCAATTGTAAGAACTTGCTTATCAGTCTTTATCTATATGCTACTCCATATACTGTAAGAATGAAATACAGCATATCCGTTCATCATGGTCTCTTCAGCATCATAAACAAGTGTCTAGCATATAGTAGACAATTTGTAAATAGTTGCTCAATAAAAGAATGAATTAATAAATGAGATTGGTGGCAAATACAGTGAAGATAAAATAGACTTGTGCTGTGTTTCTATCAAATTGCAACAATGAAATGGGAAGATGTAGGTGGGTTTGAATCAGTTACGGAAATAGACTAGGTGATCTCTGAAATCTTATCCACCTAAAGTTTCTGATAACTCAGTGACTCCAAAGGGTTTCTTGCCTTCCATTTAGTACATCTTTCAGGCTAGTAAAACCCCCGCAGTGACCCAAGTACTGAGGAAAGATTCTTGAATCTGGCAAAGTTTTCCCTTAATTGAATTTAATCTACTAATGCATTGCCTGTTGTGCCCTTTTCATTAACCACCCCTTTCAGAGTAGTTTCCTGGGAAGAGAGTGGGGAAGCAAGAGAGGAAAAAACAAAGAGGTATCTAACTTTTCCCCCCTTAAAGTCACACAGTAGTGGCATGGAAAAGGTAATGTCTGAGAGAGACGAGAAAGAAGACCACAGAACTGGCATTGTGAAAGGATAATGGATCAGAGGAAAACTCCAGAGTCTCTCTTTTTGTGAAAAGGTGAAAGAGTTCAAAGCCTGATTTCAAATATTTTACCTACAACTACTCCAGAAAGGAAACTCTGGTGGCCTGTAATAAGAATTTTCATTGCAATTCTGAAGGCACAGTGTTCAAATCCATCAGCTGCTTTGCAGAAGAAGGATTGGCAACTGCCTCTAAAAACCTGCTGGAGGGTCACCTATGGATTGGTTGTGACCCCATGGTACACAATAACAAGATTCTTAAAACTTATTATCCTTATTATTGCTAAAGAGAGTTAAATCCACTTTTTAGAGAGAACCCCCCTTTTTTTGCAAAATGGGATGAGAAACTGAGGCATAAAAATGCTGTGCAGCCTGCCAAGTATCTGATGCCTATTTTTTGTAAGCTATTCTGGCATCTACAGCTGAGGAGCAAAGAGAAAAAGTTTAAGAACCGATGCAGGGGTAGAAGATGGTAGTTGAGCTGTTGAAAAGGAAACTGAAAGCATGGAAATACTCTTAAATCTCATTACTTGTTTTGATTTCCTGCCAGGTGCCCAGCACCCATTTTGATTTTGTTTTTCAGGGATATTTTTACTTCGGTTTCCTTATAAAAAATTATTTGTTGTTCTTTTATGAGCTAAGCTTCAAAGGGGCAGTTCAGTCTGTGACCCTTTTAAACTGGAACCCATAGTGTGTTCAGTGAGCTGTTTTCCTTTTTCTTTCCTATCATTCTCTGATTTTTTCCCTTTGTGCGATATATGCTGAAGGCCCTTTCATCTGACAAGCTTCCCTTATCCCCCAAATACACACACACACACACACACACACACACACACACACACTCTCTCTCTCTCTCTTTCTCTCTCTCTCTCTCTTCCTGTAGTTACTTTCTTTCTTTCCTCCTTCCTTTGGGTAACACAAATTGAGAAATTCAACAAAAAGGTAGAAATGTGCATAGACATAAGCTCATGAAAAGAAACACATAAAATAAGTTACCAATTTTAAATGGTATCCATCCATCAAGGGTAGGGAACCTGAAAGCAGAGTGATATGAGGAGGCAGGAAGTGGGGTGTAGAAAATACAGATCAAATAAAGCAAAAAAGAGAGCAGAGAGAACCCTCTTGGCAGCCAAGGTTTCTGGGAACAGTGGCATAGCATGAAGATAAAATAATTGTGCTCTCCCGATGAAGTGTTCTGCTGCATCCCTGCTTGCGGTGCCAAGTCTACCATCCTCGACTAGCCATCACAGTATTTTATCTTTGGGTGAAAGCACTCCATCACTTGAGGTGGAAAGAGCTTGATTAATTAGCAGAGATCACTTTCAAACAGACAGCAGCTCAGTAGGGAAGGTTAGAGCTATTTAAGGAGGAAGCCATGCAGTGCTGGCAAAGGAGTCTTCCCCTTCTGCTTCCTGTAATACTCTCAACCTCCATACTGACCCTGTGAATTGCACATGCACAGATACACACATGTACCTTATTCTCCATTTGCCAACACAAAATTTTCCCCCCACCTCTTTTTTCACTGGGGCTGTTTCAAAGGACCTGGATATGAAATCTTCTGGGTGAAAGAACTCCTTCTCTGTTGGAAAACAGAGTCTGGTAATTGAAGGGCAATTGCTGGATTAAGTGGAAGAGTGTAGAATCTTTCAGCACTGAGAACTTTGAAATAAGCTAAATATTCTCTGTAAGTTAATGATGGGAGAGAAGGGGGAAATGTTGAAGACAGCAGAAGAGGAGGAGCGAATAGTCCCTCTCACTGTGCCTCCCATGTACAGTGAACTGGTATGAATTAATCCAAGTATAAACATATCACCTGCTTGTAATGCTTTCGTCTATGTATAGGTCTGGGGAGGACAAGGCTTCTCCTTTTCAGGACACATTCTTCCACTCGAGTTCAATCAGCAAAGGGCTCCTTACTCCACCCAACTAATTAAGGGCAAACCTTGCCTTAAGGTGGTAGAGCTAATGAAGTGGCGGCAGAGTGCCTGATGGTTCTAATAAAATGGAATGAACTGAGGAGAAGAATTAACCTGGTGGGATTAGTTCACTAGTTAGCAAGATGTTGGAATTGCCCTTTAGATTCATTCTGAGAATTTTAAACATATTCTTTGCTTAGAAGGATCCCTGGCTTGAGTGAATACACCTGGCAAGGCTGAGAGATAAAAGACAAGAAAAGCTTCAGGATAGTGCCCTCGGCGTCTAGAAGATGCAACTTTAGCTCTGCTGAGAATACTTATTTTTGCACAGGAAGCATCTCTGAAAGCAAAGCTGAATTTAAACTGCACAGACCAAGATTCTCCATGATTTGTTCAACCAGTGCCATCACTGATGATACAGGCTGGATCAGTGCTATTAAGGAGAGAAGACAGCGGGCCCCTTCATAGCCAAGCAGCATTCAATAATAATACAAAGATGGCTTGGGCCTCAAACCAAATTTGAAATGATACACTGTGACTTAACACTGTGATCCTAACTCAAATCTCTCCTTTGTAGTGAGGAAAAGTAGAAATAATAGAGACTAGCACAACACAGTTCTACAAAGCTAAGAAAGTCATCATCCAAAATTCAACTGCATGCTTGTTCCATGTCAGGGACTGCATTAGGTGCTGAATAGCATCTTGATAAGATCATTCCTCTGTCCCCAAGGTGCTTACAGATAGTAATAGAAAGAGAGATCAACTTAAAACTAACTCAACTCTCATTATGGACCACAAAGCATCCACAATTGCAGTGAAGGAATAAATTAATTCTACTTGCCAAGAGTGATATGGAGAAGGCTCACCGAAGTCTTTACAACAGAAAAAAAGTCTCTCAACTTTTTAATATATCTTTTGCTGTTGTATCAAGTCAGAGGATCAGAAAATTTGGGAATTGAAGAGAGTCTTAGGTATTACAGTGAATCACAACCTATTTTATTCATCCTGGGTTTGCATGGAAAAACAGATTTTCAAGCCCCTGCTTGAAAACATGTAGCTGACTATATAAGAACTTCCAGAGGGAGGAGACCTGAAAAATCTCTATTTAAATTATTTCCAGATTATTCTCATGAATTGCTAAACATGAGGTATACTAAAGTACATGGTTACATAGAGCACACATGGTTAGAGCTCTCTCTTTGCCACTAACTAAAAAAGTTATCTCAGAATCTACTGGGATAAATCTTGAAAGAGAAGTTTATAATCTATTAAAAAATCAGCCACTGAAAATACTATATATTATTTTTATCCTGACACATGCTGGATTGCCATGAATTGGAGCAACTGGAAAGTAGACAAAATTTCCTTCTTGTAGAAGAGATGATTTAGACACAGTGAAGATGAAGGTAACAAAAGCAGTTGGCTCAAGTTAAAAGTTAATAGTGGAATTTGAGTTCAGGTTTGCTTGTATCCAAATTTTCTCTGCTTCATTAGGAAACTGCATAACTCATTTAACAAGAGAGCTGCTAAGGAATACCCTAGCTTTTGTTAGGTGCCATCGAGTCAAGTAGGACTTATAGTGACACCATGAACAAAAGATCTGAACCTAGTCCTATCCTGTGCCATCCTCATACTTCCTGACACATAAGATCCTATTGTAGCAGTCACCTTGTCAATCCTGCTGGCTGAGAGTCTTCCTCTTCTTTGTCGACCCTCCACCCTTCCCAACATCATATCCCTCTTCAAGAAATAGCATCTCCTTGCAATATGTCCAAAGTATGTGAGGCAAAGCCTCATCATTCTTGCCTCCAGCTGCACCCTCTCCAAGACATATTTATTTTTTTTCTTGGCCGTGCATAGGATGTTCAGTGCTCTTCTCCAACACCACAGCTCAAAGGCATCAATTCTTTTTCTGTCATCCTTATTCATTGTCCAGGTCTCAGATGCATAGCTAGTAACTGAAAAGACCATGGCCTGAAAGAGGCACATCTTAGTCCTCAAACTGACATGACTACTCCTTAATAATTTGGAAAGGTCCTTAACTGCAGATTTTCCCATTGCAATGTGTCTCTTTATTTCCTGACTGCTCATACCAAGAGTGTTAATTGTGGATCCAAGCAAGATGCAGCTGTCAACACTGCCTATTGGTCCAGTGGTAAGGATCTTTGTTTTCTTGATATTGAGATGCAATCCATACTGAAGGCTGCATTCCTTAATCTTCTGCAACAAGAGCTTCAAATCCTTCTCACTTTCAGCAAGTAAGGCTCTGCATAACACAGGTTATGCATGAGTCTCCCTCCAATTCTGATGCCACATTCCTCTTCATAGAGTGACCCAAAACAATGGATTTGATGGGTTTGAGACACATATTCAGATAAGGGGAAAAAGGAATGTGAAGAAAATGTATACTTGCCTCAGTCTTACCTTGCCTGTATTCTTTGCTTCTCCTGACTGGTCAAGACAGAACCATGCCTCATTCGTGGAAAGTCATGATCTACATCTTGGAGCCAGACAGACTGGTGAATCTCTTTCTTTATATATTGTTATTATGTGTCGTTGAGTTGCCTACAACTCATAGATACCCTACATATGACAGCTCTGAAGTCTGCACTATCCTGAGCCAGTCTCACTGACTCTGCCATGCCTATCCCCCGTTACACCACTCACTAAGTCAATCTATACCATCTGGGATCTTCCTCTCCTGTGCTGTCCTTCCACTCTTCTAAGCATGATGTCCTTCTCCAAGGACTGGTCCCTCCTGGACACATGCCCAGAGTATGTGAATTGGAGCTTCAAAATCCTAGCCTCCAAGGAGAAACTTGGTTTCAGCCTCTCCAAGACAGACCTTGTTCTCTTAGCTGTCCATGATATGTTCAACACACTTCTACAGCACCACAAGTCAAAGGCATTGATTTATCTTCTGTCATCCTTAGTCATTGTCCAGCTCTCTGAACCATAGCAAGTAATTGGGAAGACCATGGCCTGAATTAGGAGCACTTTAGTCTCTAGACTGACATTGTTGCTTCCAGTACTCTGGAGAGGTCCCTGACCACCAATTTTCCTCATGCAATTAGTCTTTTGATTTTCTGACTGCTGGTGCCAAGAGAGTTGATTGTGGAACCAATCAAGCTGTTAACAATCCCAATCTCTTTTCCATATAACATGGTGCTGCCAATTGGCCCAGTGGTGAGAATCTTTGTCTTCTTGATGTTGAGCTTCAATCCTTATTGAAGACTACGATCCTTTACTTTCTGTAGCAAGCATTTCAGGTCCTCAGTTTCAGCAAACAAGATTGTGTCATCTGCATATTGTAGGTCTTCCTTCAATCCTGATGCCACTTTCCTCCTCATAAACCTCAGCCTCCCAAATGATCTATTCCGCGTATAGGTGGAAAAAGTATGGAGACCAGATGCATCTCCAACACACTCTGTCCTGACTTTGAACCATGCAATGTCTCTTTGCTCTGTTCTGAAGACTGCCTCCCAGTCCAAGTACAGGTTTCACATGAGCACAATCAAGTGTTCTGGGATTCCCATTCTCCTCTATGTTAGTCACAATTTGTTGTAATCAACAACACTGACACAGTCAAATGCCCCTAAATATAGATAATGCAATTTGTGAGGGGGTAAAAAGCTTGCACAAAAAGGTATCAAAGTCTTCTTTCTGGAGATAATATGGGAAGAAATTTCAAGAGCAGAAATTGCAACTTTAGGTTATGTCCTAAAGAGCTGTCCATAACAGCTTTCCTTAGAGATCATCTACAGTTTTTGCCTGGGAATAATGTCTTTTTATAGGCTTTGAAAACTTATTTTTATTTTCAATTGGTTTGCATACAAAATTTGGAGTTTCTTGTTTTAAAATGTATTTTGTGTTTCACGTTTTCTCCCCCTCCTCCCTTCCTTTTCTCCCAGCCCCCCTCACAATGCACTCCTTCTACCAGATTGTTACATATATATCATATATCTCATAATCATATATTTCTTTCAGACAGTTCTTCCCCTCATCTAATCTTAATGCAGTGTTCATTAGATTATCTATCCACTCTTTTCCCATTCTCTCCCCAATGCCCCCACGTCTGCCCTATTTTATAACAATGGTGCTATGTGGTATTTGTCCTTTTGTGAATTAGATATTTCACTCAATATAATGTTTTCTAGGCTCTCCTATGTTGTGTAATGTTTTACTGAATGGAAAATTTGTACGCACTATATTTCACTGATACACATTGTATTTCACATATTTCTTCATTCACATTGTTTCATACAATCATATTCTTACATTATGTTTTAGAAAATTAATCACTACTGATCCATGCCCACTATTTTCTCTTTTTTAGGTCCCTGCTGGATCTTTTTTAATTCTTTCACCCCCTCCCTCCACCCACCAAACTCTAAAATGCATGATTTCCCCTTCCTCTTTTCCTCTTTTGAACTTTTATACACATCCTACTAGTTATTCTTGTATTTTTACAGTAATGGTATTATGCAGTATTTGTCCTTATGAAACTGAGTTCACTCAGTGTAATGCTCTCTAGCCTCTCCCATGTTACACAGCATTTTTTAAAACCATTGATCCTGAATGCTGCATAGTATTCTATCTTGTAAGTGTACCACAATTTCCAAATCCATTTGTTTCTTAACAGACATTTGGGCTATTTCCATTATCTTGCTATTGTGAATAACACTGTTGTGAGTATTGGTATAAATCTCCATTTTTATCTCATTCTATTTTCCCCAGGGTATATCCCTAGAAGTGCAATATGTGCGTCATATAGAATTTCTATGTTCAACTCTTTGAGGAAACACCAAACTGCATTCCAGAGTGGTTGTACCATCTACTAATACATCAACAGTGTATGTTAATCTCTTCACATCCTCTCCAAAATTTATGGCTTGTCATTCTTGTCAAACCTTGTCACTACCACTGGGGTGAGATGGTATCTCATTATGATTTTTATTTGCATCTCTCTGATTGACAGTGATTCTTCATGTGTTTGTTGGCCATCAAAATGATCTTTCTCTGTGAAAAGTCTCAAATTCATATGTCTGTCTAATACCTTAAACAGTAATGAGGATTAAAAACAGGTATTTTGAAGAAGAAAGACTTTACCTGGTGATACTACCCTTCTGTAGTTTTCACTGTTGTTGTGTACTGTCAAGTTAGAACCAACTCATAGCTGAACCCTCCAATCAGTTTTCAGAGATAGTCAATTGCACGGGGGAAGATTGCTTATCCTCCTGCAAAGCAACTGGTGGATTTGAACCACATATCTTTGCATTGGCAGCGCAATTCCATATCAACAAGCCTCCAGGACTCCCTACCCTTTGTAGTGGTAGCTTTAAAATGGGCTCTTCATTCACTGATGTGGAGTTTGAACTCTGGAACCTGAAGGGTTTTTTATGTTCCAACTTTTTATGATTCCATTTCTGACCCAGAGGTATATTTGATAAAAATAGCTGAATTACTGTTTATTTCCACTATTCTACCTCTCTTCCCAACCTCTACAGTCTAAGAAAGTTGTCGAAGCTGATGTTCCTTTAGATAGAGAAAGTGGCTGTATTCCATTCTTCAGTGATTTCTGAACAAAAAGGAGACGTTTTATAAAGCATCAAAGCAGAAGAGATTGAACATAGACATGTTTCATCTATTTCTCCCTAGCCACTTAGTGGAGCTCTGGTGGTTTAGTGGTAAGGAATGGCACTGTCAGCAAAGGCACATGGCTCAAATCTACACTACTCTTCAGGAAAAAAAGGACAATCTCCTCCTGTATGATTTACGGCCTTTGAAAACCTGCTGGAGGATCAGCTATGAGTCGTTTCCAACTCAACAGCATATAGCAACATAACGACAGCACAGTAAGGGCTTATAAAAGTGGTTGTGAGAAGTCTAAGCCCATCAGGGTGGGGGTAAGACTGAGAAAAATTGGATGAAATATGTTTACGGCATTAAAGTCTATGGGGCAGAGAATAGTTTAAAAGTATTGTATTTCGAGGTTGTGGAGAAACTGAAACCCTGATTCACTGTTGGTGGGAGTGTAAAATGGTGCAACCCCTGTGGAAAGCAGTATGGCGCTTTCTCAAAAAGTTGCAAATAGAGATACCATT
>NW_006399870.1:4909634-4923914 GCF_000299155.1 Elephantulus edwardii
AAACAAACAAACAAACAAACAAAAAACTAGCAGTCAGGAAATCAAAAGACATTGCATTGGGAAAATCTGTTGTCATAGACCTCTCCAGAGTGCTCAAAAGCAACGATGTTGGTCTAGAGACAAAGGTGCATCTAATCCAGGCCATGATCTTCTCAATTACTTGTTATGCTTCAGATAGTTGGATGATGACTAAGGATGACAGAAGTAGAATAGATGCCTTAGAATTGTTGTTCTGGAGAAGAGTCTTGAATGTATCATGGACTGCCAAAGAAACAAATAGATCTGTCTTGGAAAAGCTGAAACCAAGTCTTTCTTTGAAGGCTAGAATTTTGAAGCTCCATCTCACATACTTTGGGTATGTGGCCAGGAGAGACTGGTCCTTAGAGAAGGACATCATGCTCAGAAGGATAGAGCGATAATGCAGGAGACGAAGACCCCAAATGAGATAGATTGATACAATATCTGGAGCAAAAGGGGTTGGTGTGTCAGAATTAGTGAGACTGGCTCAGGACAGGGAAGGTTTCAGAGCTGCTGCATATAGGGTTGCTATACACCATAGGTGACTCAACGGCACATAACAGCAAAGACATACTATGTTAGTTAGTTTTAATTCATTCATTCACCAATCCATCCATCCATCCATCCATCCATCCATCCATCCATCCATCCATCCATCCATCTATCCAAACATCCATTCCTCTTGTTTAGAGTCAACAAGACCTCAAGGAGGGTCTTTGCATTTAAAAGTTAGTTGTTATTATATTTTGGAGGAACATTCTTCTAAGTGGTACAGCATTCTTCTGTCAATATGCTATACTGAGGTAGCCTGGGGTTGCTATGATGTGCCATTGGGGTGTCAAATACCATAACAGTTACCCATGGTGGACAGTGTTTGGTGGATCTCCCAGTTTTGGAAGCAAGAGTAGCATCCACTTCCTAATCAACATTTTTCTGGAAACTCTATGAACTTTGATAAATGACAATAGTTATAAAAAGACTTGAGGTCTTTTGTTCATAGGGTCACTACGACTGTGCTTGACTCAATGGCAATCAACAATAACAGCAACAACATTTGGTGCGTAGATGTTGGCCAAGATTATATCTTCTTGATCTATTGTGTCTTCACTTATTATATGGTGCCATTTCTGATCTTTTTTTTTAAATTTTTATTTCATTATTTTTTGTGTGTACCGTCAAATCAGATCTGACTGGTACAGGAGGAGATTGTTCCTCCTTCTCCAGCAGAGCATCTGGTGGATTTGAACCGTGCACCTCTGAGACTGTAGTTGCAGCTTCTTGCCACTCCTTTCTGATCTTTTATGGTGGTTTTTTTTATCCTAAAGTCTATATTATCAGAGAATAGTGTTGCCACTCCTGTTGTTTTTTCTTTTGTTTTAGGTGCCATTTGCTTGGTATTTTTTTTTTTTATCATTTGATTTTCCCCCCTATCTTTTTCTTTATTTCTTAGATGTGGATTTTGCAGGGAACATGTTTCTGAGCTTTGTTCTTTTATCTATTCTGTTCCTTTTTTCCTTTTGATTGGTGTTTTTAATACATTCATATCAAGTGTAATTATAGTCAGGCCAGGTTTTATCATTGCTATTTTGCTGTTTCTTTTCTTGTTGTTTCTGATTTCTATACCTTTTAAATCTACATGCAGAACAGATCATCTGGGAGGCTGGGCTCTATGAGGAAGAGTGTGACATCAAGATTGGAGGAAGACTTATCAACATCCTATGTTATGCAGACACAACCCTGTTTTCTGAAACTGAGAAGGATCTAAAGTGCTTGCTGAAGAAGGTCAAGAACTATGGCCTTAAATATGGATTGAAGCTCAACATAAAGAAAACAAAGATTCTCACCATTAGGTTGATTATCTAGATGATGACAGATGGTAGAGAGATTGAGCTGGTTAAAAGCTTTGCCTTACTTGGTTCCATAATCAGCGTGCTTGGTACCAGCAGCCAGGGCATCAAAAGATGAATTGCACTGGGAAAGTCTGCTATCAGGGACCTCTCTAGAGTACTGAAGAGCAATGACATCAGTCTGGAGACTAAGGTGTGCTTGATCAGGGTCATAGTCTTCACAATTACTTGTTTTGCATCATAAAACTGTACAATGATTAGGGATAATTTAAGGAAAATTGATGCCTTTGAGCTGTGGTCCTGGAGAAGAGTATTGAATATATCATGGACTGGCAGAAAAACAAACATGATGATTCTCGAGAGGGTGAAATCAGGCTTCTCCTTGGAGGCAAGTATTCTGAGGCTTCATCTGACATACTCTGGGCATGTTTGAGGGAGGGACCAGTCCTTGGAGAGGGAAACATTGTTGGAAGGGCGAAGGAACAGTGTGAGAGAGGAAGATCCTCAATGAGATAGACTGATTCAGGGACTAGGAAATGAGGGTAGGTGTGTCAGAGACAATAAATTGGCTCAGGATAGAGCAGGTTTCAGAGCTGTTGTACTGAGAGATGTTATTACCCCCACCCCAATGCCAGCCTCATTCTACAACAGTGGCACCATATAGCATTTGTCCCTTTGTGACTGAGATACCTCACTCAGCATAATGTCCTCCAGGTTCACCCATTTTGAATAATATTGCATGAGTTAGTTTTAAGAGTGTTGATTGTGGAGCTGGGCAAGCTGTAATTGCTAACAACTTCAATCTCTTCTCTATCCATCATGGTACTGCCAATTGGTCCAGTGGTGAGAATCTTTGTCTTCTTGAGGTTGAGGTTTAATCCACACTGAAGACTGCAATCCTTGACCTTCTGCAGCAAGCACTACAGGTCTTCCTCAATTTTGGCAAGCAAGGTTGGGTCATCTGCATATTGTAGATTGTTTATGAGTCTTCCTCCAATCTAAATGCTGCACTCTTACTCATTAAACCTTACTTCCTGAATGATCTGTTTTGCACACAGGTTGAAAAGGTATGGGGACAGGATGCACTCCTTTGTTGATTTTTAGCCATGCAGTGTTTCTTTACTCTGTTGTGAGGACCAAGTATAGGTCTCACATAAGGACAGTCAAGTGTACTGGGATTTCCATTTTCCTCAAGGTTAGACACAATTTGTTGTGATTCACCCAGTCAAATGCCTTTGCATAGTTAATGAAACACAGGCATTTTTCTGGTACTTTTTGGTTTCTGCCAAGATCCATCTGACATTGGCAAAAATGTCTCTAGTGCTCTGGCCTCTTCTAAATCCAGCTTGTATTTCTAGTTGTTCTCTGTCAATATACTGTTCCAGTCGTTTCTGGATAATCTTCAGCAGGGTTTTGTTAGACTGTGATATTAGTGATATTGTTCAAAAATCAATTTGCTATATAGAAAGATTCTGTGGGCAATATATTGAATGACACAGGAAACATTAAAAAAGCATCAAAAGATGGAAGGAATACGTCATTGTAATCATCATACAAAAGACTACTCAATACTCAGTCATTTTAGGAAGTAGCATATTATCAGAAATCTAAGGTATTGAAGAAAGAAATCCAAACTACACTAAAGGCACTGGCAAAAACAACAACAAAGCAAATAAACAAAACAACAAACCTAAAGATCCAGAAATTCATGAAGTAACAAATGAAATATTTCAACAAACTGATGTAGCACTAGAGGTACTCATTGACTTCTGCCAAGACATTTGGAAAATACCTACCTGACCAGTGAACTTAAAACCCCAAAAACATATTTCTATTCCAAAGAAAAGTGATCCAACAAAATGTGGATACAACCAAACAATATCATTATTTTACAAATATGTAAAATCTTGCTGAAGATATCTTAAAATATTTAAAGCAGTATATTGACAGTTCCAGAGAACAGCCAAAAATTCAATTTGCTCTGTAAACTTTCACTCAAATCACAAGTATTAAGAGGGGGGGGAGGGAAGAAGATAGAAAGAGAGAAGAGAGAGAGAACATGCAGAAAATAAAACAGTGTCTTTTTTTTAATAAAAGGCAGGAATGATTTGCGGAGACTTGAAGGAGCTCTTAATGATATCAATTACTTTTTAATTCTTAATAATGTCATTTTCGGCTTTCAGATCTTACATATATCCTTAAAGAATCTCTGAAGAAGAAGGCTCCATCTCAGGGAGATTCAGATTAGTATGTGCATTGTATGCAATGATGAAAAAAACCCTACTGGGTGTCTGAAGATGAAAAGAAACAGGAGCCTTAAGTGACATTAGCTCAGCAAACACATGTAGATTCAATGGAAAATCCCGGAAGGACTTTCCAAATTTCTGACATTTCCTCTAATTTTTGGCTTTAAAGGAGTGTATGTCTCAGTCTTTCTGTTCTCCCTGCCTCTTCTTGCTTTTTTACCCCCAAATTTATCCCTATATTATTGAGGTGGGACAAGAATATTTTAGACTACTGGGCTTAGACTTCTTTTTTTAATTTATTTATTTATTTTTCATTTCAATGAACATTTCCAGAGATTTTGGAATTCCATTCATTCATTGTTGCACCCTTCTTCCCGCCCACCGCTCCCCACCACCCTGTTTGCTCCTCTCCTTGAAAAGCAAAAGAAAAACTCCCGCATTGGTACACAATCACCCCCCCCCCCCCCGTCCCCCAACCACACCCCCAATCCCAAGTATAATCCACTCTGCAACCTTCATTCTGTACTCTTACGATAAACATAATGCCCTAAAATATAATACATTTTTTTATTATTATTATTATATTTTATTAGTTTCAATGAACATTCACAGGGATTCTGGGCTTTCACTCCTTCATTGCCGCACCATTCTCTCCACACTCCTGCCCAGTTTGTTCTTCTTCCCCGCCATCCGAATGTCTGTTTTAATTGTCCAATTGTGTTATTTCAATTTTCAGAATATGCCATCCCATAGTCTTCTTGCTCCCACAGTTTCTCCTGACAAATCAGAACTTAATCTAATTGATTCTCTTTTGTATGTGACTCTTTGTTTCTTTTGCACTGCTTTTAGATTTTATCCTGAGCTATGATTTTGGAGAATTAGACTATAATATATCTTGATGTTCTATTTGAGTATAGTCTGTTTGGGGTTTGCTAAGCCTCTTGAATGTGGAATACCTCAGTGTTTATGATACCTGGAGTCTTCTTCTAGTGACTCTTCCACAATTAGTAATTTCCCTGCTCCCTTCCTCCTCTGGAATTCCAATGGCATGTACTTTTTTTTTTAATATTATACCACATGATTCTAATGTTTTATTTCTTTTCCTCCATACCTTCTCTCTTCTTCTAGGTTCCTTTTTCTTCAAGGTTCTTATCTTCCAGTTCACTGACTCTCTTTTCTATTTCTTCTATTCTGATTTTTTGTCCCTATAGTATGTTGGAAACTTCTGCCATTTTGGTTTTGATATTCTGGATTACATTTTTCATACCTATTATTTAAAGTACTTTGGTGGTTTCAACTTCTCTGTCTTGTGATGATGTTCTTTTTTTTTTTTTTAGTGCTTGTACTTCTTTATCTATAGTTTCAATTCTTATGCTGTCTTTTTCAATTTCTTCAGTAGTTGTTTATGCTTTTCCATGTTGATATATTTCTTCTAATTCTGTGTCTGGAGTATTTAAACATGGCTTCCACTCTTTCTTTAATTATTTGTGACTTCTTCCATAGTTTCACATCAGCATATATCTTCTGATTCCCTATTTCTGACGCATTCACTTTATTTATGGCTTCCATTCTTCTATCATTTGTACCTTCTTGAGCAGTTGTTTATATGACTCTGTATCAATATATTTCTTCTGCCTCTTCTTGCTAGGGTATTCATTGCATCTACAATATGTTCTGCTTTGTAGGATACGGCTTATTTTGTTTAGTCACAATGTTTGAAGCTGCCCTTCGCTTTCTCAACATTTTGTGAAGTTTTTCTTGGGATGTGTTGGGCCATTTCTATGTAGGTTGTTGATAGTTCTTTATATTATTGATTAGTTAAAAGTTTAAAATAGTCTATCTGTGGGGTGGGCAATTTGCTCTACTGGAAATCCTTTCTGGGCCTGTGGAGTGGGAAAGTTTGTCTTTTCTAAAGACCTTCAGTTGCTCTTTGGTCTGCCCTGGGGGAATCTCACATTATTGTAGCCTTCTCTCCTAATGTCTGTTGTCATCTGGTCTAGAGTGGCGCAGCCTGGTTTCACAACTTAAGCAGATTCTGTCCAGGAGATTTGAAAGCAACTCCCTCCCTAGCACTTCAGTGTACTTGCTCTGGGAGAACATCCCTCACCTGTTTACAGTTCCTTTTTCTGAAGTACTGTCCCTGTGGTCTATTGAGTGGCCCGGCCAGGTTCCAGAAGCAGTTTTGTCAGTGGTTGGTGGCAGGAGCTCCTTTCCTAGCACTTCAATGTGCTGGCTTTGGGAGTGAGTCTCTCATTTTTATAAATGATTTTTATCACCATGAGAATTTATTCCTCTATTATTATTTTGTTGAGTCCCTTTATAATGAAATTAAGTTGGATTTTGTCAAACGTCTTCTTGTATCAAATGGGTCATGTGTTTCTCTTCCTTTGTCTTAGTAATGTGGAATACTTCTTTATGTTTTAGTGCCAAATCACTCTTGCATCCTTGGAAGCTACTTGATCACAATACATATTTTTCTTTAATACACTTTTCTGTTTGATGTCTTTCAGTTGTGGTGTTGGAATACTGAATATATCATGGACTGTCAAAAGAACGAACAGAATGTTTTGGAAAATGTGTAGTCAGAGTCCTGCTTTGAGGCAAGGATGGCAAAGCTTTGGAAAGTTTGCCAGGAGAGTACATTCCTTGAACAGGTATATCATGCTTGGAAAGGCAGAAGTTCAGTGAAAGAGAGAAAGACCCCTCATGAAATAGATTGACATAATGATTGCAGCAACAGGTACCAGAGACTGTGAGGAGGGTGGTGGATAGGACAGGGAACAACAGACCTTTTGTTCATAGTGTCACTAAGAGGCATTACCTAATAACAATGACAACACTGATCAACAATATTAACATTTTGTTGAGATTTTTTTGTATCAATATTCATTAAGGATATTTGTTTGTAGGGTTTTTTTGTTGTTGTTATTGTGTTATCTTTGTTTATTTTTTAAATCAGGGCAATGTTAGCTTCATGAAATAAGTTAGGAATAATTTTTTTATCTTTTTAAGGATTGTTACTTCTTCTGTAAATGTTCAATACTGAAATTTCCCTAGTGAATTGCCATCTAGTCAAGCATGACTCATAGCGACTCCATGAACAAAAGACTTAATACCTTTCTATAACTATCGTCATTTCTCCGTGTTCATATAAGGAATAGCACAAAAAGTAGTTGTGGTATTAAGTGAACTATCAAGTTGGAGAGGCAGTAAATCACAGGGAGGAGATTGCCCACTTTTCTTTTGTGGAGTAACTGGTATATTTTAACCATATCCCTTTGAGTAGGCAGCACAATTCCTTACCACTCAGCCACCAGAGCTCAGCTGTAGTACAAAATAGCTATGTAAAATGGAGCTGCGTTGACCTATTAAATAGGAACTTGTGTTACCAACCCAAAGGTAGGCAGATTGAATCAGTCAGCTGGCTCCTTAGGAGAAAGACAGGTAGTCTCACCCTGTGCAATTTATAGCCTCTGAAAACACATTAGAGAGTTAGCTATGATTTACAGTAGACTCATAAAGCTAAAAGTCAGAATAAGAGGTTCATAAAAACTTCTATATTCAGATGTGATAAAAAGGTAACAAAATAGAAAAAAATAAGTCCTTAATAGTCAATAAAACCTAATTCTTAAAATACAGCTATGCCTGTGAGTATTACAAGTAGTGCAATTATTTTAGTAGTTGACATGGAATATAATTAAAATTGCCATAAAGTGATTTTACAAATATATAATATATGTATCCACGTCATGGTCTTTGCAATTACTTGCTATGCATCAGAAAGCTGGACAATGACTAAAGATTACAGAATAGTAATCAATGCCTTTGAGATGTGGTGATGGAGAAGAGTATTGAACATACTATGGACTGCCAAAATAATAAACAGTTTTAGCTCCTTGGAGGCAAAGATTTTTAAGCTCTGTCTGATATATTTTAGGCATGTTGCAAGGAGGGACCAGTCCTTGGTCTGGTTGATTTCTGTTTTTTGAGGAGTAAAATCATAGCTGCTCATGAAATCATAGTTGTTCATGGAGTAATTGTTTAGTTATATGGTCTCCCACTGTCCTTTGCTCTTTAAGTCATGTTATTCTAGAATAGAATCATGCTTGGAAGGGCAGAGGGACAGCACAAGAGAGGAAGATCCTGAATGAGATGGATTGACTCGGTGACAGGATAATAGGGGTAGGTGTGTCAGAGACAAGGAAGTTGGTTCAAGGTAGAGCAGAAGTCAGGTCTGTTGTACTTAGAATTGCTATGAGTTGCAGATGACTTAATGGCACATAACATAACATAAAAATATGAGGACAATAAAAATTGGGAAATCAAATCTAGAAAGTGAAAAGCTTGTAATGACTTGCATACTTTTATTTCCTGTACTTGAGTTCAACTGACAACCTCAAATGTAGTGGGCTGTTTCCAGTTCCCCAGGGGCCAAATAAAGAATAACTGGAAAATAGCAATAGCCCAGAGAAGAATCAGGAAATGAAACAGACAGGAGCCAATGGAGTTAGTCAGTGCATGACAATTGGCCCAGTTGACAAGGGTTAGTGAGGTTGCACCAGAAAATCCACCACTGCATAAGGTACAAATATTTGAGTGGAAACAGTAAGTGCCAAGATCTATATAATCCAGGGCCCTACTAGGGAATTGAATGATATTGACTCTCATTTTGGGGTAGACACATTCTCATCTTTTGAGAGTGTCTTTGTTTTTTCTTTGTCTTTAATCTTCTGCCTCTGGTGTGTGTTCTTGTTTTATCTTCACTATATTATTTTTGGGAATCAACCTTGTTAGATTTTGCTTGGTTAACAAACTAACTTTGAGAAACTTCAGGTGCCACCATAACATTTGGTACCTAAAACTGGAAATTTTCCTTCTTCAGAAGCCACCAAACATGAGTGACTCTGGGATCTCAAACTGTTCTCTTCCTGTACTCCTTTTCTTCCTCAGGACATTGGATTGATTATTTCCCAAACACTTAAAAAGAAATTGTTTTATTTCCTGTTTATTTTTATTTAAATGAAACTTTGCAAACTAAGTTTTTCATTCACACATTTATACAGATGTATTCCCTTGTTTCTCCTCTTCAATCCATAATGCATGTCTTGCTCCAGATTGCTAATTGCATTATAAATAATATGTAATCATCCATTCGTTTCAGATTCATCTTCCTTTCACCTATTCCAAAGCACTGTTTATTATCTACCCATTCATTTCCTGCTCTCCCTGACATTCATTGAGTCCCTCAACCCTCCTATTTTTATAAAAGTGGTCTTATACAGAATTTGTCCATTACTAACTGAGTTATTTCACTCATCATAATATCCTCTACACTCATCCACGTTGTGTAGTGTTTCACAAGTTCTTCAACGTTTTGCAATGCTGTATAATACTCCATCATGTAAAGTACCACAGTTTCTCTAGCCATTCATTTGTTAAGGGGCACTTAGACTGTTTCCATCTCTTTATTATTGGGAATGTTGCTGCAAAAACCAATTGTGTGCATATATCTCCTTGTGTGACAACTCTGATGTGTTTATATTCCCAATACTAGAATAACAAGATCAAATGATTGCTCTGTTGTTGTGTACTGTTTAGTTGAAAATTACCCAAAGCTAGCTTTCCAGTGTGTTTTCAGAGGTAGGTCCTCACACGGGAGGAAATTGCCCATCCTTTCCCTGCAGAGTCGCTGGTGGATTCAAACCACATACTTTGGGGATTGCAGCAGTTTCTTACCAGTAGGCCACGAGAGTTCCCTGTCGTTGTTTTGTGTTTTCTAGTTGGAATTTAGCCATAACTGACTCTCTGGCAGGTTTTCAGAGGCAATTCATCATATTGGAGGAGATTGGCCACCCTCCTATAGATGGATGACTCTGGATTGTATAATAGATCGATTGACACAGTGACTGCAGTGATGGGCTCAAGTGTGTATGAGCTTGTGAGGAAGTAATAGGACAAGATAGGGTTCATATTTGCTATTTATTGGGTAACTATGAGTCATACTCAATAGCACCTAACAACAACAACAACAATAGCCACTCTATCATTTCTAACATTAACTTTTCCTTCTCCATTCAGTTTCCTCAATTCCAACTACATCTTTCAGGTTCTGTGATTTTCTGGAAGGTTTCACAGAAACTCAAAACCCATCAGGGAAGTGGCTTACATGACTGTGAGTGATTTAGGCCAGTGTTGCAGAGATTAATGGGTTATCAGCCAGGATCCTACAGAATATCAAGAGCAGCACAGCTGGATCCTCTGTTATGGAAAAGCAAGCATCTCAGGAGAGTGAGTGTTCTAGTAGAGAGAGCACTGAGCTTCCATGAGCTTATATAGGTCTCTAATAGGTAGGGCTTGTATTCCATTCTAATCCTATCTGCTTAATACAATAAATACTTCATCACAAAATGAGAGATTATGGATAGATTGTCCACATTAATTTACCACAGCTGTTATGAGTCATACTTGACTCAGCTAAACCTAACAAGAACACGTAGGGATCTTAAGCATTTCTTCACATGTTTGTTGGCCATCTGAGTATCCATTTTTGTGAAGACTTTTTTCATATCTTCTGCCCATTTTATTACTGGGTTTTCTGGCTGTTTCTTGTTGAAGTCCTGTGGTATTCTATACATTTTAAATATGAGTCCCTATAATCCTTCATATGTTGTTGATAGGTGTTGTCTAGAATGACCCATAGCGACCCTATGAACAACAGATGTGTGCCATCCTCACATTTCCTGATATATTAAAGCCCAGTGCAGCAATCACTGGGTCAATCCACCTGGTTGAAGGCCTTCCTTTCCTTCATCAATCCTCTACCTTTCTGAGCATCACTCCCTCTTCAAGGAATAGTACTTCCTAACAACATGCCTAAAGCATGTGAGGCAGATCCTTATAATCTTTACCTCCAAAGAGCATTTTGGGTGCACTCCCTCCAAGACATATTTGTTTGTTTTACTGGCCGTCCATGGGATGTTCAGTACTCTTCTCCAACACCACAGCTTAAAGGCATCAATTCTTCTTCTGTCATCTTTATATGTTGACCAGCTCTTGCACTGCAAGTGATAAGAAAGACCATGGCCTGAATCAGACACTTCTTAGTCCTTAATTATTGTTGTTACTGTGATGTTATGTGCCATTGAGTCGCTTGTAACTCATAGTGACCCTATGTACAATAGCCCTAAACTCTGCTCTGTCCTGTGCCAATCACACTGTCTCTGACACTCCCATCCCGATTATCCTAGTCACTGAATCAATCCACCTCCTAGCGGGCCTTCCCTTCCTGCACTGTCCCTCCATCCTCCCAAGCATGATGTCCTTTTCTAAGGACCGGTCTCTCCTTACAACATGTCCAAAGTATGTTAGACGGAACCTCAGAATCCTTGCCTCCAAGGAGTCACCCGGTTTAACCCTTTCTAGGATGAATCTGTTTGTTTTCCTAGCCATTCATGGTACTCTCAATACTCTTCTCCAGCACCACAGCTCAAAGTCATCAATTCTCCTTCTATCCTCCTTGGTCATTGTCCAACTTTCTGATGCATAACAAGTGATTGGGAAGACCATGGCCTGTATCAGATGCACCTTAGTCTCCAGAGAGACACCATTGCTCTTTTTTATGTACAAAAAACACCCCCTCAATTATTACACCTCAATAATTTGGAGAGGTCTCTAACTGCTGACTTTCCCAGTGTAATAAGCCTCCTTATTTCCTGACTGCTAGTACAAAGGGGTTAATTGTGGATCCAAGTAAGATTAAATTGTTCACAGTTTCAATAAAATATATCATTGTCCATTTTTTCTCATTGAGATTTAGTCAGAACTGACTTACTGCTGACCACCCAATGAAGTGTAAATCATATGGAAAGAGATTTCCCATTTTCTCCTACATAGCCCAAGTGGATTTCAATCACCCAAAGGATGTCATTTTTGGGTTAACAGTGAGTTTTACAGCCAATGCCACGAGAGCTCCTACTGATATTATCTCAGAATTCTAAAAGTCTTCTCTCTCTTTCTCTGTCTCTTTCACTTGTGCCTGAATGGGTGTGTATGAATCAAGATAAACTAAGATAGCTTGTTTTCTTTGGGAATCTATCAAGATTACCTTTGCTGAAATTATTGTTCCAAATAGTTCATATTTGGCTGGGCTAATGGTAGCAATTTGTTTGGAAGCCTTTTTTTTCCTTGGGTGGCCTAATGCAATAATGAGTACTTCTACCATATTTTCCTGTCTGAAACTGATCAGATGCAATCAAGATATATTAAAAATGATCGGTGTTTGGAACAAAAAAGTTGGGAAAAAAGGAAGAAGTCTGGGAAATACAGAGTAGGTGACAGAAATGAGTCTGGAAGGAATTATGTATTTTGTAAAATTAATGACATACCTTTTTAAAAAGGATAAATGATGATTATGCACATGGACCTCACCTAATGAACAACACAGAAATCAGATTGACTATCTCCGTGAAAAGGCTAGATTGAAGAAGATCAACATCAACAGTCAAAACCCAACCAGGACCAGGAGTTGACCACAGAACAGACTATCAATTGGTCATATGCAAGCTCAAACTGAAGCAGAAGAAAATGAAAACAAGTCCACAAGAACTAAATATGACTTTGAGTCTATCAAACTGAAGAATAAAAACCATCTCAGTAATAGATTTAATCCATTGAACACTAATGACTGAATACCAGACTAGTTTGGGATAACATCAAAGTTCCATGAACAAAGCTAAATAAACATCATTCCAAGACAAGGGGGAAAGAAGACTAAAATGAATGTCAGAAGAGACTCTGAAATTTGTACTAGATGGAGAGGTCAAAATAAAGGGAAGAAATGCTGAAATAAAATAGATGAACAGAAATTCAAAGAGAAGCTCGAAAAGATAAAGTAAATATTATAATGAAATGTGAAAAAATGTTTATATCCAAAGTGCATTTTTCAAGCTGAAAGAAATTAAGTACAAATTCATGCCTCCAGTTTGTTATATAATTAATCACCATAGATCTCTATCTATTATTACACTGTCTTTTCTAGTTCTTATTTAATCTTTCTTATTCCTTCAAATATGTGATATAAACTAACAATGGATACTGTAGATTTAGAAAGAGTGTAATTCTGTTTTTAACCAGTACTTGCTTGGAAGTGCTAAAAGGGAAGATCTGCCCTGCAGATAAGCTTATTAAAAGTAGAATTTGGCAGTGGGTCTTGGGCCTTAGTCAAAAAGGAAATATTTAAATCTTACCTGGTGATCTGAGGAGATAAACATTTGAATGTATTTGTTGGCTCACCTTGGAGTTTTGACTGAAGAGATTCACATTTGAAAGATAGGCAATCAGGAAAAGGAGGGAAGGGGAGATAAAGAAGAAGAGACTGACTTTTTAAAACTGGAACAAGCTGTTCGGTGTCTGAGGCAGGGTAAAGCTGATGTCCATCAGAGTTGACCAACAGGACTTGAATTTTAAGGGAGCTAGAGACTATGCTTTTTCATAACCATCACCTGGATCCTCTGAAATGAAAGTAGGAGTAATACAACAATAAAGAAACAGGCTGAGATTGAACATACCCCTTCAGTACTATTTACTTAGCATGCACAGATGCATGGACAAGCAAAAGAGGGTTCTTGGTTTCAGGAGCAAGGAGTCATAAGCCTGAGTGAAGTGACCAACAGAACTGAAACATAGGGAGAAGTGGAGACTCCTGGGTTTGCAGCTGATGTCCATTTGAATTTAGCCACAGATGGCTGGGGATGAGTTGACCAGAACACAACCAGATAAAGAGAAGATGATCCATGCTGTGAGCCAGTATTGATTACTGCAAACTGATGACTTGCTCTGGACTGGATTTTGCTTGTGGATACTGATGTTTAAAGTTTCCAAATTTCACAGATCCTTCAGCAAGAAAAATACTCTTGTTCCTTCAGAGGACTGGTTTGATAGAGATGGACTATCTAAGTTGGAAATATTAAGACATTAGACATGAATTAGATGGCTTAAATGTTTTCACAAATGTAGTTATTAGTAAGGCTGAAAAACTCCACAATATACATGAACATAATACAGTATAAATGACATTGTGTAAAATACAATGTGCATGCACACACACAATGTATGTAAATGTTTATATATAAATATTATGCATATAATAATATATAACAGTTAATTATATA
>NW_006399870.1:4924944-4926084 GCF_000299155.1 Elephantulus edwardii
AAAAAGAAATAAGAAAATCAATATCATTTACAATATAAAACCACAAAATAAAATACTTAAAAATAAGCCTAACTAGACACACAAACGACTTATATAAAGAAAACTACAAAACATTATGACAAGGAACAGATACCTAGTTAAATGGAAAAGCATTCCTTACGCAAGGATTAGAAGATTCAACATTTTGAAAAAGATAATCCTGCAAAAGTAATTACAGATGTCCTGTAAAATCAATGCAGGCACCACTCTCTCATATTTTAAGGAGATAGAAAATATAATTTCCAATTTGATTTGGAAATGAAAGAGACTCTAAATAAGCAAAGCCCTTCTGAAAGATAAGTATAAACATTCAAAAAAGGAAGGGGAGCAGAAAAACAGAAAGGGTAAATCACTAGCTTAGCAGAGGTTAGTGGACAGATAGAGGGGTGAAGGAATAAAACTTTCAATGGGGACTTTAAAAGATGGAGTCATAATAGACATAGATCAATAGTAATTAATGATTCAAAATGCAATATATGAATGATTGTATAAAACACAACATATATAAATGAACAACCATTTATATGAATGATTGTATGCAGAGCTATTAAAATATGTTTAAAAAATCAAAGCTGGAATCATCACATTTTGGAATCTACAAACCTAGTACACAATTATAGTAATAAAATGGCATAGTATTTGTATTATGGCAAGTACCTAGATCAGCGGAATAGAATGGGCACCCCAAAAGTAACCCATATACCTGTAGTCAATTGATCTTTGATAAGGAGACAAAATTCAGAAAGTGGAGAAAAGATAGCCTCTAAACAAATTATGTTGGCAAAACTGGGCATCTACTTGTAGAAAACTGACACAAGAACTATGTATCATTGAATACATAAAAACCAATTAAAAGTGCATCAGAGACCTAGGGATAAAGCAAAAAAAATCATAAAAGATCACCAGAGATAAAGCAGGAACAAATTTAGAAGCCCTAGTCTTTTTATTTTTTGATTATTCTATACTGGTTTATTTACAAAGTTAGAATACATTATTTTTTCACACCAGATCTTTCCCATTTTCTTCACACACACCCCAACCATCAAATTGTGTGACCCTATGATTAACTGCCCCTCCCTCATCCTCATCTCCCTGCTTCCA
>NW_006399870.1:4927194-4928354 GCF_000299155.1 Elephantulus edwardii
GATGTGAAACTCTTTTCTGGAATAGTATTGCCAAACGTTTTTTCCCTAGTCAGTATTTTTTGGAGAGGAAAGAGACCCCATATAAGCAAGGCACTTATGAAAAACCAAAATGAAGTGGGAGGCATAGCACTCCCTGACCTCAAAACCCACCCAATGGTGGTAACCAAAACAGTGTTGCTTTGGTACAATGATAGGTACATAGACCAATGGAACAGAATTGAGAACCCAGAAATCGACCCTTCTATCCATAGTTAACTGGTATATAAAACTGGGAAACAAAACCTAAGAAATGGGGAAATGACAAATTCTTGAACAAATGGTGCTGGCAAAACTGGACTGCTACCTGTAGAAAGTTGAAGTAAGATCTACATCTCACACCATACACAAAAATCAGAGATGAATCAGAGATCTGGGAGTAAAGCCTGAAACCATTAAGCTCATCAGAGACAAACTGGGCTTAAGTTTAGACAACCTAGTCAATGTAATAAAGAGATTGCCAAATACAGCCAGAAATGCACAATCTGGAGAGGATAAAATTGATGGATGGGACCTTCTAAAGATAAAATCCCTTTATACATCAAAATAATTTTCCAATAGAGTGTAAAGAAAGCTTAGTCTTTAGCATGAATAGACTTGCAAACATACAAAAAAATGCACAACCAAGAGAGTTTAATATCAACGAAGGGTACCTTCTAAAAATAAAATCTACTTGTACATTTAAAAAAAATTCAACCAACCAAACAACAAACAAAAAAACCCCAAATAAAAATTTTACAATATGTGTAAAGAAAGTCCACAGACTGGGAAAAAAATATGGTAATGTCATTTCAGACAAGAGATTGAGAACTAAAATTCACAGATTACTATAGTGTCTCTACAAGAAAAAGACTGATAACCTAATTACAATTACAAAATATGCAAAAGACATGAACAGACTTTCACCAAGGAGGATTTCAAGTGACTAACAAACACATGAGAAATGTTCAAAATCACTAACAATTGTTATTGTTGTTGCTGTTATATGCTGTCGAGTCACTTGCGACTGACTCATAGCGACCCTATGTACAACAGCCCTAAACCCTGCTCTATCTTGTGCCAATCTCACTGCCTCTGACACACCCATCCCGATTACCCCAGTCACTGAATCAATCCACCTCATA
>NW_006399870.1:4931797-4932390 GCF_000299155.1 Elephantulus edwardii
ACCATAACTGTCATCCAGGCATATAGATGCGCACCCATGCTTATGGCGGCTTTGTTCACAATAACAAAGAGTTGGAAACAACCTAAGTGTCCATCAACAAACGAATGGACAGAGAAGCTGTGGTATATTCAGACAATGGAATACTACGCTGCATTGAAAAGCAAGGAACTCATGCAATGCTATTCAAAATGTGTTCCCCTGGAGGACAGTATGCTGAATGAAATATCTCAGTCACAAAAGGACAAATACTGCACAATGCCACTGTTGTAGAAAGGGACTGACATCAGGGTTGGGGTGAGACTGGGAAAAATTGGATGAATTGTGTAGACTGCATTGAAACAGGTGAGGGAGAGAATAGTTTAAAAGTTATATATAATTGGGTATTATGGTCATGACAATAGTCCAAAATGAAGGCTGCATATTGAAGTGTACTCGGGGCAGGAGAGGATTGTATATCAATGAAAGAATTTTCTTTTACTTTTCAAAGAGAAGAGCTAACTGGGATGGGGAGGGGTGGGCATGGAGAAAAATGCAACAATGAATGAAGGGAAATCCAAAATCTCAGTAAACGTTATTAAAATTGATAAAATTTT
>NW_006399870.1:4933780-4952843 GCF_000299155.1 Elephantulus edwardii
GTAGAATCTTGCTTGCATGTGAAATCAATGACACTGTTCTGTAGTTTCCACACTCAGTTGGGTCACCTTTCTTTGGAATGGAAACAAATATAGATAGGAGAACCTAAAATATTTGTTGCAGAAGGTCAAAGACTGCAGTCTTCAGTATGGGATGAAGCTCAACAGCAAGAAGATAATGATTCTCACACTGGAGCAACTGACATCCCTGTTATAGATGGAGAAGAGATGGAGGTTGTTAACAATTTTGGGTTGCTTGCCTCCACAATCAACACCTCTTAACATCAGCAGTCAGGAAATCAAGCATGCCCCGAGAGAGAGAAAGAGAGAGAGAGTTTAAGGGGTGATGCTGGAGAAGGAGAAGAGTATTGGACATACTCTTGACTGCCAGGAAAACAAATAGATCTGTCTTGGAGAGGATAAAACTAAGTTTCTCCTTGGAGGCAAAAATTTTAAAGCTCTATCTCACATACTTGGGGCATGTGGCCATGTGGGACCAGTCCTTTGAGAAAGACATCATGCTTGGAAGAGTGGAGGTATAGCCCAGGAAAGGAATACCCTAGATTAGATGGATTGACATGGTAACTGGGACAATGAGATGGGTGCTTCATAGTGAGACTGGCTCAGAATAGGTCAGCATTCAGAGCTATTGTACATAGGGTCTCTATGAGTTGTAGGTGACTGATGGCATACAACAACAATAACAGCATCATGTTTACTGCAGCATTATTTACAAAATGAAGAAGATGGAAATAACCCATATAACCATCACCAAATGAATGGGAAAATTGTGCTATTTTCACACTATATAACATTAAAAACCCAGTGAAGAACTAGTAAAACAGTATATAATGTGACCACTTGTGGAGGATAATATATGAAATAACTCAATCACAAAAGGACAAATACTATATAAGACCATTACTGCAAAAATAGGAGAAGGATTTAAGGGGAGGAGGCGAGGGGAGAGCAGAAATAGAATATAAAGATAATAAACACTGTAAACTATTAGGGGAAAGGAGAATACACCTAGGAAGAGTAGAGAAACAGACAATATGGGTATTGAAATTAGCAACTTGGAACAGAATATGTATAACTGTTCAAAAAAGAGAAGGAAGAATGAGGGAAATATTAGGACACTAGAGATTAGTGGATGGATGGGTAGAGTGAAGGAATGACAATATGATGGAAGATGATAAAAGGCATTAATCAGCAATAATTAATTATCTAAAACACAATGTATAGGAATGATTAAATGAAAATGAATTTTTAAAACAGCCCAGAATTTGTTGAGGTCGTCATGACTGGAGTATCAATTGAGTAGAGGGACTTTTTGTTTATTGGTAATATTAAAACACAGCCTAAGTGAATTCATAAGGAGCCACCCACACACAGATCAGGAAACTATATTCTCATCAAACTAGAGAGCTAATAACAGAAAACAAAATTATTTGAGAGAAGACATGCAAAAATTATTAAAAGCAATTCAAGGCAATATTTACAAGAGTTGTGTGTGGTATAGACAGTGTTAGAAGATATTGAGGACAGATGAAACTATTTAACAGAAACATGAGAGAAAACTTCAGAGAGGGTAGGAGGTACTGAATGTATATTACAAATAGTACTTAGATTACCAGAAGAAAAAAAAAGAATTCCAAGAAGAAACAGCATGGTCCAAGTCTTACAACTCAGAGTGGATTTGTTGTATTGTGATTGTATTGTGTGTTATTATGATACTGGAAGGTATGCCAATGTTGTATCAAATGAAGGAGGTTTATCTAATGTGGACAGTTTTCAACAAAACTTCTAAACTATGATTAGGAATCGATGTCATAGCCTGATATCTGTAATTAGCCAGTGAGAACTCTGATGATCACAACTGAATATTATCTAGGATAATCCCCCTAGGTTGAAAGGCACTAAAAAAAAAACAAACAACAACATAGTGTACACAATGAACTTGAGATACTGATATTTTAAAGGTAGTTTGAAGAGACCAGTCCTTGGAGAAGGACATCGTGCTTAGAAGGGTACAGGGACAGCGCAGGAGAGGAAGACCCTAGATGAAATATATGGATACAGTGACTGGGGCAGTGGGGGTTGGTGTGTTGGAATTAGTGAGACTGGTTCAGGACAGGGTAGGCAGGGTTCAGAGCTGCTGTACATAGAGTTGCTATGGGTCACAGGTAACTCGACAGCATATAACAACACCACCACCACCATCAAGTGGAGTACTACTCATAGCAAACCTATGAATAGCAGGATCTGAACTCTCTCCTACCATCTTCCATCCTCATTATCTCAGACATAGTCAAATGCATTGCTATAATCATTAGGTCAAACCATCTCTTTGGAAATCTTTCATTTGTTTTGCTGTACCTCCACCTTTCCAGGCATAATGTCCCTTTATAAGGAATAGACCCTTCTACCTTTTCAATCTATATGCAGAAGAGATCATTTGGGAAGTTGGGGTTTATGAGGAGGAATGTGGCAATAGGATTGGAGGAAGAGTCATCAACAACCTATGTTATGGAGATGACACCACATTGCTTGCTGAAGCTGAGGAGGACCTGAAGCACTTGCTGTGGAAGGTCAAATACTGTAGTCTTGAATATGAACTGATGCTCAACATCAAGAAGACAAAGCTTCTCACCACTGGGCCAATTGGTAGTATTATGATAGATGGAGAAGGGGTTGAGAATCAAAAGAAGAATTTCACTGGGAAAATCTGCTGTCAGGGACCTCTCCAGAGTACTGAGAAGCAAAAATGTCAATCTAGAGATGAAAGTGTGCCTGATTCAGGCCATTGTCTTTGCAGTTACTTACTTTGCATCAGAAAGCTGGACAATGACTAAGGATGGTAGAAGAATTGATGCTTTTGAGTTGTGGTTTCTGGAGAAGAAAGAATCTTTAACATACCATGGAACACCAAGGAAACAAATAGGTGTGTCTTGGAAAGGGTGAAACCGAATTTTTCCTTAAAGGCTAGGATTTTGAAACTCTGTCCCACATTCTTTGGACATGCGATCAGGAGAGACCAGTTCTTGAAGGAGGACATCAAATTTAGAAGGGTGGAGGGACATTATAGCAGAGAAAGACCCCGGATGAGATGGCTTGATACAGTAACTTGGGTAATGGAAGTAGAGGCGTTTGAGTCAGTGAGAGTGGCTCAGGATAGGGCAGTCTTCAGATGTTGTACATTGGGTCTCTATGAGTCCGAGATGACTTGATGGCACATAACAACAACAATATGCACATAATATTTGAGACCAAACGTTGTCATCCTTGCCTCCAAGGAGCACTCTAGTGTCACTTTCCCTAAGACATATATATTTGTTCTTCTGACTGTCCATGGAATACTCAGTACTCTTTTCTTAAACTGTCTACTCAAAGACATTGATTCTCCTTATGTCAACCTTATTCATTGTCCAGCTCCCAGATGCATAACAATGAAAAAGACCATGGATCAGGGGAACCTTAGTCTTGAAACTAATATAATTTCTCCTCAATAATTTAGAGAGATTCCTGACTGCAGACTGTTCCCATTGTAATAACTCTTTTTATGTCTTATTTGCTGGTGCCAAAAGTAGTACAGAAGTAAGCAATGTTTCATTCTAAGTGTCAGGGAGGGGTGAATTAGGCTAATTGGAACAGATGTGTGTAGATTTTTTAGGAAAAACATGAGGAAAATGTAATATGGTCATGCTGGAGTTAAAAATAAGATATAAGTAGAAAACAAGGACTTATCAAAGAAACCAATGTAGACTCTACTGTAGCAACACAGGCCTAAACTTAGATTGGGATGGAAGCTGCAAAAGCAGTAACTATGTTCATAAGTTATTATGCAATTCATTTCCCAATTTAATGTAAGGCACAGAATAGACAGGAAGAAATGCTAAAATTCATTCAGCCTACATGATTTAAAAATGGATTGCTACTTATAAAAATATGGAAGATGTAGGGAGATGCAAGAAGGAAATCTACTTAGGTAAGATATCTTGACTTTTAAAGGCACAGTAGGATGTGTGTGTGTGTGTGTGTGTCTGCCTTTTGAAGCAACTGGTGAACCATGTCTTGAACTAGTATGAGAATTTGAGACAGAAGTATCAATTCAGAGCTGTCAACTGGACAAAAACATAAGAATAAGGTAAAATTCATTCAAGGAGGGAAAGAATTTTTGAAAAGAAAGATATGATAATAACAAAAGATGTCAAAAGGTTAAAAATTAAAGAAATTCTGGAAAAGATTGATGCATCATACCTAACAAACAAAAAATTTATATTTGAACAATTTAAGCTTGGTTTATAAAAAAGAATAAGAAGATAGGATAAGCTACCAAGTTAAAAAAAATAGCTAAGGGTATCAATATAAACTCTATAGAAGAGAAGGTACAAAAGATCAATTTATACTAAAACATGCCCAGCTTCATAAGAATCTGGGAATGAGTGTGAAATGTGAAAATCTGGAGCCAGGTTTTAATGCCTAATCTACTCTTTACTAGTTGTGAAATCTTAGACAGATTCTTAAACTTCATTTTTGTTACTTTGTAAAAGCTAATATTATGTTGAACCTTAAATGACTCATAGCTGATACTACAGTGAGTTTTTATAGCTGATACTACAGTGAGTTTTTAGAAGCCTTAAATTGCCCTGGCAGAGATTGTCCATCTTTTTCACAATAGATTTGAACAACATGTCTTTGAGTTATCAGTGCAACTCCTTACCACCAAGCCAGTAGAACTCCCTTACAGAAACTACTTGAAAGGATATGTTGGAGTTGTTTTACATGCTGTCAAGTTGCTCACAACTCATAGCAACACTATGTACAATAGATCTGAGCTCTGCCCTATCCTGAACTAGTCTCTATAAACTATAGAACAATGTATAGCACAAACTCAGTGTTATGTAATCATTGTTGTTGAGGTTGGTTGCCCTCGAGTATGCCTCACAGCAATCCCATGAACAATGAATTTTAACTCTGTCCTGTCCTGTGCCATCGTCACATTTCCTGACACACAAGAGTTGCATCAGTCACCGTGTCAATCCACCTGGTTAAGGTCCTCTTCTCCTTTTCCAACACACCATCCTTCCAAGCATCGTATCCCACTCTATGATATAGTCCCTCCTAGTAAAATGCCCAAAGTATGAGAGGTGAAACCTCATCATTATTGCCTTCAAAGAGCACTCTGGCTGCAACCTCTCCCAGACATATTTGTTTGTTCTTTTGGCCCTACATGGGATGTTCAGTGCTCTTCTTCAACACCACAATTCAAAGGCATCAATTTTCCTTCTATCATCCTTAGTCATTGTCCAAATCTCAGATGCATGGCAAGTGACAACAAAGACATAGCCTGAATCAAATACTTCTTAGTCCTCAAACTGACATCATTACTCCTCATTAGTCTGCAGAGGTCCCTAAGTGCAGATTTTCTCACCAAAATGCTTTTCCTTATTTCCTGACTGCTGGTACTAAGGGTGTTAGTTGTGGAGGCAAATAAAATGAAGCTGTTGACAGTTTTAATCTCTTTTCCATTCACCATAATGTTACCTACCAGGTAAGAATCTCTGTTTTCTTGAAACTGAGATGCAGTCCATACCAAAGGCAGCATTCCTTGATCTTCTGCAACAAGTGCTTCAAGTCCTCCTCACTGTCAGCAAGCAAGTTTGTGTCATCTGTATAACGCAGGTTATTATGAGTCTCCCTCTGATCCAGAAGCCATGTTCCTCTTTATAGAGTCCAGCTTCTTAAATAATTTTCTCAGCATATGCCAGTTGGCTTGTTTCAATTAACAGATGCAGCCCTGGATATGGTCACCTGTCTAAACCAGGAAATTTGGATGATAGCTGTCGGGCCAATGAATTAGAAGAGGTCCATATTTGTTCCTATTCCAAAGAAAGGTATCCAACAGAATATGAAAACTATTGAACACTATTATTAATATCACATACAAACAAAATACTGTTGAAGATCCTTCAAACACAGCTAGAACGGCATATAGATAGAGAACTTCCAGAAGTTAAAGCAGGATTTAGAAGAGATTGTAGCACCAGAAATATTATTATTAGTGTCAGATGGATTCTGGCTAAAAGTAAAGAATACTGTTGTTGTTGTTGTTGTTGTTATGTGCCGTCGAGTGACTTGTGACTCATAGTGACCCTAAGTACAACAGACCTAAACCCTACTCTGTCCTGTACCAATCACACTGCCTCTGACACACCCATCCTGATTACCCCAGACACTGAATCAATCCACCTCATAGAAGGTCTTCCCCTTCTGCGCTGTCCCTCCACCCTACCAAGCATGATGTCCCTCTCCAAGGACCTGCCCCTCCTTACAACATATCCAAAGTATGTCAGACAAAGCCCCAGAATCCTTTTCTACAAGGAGCTGTCCACTTTAACCCTCTCAAGGATGACTCTGTTTGTTTTCTGGGCAGTCCATGGTACATTCAATACTCTTATCCGGCACCACAGCTCAAAGGCATCAATTTTCCTTCTATCCTCCCTAGTTGTTGTCCAGCTCTCTGATGCATAACAAGTGATTGCAAAGACCAAGGCCTGTATCAGATGCACCTTAGTCTCCAGAGTGACACCATTGCTCTTCAGTGTTTGGAGTGGTCCCTAACAGAAGACTTTCCCAAAAGCATACTAGTAAAGAATAATCTATATTTTTGCTTTATTGATTATACAAAGGCTTTTGACTGCGTGGGGCATAACCAGTGTGGCTGACGTTGAAAAGAACCAGAATCCCAGAGCACTTAATTGTTCTCATGCAAAACCTATACCTGGACCAGGAGGCTATTGTGTGAACAGAGCAGGAAAACACTGCATGATTTAAAATTAAGAAGGGAGTGTGTCAGGATTGTATTCTTTCTTTTTCTACATAATCACTAGATATCATTTATAATAGGGAGCTCTGGTGGCCTAGTGGTACGAAGCTGAACTGCTATCCCCAAAGCACGAAGTTCAATCCACCAGTTGCCCCATGGAAGAGGATGGGTAATCTCCTTCTATATGGTTAACTGCTCCTGAAAACCTACTGGGGAGTCAATTCTGATTCATCGGCACACAAGAAGAACATTATTAATGACGGATCAATACAAACTAAAATGACAATGAGATGGGATTTTTTATCACACAAAAATGTTTAAGTATGATAGCATGAGATATTACAAGGATTTGAGTGAAATAACACCTCTTTAAATTGATCATTGGAATGCAAATAGTCCATTTTGGAGAAAAATGGTATATTTGTAAATTTCAAATGATGTCTGCTTTATGATGCAGCAATTCTTCCTCAGAGAATATTCTTTGGATAAACTCTTGTTAACATGTAGAAGAAAAAGTCTAGATTGCAGCATTTTACTGCTGCGGCTATTTTTTGTTTTTATGGATAGTAGCAAAACTTAGGGAAGAAAAGTGTTAATTTATAGGAGAAGGTATCAAGATCAAATTAAAAAGATTCTCACCCCTGGGCCGATTGGCAGCATCATGATAGATGATGAAGAGAATGAATTTGTTAATAGTTTTAGTTTGTTTGGCTTTGCAATCAACACTCTTGGTATCAGCAGCCAGGAAATCAAAAGATAAATTGCATTGGGAAAGTCTCCTGTCAGGAATCAACAATGTCAGTCTGGAGACTAAGGTGCACTTGATCCAGGCCATAGTCTTCACAATTACGTACTATTTATCAGGAAGCTCGAAAATGACTAGGGGTGATCGAAGGAGGATTGATGTCTTTGAGTTGTGCTGCTGGAGAAAATTATCGAATATACCATGCTAAGAGAACAAACATGTTTGTCCTGGATAGGGTGAAACCAGACTGTTCCTTGAGGCAAGGATTCTGAAGCTCTGTCTGACATACCTTGGCCACATTGCAAGGATGGACATTATGCTTGGAAGAGTGGAGGGACAGTGCAAGAGAGGAAGACCCTCGATGAGATGGATTAACTCAGTGGCTGTGGTAATGGGGGTAGGTGTGTCAGAAACAATGAGCTGACTCAAGATAGAGCAAGGATCAGGGCTCTTGTACATGGGGTCGCTATGAGTTGCAAGCAACTGGATGACATTGTTTTATCTATTCATAAGGGGGAATAAAGTATTAGAGTCCAAGAAGACAAAATCTTAACATTTGCTAATATTTAATTCTGGCATGTTGTTTGTTATGTGCCATTGAGTCACTTGTGAACCATAGTGATCCTATGTACAATAGCCCTGAAACTTGCTCTGTGCCAACATTATTGTCTCTGACACACCTACCCCCATTACTCCAGCCACTGACTCAATACATTTAATCAAGGATCTTCCTCTATTGTGCTGTCCCTTCACCCTTCCAAGCATGATGTCCCTCTCCAAGAACTGGTTCCTCCTTGCAACAGGCCCAAAGTATGTCAGATGAAGCCTCAGAGTCCTTGCCTTCAAAAAGCAGCCTGGTTTCACTCTCTATATAATGAGCCTGTTTGTTCTCCTGGCAGTGCATATATTAAACACTCTTTTCCAGCAACACAGCTCAAAGGCATCAATTCTCTTTCTATCATCCCTAGTCGTTGTCCAGCTTTCTGAAGCAAACCAAGTAATTGTGATGACTGTGGCATAGATGAGGTGCACCTTAGTCTCCACACTGATGTCATTGCTCTTCAGTACTCTGGAGAGGTTCCTGACAGTAGATTTTTCCAGTGAAATATATCTTTTGATTTCCCGGCTGCTGATACCAATAGTGTTGATTGTGGAGCCAAACAAACTAAAGCTGTTAACAATCTCAATCCCTTTATCATCTATCATAATGCTGCCAACTAGCCGAGTGGTGAGATCTTTGTTTTCTTGATGTTGAGCTTCAATTTGTATTGAAGGCTACAGTCCTTGACCTTCTGCAGCAAGCGTTTCAGGTTTGCCTCAGTATTAGCAAGCAGGATTGTGTTATCTGCATAATGCAGGTTGTTGATGAGTCTACCTCAACCCTAATGCCACACTCCTCCTCACATAGACCAGCCTCCTGGATTATCTGTTCTACTTATAGATTGAAAAGGTTTGGAGACAAGACACAACCCCGGTGTACACCCTTCCCAATTATGAGATGCATGAGATATATATTATTCTCTGTACTTTTATGTATTTTTTAAAATTAGAAAAATATTTAAAATGCTTTTTGAACATATGTCTTGGACCTGATTTAAAATATTTTGTGATTAAAAAAATAAAAAATATTTTGTGATTAAACTATGGAAACCAAAAATAGGAGAGCAAAAAGCAGCATCTTCGAAAAACATAATAATGGAAAGAAATGGAGAAATCCACCAAACAAAATTTTAGTCAAAGAGGTAGGAGAAAATCAGGCACCCACAAGAAGAGATTAAATAGCCCACAAATGAGAGAAGTAGAGGAAATGTAGTGTTTTCATATTTTTTCAGTAATATAAGGTTAGTCAACATAAAAGGCAAGGAAGGAATTGAGCAAATAAACAATTGCTAACCTAACACTAAGTCAATATCTTTGATTTTTTTAAAAAAAATCAAGGGGATAATAGTGAAATGCATATTTAGATGGTTGATAGTGTTATGGATGTTAGTCATTCAATGTAGCCAACTCCTATAGGGATGTAAGTTAATTAAAATCTCCCAAATGTGCTATTTGTAGAAGAAAGGGAGAAAGATTGTGGATATGTAAGAGTTAACACTTCTGCAAAGATAAAATCCAGTGAGGCACATTTCCCTGGTGTTCGATGGGACTGGAATCTAGTACTTAGCCCCAGGATAAGCCTTCCTCTGATAGATTTCCATTCATCAGGGGATAGACATCCCCTGGGAAGTTCCAGTGCTCTTGTTGTGCTTTAGAGTAGCTAAAGATACATGCTTACTACAACCACCTACAGAAGAGCTGGCAACACTTTCCAAAATGGGACACACAGAGCAGATGTACATTTTCTCATTAAGAAGATTGCATACGGAGTTTAGACACCTCTCTCCATCAATCTCTGATTTCAACCCTTCACATATTACCACAAGCTGGTAGTTCCCCACTCGTACATACACAACTATCCTGATTAACTCAGGACTTAGTGACATAATCAAGGAGCATGCTCAGAACATAGTCAAAACTTTTGAAACTATACTTCTAAAATATTCTTTAAGACTTAATCTAAAAATATACCTTTAAGCCTTACTAAATTTAAACATGGTTTGTTGTTGTTAGGTGCCATTGGGTAGACTACAACCCCTAGTGATCCTATGATCAACAGATCTGAGCCTTGCCCTATAGTCTATCATCCTAACTATCTTTGATATGCTCCATTACATTGTTACAGCCACTGTGTCCATCTATCTTGTTGGGGTTCTTCCTCTTTTTCTCTTATTCTCTGCTTTAACAAGCATTATGTCTTTTTCCAAGGACTGGGCCCTGTGAGTGAGTGAAAAGACACGGTCTCAGGTACCTTGGACATCCCAAAACACAAGGTGTCATCATGTTCTTTGCCCTTCTTAGAATGAAAGCATACAGGGGAGGTATAATCAAATTGATAAAGTTGTGGCAAAAGTCTGGCTTACAGTGTTTCCACTTAATTCATCTGAATTCACAGATGCACTTAATGGCCATGTCTCAGAGAGCTGAGCAATGACTAAGGATGACAGAAGAAGGATCAATGCCTTTGAGTTGTGATGCTGGAGAAGGGTCTTGAACATGGAGTGCCAAGAGAATAAACATGTATGTACTGGGGAGGATGAAGCCAAATTTTTCCTTGGAGGCAAGGATTTTAAAATTCCATCTTGCATATTTGGGACATATGGCCAAGAAGAACGTGTCTTTGGAGAATGACACCATGCTTGGAAGAGTAGAAGGTCTACGCAGGAAAGGAAGGCTCTGCACTAGGTGGATTGATACAGTGATTGTGGCAATGGGGCAAGTGAATGAGAGACAGTGAAATTGGCTCAAGAGAGGGCCAGGTTCAGAACAATTGTCCATAGCATTTTTATGGGTCCTAATCAACTCAGTGACATGTAACAGCAAATGCCTCTATTTGTACACCTCTCATATGCTAT
Source organism: Elephantulus edwardii (assembly GCF_000299155.1). Taxonomy (NCBI): domain Eukaryota; kingdom Metazoa; phylum Chordata; class Mammalia; order Macroscelidea; family Macroscelididae; genus Elephantulus; species Elephantulus edwardii. Next base: position 4,944,807 of record NW_006399870.1, read on the forward strand.
GTATCTCAGAGCTAGACAATGAATAAGGATATCTTAGAGAAAGTGAAGCTGAATGTTCCTTGGAAGCAAAGATGGTGACGTTTTGTCTCTAGCACTTTGGACATTATGCTTGGAAGGTAGAGGGTCACTGAAAGAGAGGAAGACCCTCAAAGAGAGGAAAAGACCCAGTGACTACAGCACTGGACTAGAACAGGACCCAAGTCTCTTGTTCATAGGGTCACTATACATTGTATTCAACTGGATGGCACCTAACTGGTGTCAAGAATCATCATGAAAAAGACAATTTTCCTCTTATGCAACCTATAAAAGGGGCCACGCCATGTTCCAGCCCCACACCCAAATACGCACAACCTGATGTACAAAGTAAAATGGGGACAAATTAGACAAGTATCTATAGGAATAGGGGAAAAAAAGAAATGAAAAGTTTTTTATCTCCATGAAGGATGAGCAAGAAATAAGTAGTAAGACATGTATGAGGATCCAAGGGGAAGCGAGGGGAACATGGGGTGAGGATACGGGTGCATAATCATAGGGTCACACAATCTGATGGGTGGAGGGAGGGATGAATTAAGGAAATGGGAAAGATCTGGTGTGAAAAACAATGTATACTAACATTGTAGATAAACCAATGTAAACAAAAAAAAAGGAAAAGAGCAGAAATGAGAGGATGAAATCTTATACTATGTGTACTATATGCCATTTAGCTTATGTTTCCCCTATATTACCCGATTTAATATTGGTAATGAGAGTAGGAAGGTATACATTATTACCTTCATTATGTGGACACAAGAATCAAAGTTACTAATGTGCCTCTGGTCATACAGCTGCCATGTGACTGAACTACAATTAGAATCTATCATGTCTGACACAAATATATCTGATTTTCTATCATTCTATGCTGTCTTCCTGGAAACTGTATATCCATGAATCTATAGCTCTCATGGCTTAACATTTCTATGCCTTCTGATAGCCACATTCTGCCACCATCCACCTTATCCATGTTCCTTTTTTCACTTTCTCAAAGGAGCTGTATTTTATCCACAAGACTGCAAAGTTGTACATTGGACTATGTGGTAGCTTTGTTAGAATCTTTAGAAATAAACATTATATCTAACATTGCTAAAGTAGGAGTTGGATGAGCATATAAAGAAAATAAGTATATTTATTGGCCCAAAGCCACCAAATAGGTGACTCTCAGCCACCAGATAAGTGACACCCTGTTATTGCTTTTTCACAGAATAACACCAACCTAAAGAAGCAAACCAATTGCCAGTGAGCCCATCCCAACTCATGGCAACCAATGTGCGTCAGAGCAGAACTATTATCTATTAAGTTTTTAATGTTAATTTTTTCTGAGGTAGATAACCAGGCCTTTTCCCAAAAAAAGTATCTCTGGGTGAAGCTCTAAATTTTTGTTCAGCAACCAAGCATACAAACTCTTTCCAACATCCAGGGACACCCCAAAACAACATGAGATGGTGTAAAAGTTCAAGGTAATAACATAAGATGTTTTTCCTCACTTAGATGGAAACTCCATAAGGCAGAGAATACTAGTAGATTAATGGTGCTATGTATATTGCTGAATAACAGTAAGCAAACGTGTTTACAAAAGTACGTGTATGTGTGAAAATGATATTATGACTTCAACATCTGCACTTTCCGTACTTTATTAATTTAAAAGTGATCGAATTAAAGGCCTTATTGGTGTCTCATGATATCAGTATAAGACTTTGCACAAATCAGTCATTCTATTACCTAGACAACTGTAAATGGATTTTATGAGTGGCATTCTCTCATGATTTACAGTAATGTGTGTGTACATATTCTCATTTTGTGTACACAAGGTTTCATTGAATTGACTGCATACAATAGACAAATATAAGATTGTATGCCTATAGTTCATAATTAGTTCAGATTACTTGAGCACTATCTGTTGCAACTTTTAAAAACAATTTTATGGAATCATTTCTATTGTCTCCTATCAAGATGGAAAATGGTCTATGACTAGGAGAAGATATCTTTGAAAGCAGTTCTGTCATCAGTGAAGAAGTATGACAATAGTTGTTCCAACACTGGTAGATCTCAAGTTTCAGATTGAAACTATCATGACATAAGCCTTCAAAGTGACTTTCTTGTTTGTTAGCATTTTAAAAGAGGTCTTTGACAGCAGGTTTGCCAGATGAATATATAATTTGATTTATTTGATGAAATCAATGTTTATTCAAGTAAAATAAAGTAAGTGGCAACTTTGTGTTATTATTACTGTTATCATATTAATATATGAATTACAGAATACCTCATTGTAGAATATCCATTTATTCATTCATTCATTTGAAGATGGATCTTTGAGTTGTTCCAGTTATTTGTTGCTCCAAACAAAGCTGTATAAATATTCATTCTTAGATCTTTATGTGTTAAATATGTTTTAATTTTTAATGACCAAATAGCTGGCTCATATAATATGTATCTATGTAACTTTTTAAAAAACTGCCAAACTATATTGTAGAGATATAGTTTCATATTTATGCTTATAGTGCATGAGGTTTCTGTTGTCTTTCATCGTTGGTAACAATTTACACAAAGTCTTTTTTTTAAAAATCGTAACATCTAGTAGGTATGTAGGGAGCTCTAGTGGCCTAGAAGTAAAAAGCTGCACTGTCAACTCAAAGCCACATGGTCCAAATCCACTAGCTTCTCCACAGAGAAAGATGGACAATCTCCTCTCATGCTGTTTACAGCCTTCGAAAACTTGTTGAAGGGGCAGCTATGAGTCAGAACTGACTCAGTATATATAATAACAATAATAAGTATACAGTCACTATTTCATTTGGTTTTCTTTGCATTTCTCTATTGATTAACGATATTGAACTTTTTTTATGTATTATTCTACTATTCATATATCTTCTTTGATGAAGTGACTAATTATATATTTGGCTCATTTATTATTGTCATTTTTTCTTTCTAATTATTGCATTCTGAGGTTCTTTTATACATTTCAAATACAAATTCTTTGTAATTCGAAAACAATCTCCTTAAAGGCTTATCTTTTTTTAATTTAGAGCTGGGTTTTATCAAACTCTAAGTCTTTGATCTCATTAACACCTATTCCCAAAGACATCATCAAGGAAATGCGGACCATCTGTTCCCCACATTCTCCTGAAACACAGTAGAAAAGAATTAGGTAAAAATATAAGAATATTTACCTGTCATGGACTGAATTGTGCATCTATAAAATACATGCAAATAAGGTGGAAGCTGTGTAAGGATTCTCATTATCTGATAAACCAGACAATTGTAGAAAAATTAAGAGTTGAACTATTATTACTACTCATTGCTATCAAAGTGGAATTGACTCGTGGCTAACCATTCAGTGAATTTTTGAAGGCTGTAAATCACAGAAGAGGAGATTGCCTATCTTTCCCCTAGAGAGCTACCAGTGGATTCAAACCACCAGAGAGATGCTTCACCAAAAAGGTACAAGCACAATCCCGTAAAGCCACCTGAGCTCCCTAAATGTAGATTGTAACCCTTAGACCCACTATAGCCCTAACACATATAAAGGGATTTCTCTTAGAGTGTGGTCAATAATATCTTGAATCTCAGTACAAATGAGAGGTGAGAGTGAGGGTTAGAGATAGTAATAACAAGAAACTATTGTTAGAAGTGGAATGTGTCTTCTTGTACCTGGGCCCTGTGTAAGGAAGTTCCTTGATCGATGTGTTCCAGGGAATGCCAAGTTTACAGATGCTAAAGGAAACAAGGACTTTCTTCCATACAAGACACATAAACAGAGGGAATAGGAGAACACTTTTCCTAGCCTCCCATATTTTAAGAAGGACTCTTTAATGAGTAAAGAAACGTGTTGTCAATCCAAAGTCAAGCAGTTTTAATCCACTATCCCCTCCTTGGAAGAAAGATGGGCAATCTCCTTCCATGTGAGTAAGTCTCTAAAAATCCACAGGACAGTCAGCTGTAAGTTGAGTCTGATTTGATGACAATGCATTGAGTTTGAGTTGAAACTGTAAGAGAGTAAATTTCTCTTTGTTCAAGCCTTTTATTTGTGATTACAAAACTAAGACAAATTTTAATAATGCAAACCTTTCTATGAAGAATATTGAGGTAACAGAACAAATTTATGTTTCATATTTATTTAATTTTCTCTCCAAGTGTAAGAGGCTGTCTACATAATATGTCATTACATTCTGACAATTTCCTTACCAAGTCAAAAATAAACCCAACTCATAGTGATCCTATAGATCTCTCCATAGGGCTTGCAAGGCTATGAATCTTTGCAGAAGCAGACAGACAAATCATAGATCTGGTTATTTATTGTTGTTATTGTTGTTAAGTGCCATCGAGTCGTAGACGACTCATAGTGACCCTATGAACGAAAGACTTGAACACATGCATAACTTTCATAATTTCTCTAAGTTCATAGAGTTTATGGAGGCAAGCTATTTTGGAAGTGTATGCCACTTCCGCTTTCAAGTCTGTTTTAATCTTGGAGCTCCACCAAACACTTCATCAAGGATCCATATACAATTTCCTTATGAGATGCTACATCTGTGCCCAATTAGAAGTAAGCATTCTGGGTCTGTTGTTGCTGTTGTGTATTCTTGAGTCAGAACCAATTCATCACAGGTGCTCCAGCAGGTTTTCAGAGGCAGTAAATCACACAGGAGAGGATTGCTCATCCTTCTCTTGTGGAGCAGCTGGTTTACTCAAAGAATACAGCTTCTTATCACTAGTCCACCAAAACTTCTTATTCTTGGAATACTAATAAGACATGTCTAGGGCCAGAAGAGTAGGGAGCATCTGCATCTGTTTCTTTCCAGTCCCAGAATACTTATTCATCTTGGGTCATATGTGTGGCTTTAATTAATCACAAGATTTGAAGATAGGACAAAGATTCTGCTATGTAATCAGAGAAATCTAGAAATGATCTAACTCTCTTACTACAGTGGAGATGACTGTTAAAGAAGGTCATGATCTCTACCAGGCTAAGTGAGAGCTGAAAGGGTGGCTGCAGAGAAGCACTCCCCTGCCTTTGATAGAAAGAATGCAGCAGTCAGTAACCACTACAGACCACTAAGGACAATTACAGACTTCAGGAGAGACAGGCCACATACAGGAAAAATTCTCACCAGGCTACCCAAGACTTAAGAGGGTGGACTATAGACATTAGTAGAAGAGGCTGCAATCAGATAGATGAGAGACTCCATCCCAGAGAGGGTTCATTGAATTGCAGGAGAGAAAGTCACCTGCAACTCCCCTGGAGAAACCTTCTCTCTGGATCTCACCATATACCACTAAGGAAGAGGGGAGTCTCAATTAGACAAGGAACTTCCTTCCAGAGAAGGTGCCTTGAAGTGCAGAAAAGGGAGCTCTCTCCAGCTCATCTGAAGAAAAAAATATTCAGTTTGGGAACTTAGTCTCTATTGGCCATAGACCAGAAGGGACAGTAACAGACTTTAGGAAAGGTGGGCCATACTTCGACAAGATTCTCACAGGGCTGCACTGCAGGCCAGAGAGGACTGAAAGGTTTATAGGAAAGGCAAACTCTACCACAGCACAAGCTCAGAAAGGACTTCCAGGAAAGTGAGTTGCCCAACCCCTAAACAGAATATGTTAAGCCTGCAAAGATTCAGTAGCTTCATAAAGTTAAAGAACTATCACCAACCTATGCAAGCACAAAATAAATAGCCTAATACATACCAAGAAGAACTTCCATAATGTCAAGAAAGCAGCAGACAATCTTGAACATTATAGCAGAGGGAAACCCCCAACAAAACACAACTTCTCCTGAAAAATAAACAAAAGCAAAAAAAAAAAAAAGAAAAATAAAGCAGAACATAATGCAGACTTAATGAATACACCAGAGACAAAAAGGCAGAAGAAACATTTTGATGTGCAAATTGCAAGAACATGTACTGAAGAAGTTACAAATGATGGAAGAAAGAATGGAAGCCATAACTAAAACAAATACTCTAGAGCCAGAGAGCCAGAAGAAATATATCAACCTATAGGAACATGAAAATCTACTAAAAAAATTGTAAAAGACAGAGGAAAAAATTGAAACTATAGACAAAGAGGTAGAAAAAAAATGAAGGAATCAAATAAGACATAGAAAGTATAGCCAACACAGTACTGGAAAAACAAAACAAAACCAGTCACCTGTCACTATGAGAATCACAATGACCCTATGTACAACCTCTGAATCCTGTCCTATCATAAGCCAGTCTCACTGACTCTGACACACCTAATTCCACTACCCCTTTGTCAATCCATCTAATCTGAGGTTTTCCTCTCCTGCTGTGTCCCTCAATCCTTCCAAGTATGATATCCTTCTCCAAGGACTGGTCCTTCCTGGTCACATGCTGAAAGTACATGAGACTTCAAAGGAGTGTCAAGCTCCTTGCCTCCAAGGAGAAACTTGGTTTCACCCCCTCTAGGACAATCTTGTTTATTTTCTAGGGGGTCCATGGAATATTTAATACTCCAAGTAATTGTGAAGACTGTGGCCTGGATTAGGTGTAAACTGGTCTTTAGACTGACATCAGTAGTCCTTTGCAGTTTAGAGAGGTCCTTCACAGCAATTCGTCTTTTGATTTTCTGACTGCTCGTGATAAGAGTGTTGATTGTGGAACTATGCTAGCTGAAATTGTTAATAACATCAATCTCTATCAATAATGGAGCTGCTAATTGGCGTAGTTGTGAGAATCTTTGCTTTCTTGATGTTGAGTTTTAATCTATATTGAAGAATGCAAGCATGGATCATCTTCAATGAATGCTTCAAGACCTCCTCAGTTTTGACATGCAAAATTATCTAATCTGCATAGTGCAAGTGTTTGATGAGTCTTCTGCCAATCCTGATGCCACATTCTTCCTCATGAAGTCCAGCCTCCCAAATTATCTATTTTGCAAGTATATAGAAAAGTTTTGGAGACAGAATGCATCGCATCCCTGACATATTCATTTCCTGATTTTGAACCATGCAGAATTTCTCTACTCAATTCTAACAATTGCTTCCCCATCTAAGAATCAGTTTCAGATGAGCACAATCAACTGCTCTGAGATTCCCATTCTTCTCAAAGTTAGAAGAATTTGTTGTGATCCACATAGTTACATGACTTTGCATAGTAAATGAAATATCAAGAGACCTTCCTCTAATATTCTCTTTTTTTTCCTTTTTTTCAATTTGAAAGCAGTCACTGTTTTATTAACTGACCAGATTACAAAAAAGGATCATGGTTGATACCTTAGTTCATTCTTCTGATAAGTCTGTTGATCTGGTCTTCCCGGTTGCCAGCATCTCTACCTTCTACAAAATGAGTGTTTTTCTTCTCCACAGCAGCCTCCATGGTTCCAAGCGGAAAGTAAGAAAGGTAATATTCTCTTCTTTAAGGCAACATCTATCAGCCATTGACTATTATATCTCTAGTGCTACATCCTCTTCTAACCTCAGCTTGAATTTCTGGTAGCTCTCTGTTGATGTATTGTTTCATTCATTTTTAATAGTCTTCAGCAGGATTTTGATAGCATGTAATATTAGTGATATTGTTTAATAATTTTCACACTCTGTTGAATCTCTTATTTTTAGAATGAGAATAAATATGGATCTCTTCTACTCAGTTGACCAGGTAGCTGTCCTCCAGATTTCTTGACACAGCCTGGTGAGCACATCAGGGGTACACCTGTTTCTTGAAATATGTCAGTTGGTATCTCATTAATTCCTGAGGCCTTGATTTTCACCAATTCCTTCAGAGAAGCTTGAATTTCTTCTTTAATCACTGTTGCCTCTTGGCCTTATATTGTTTCATGGAATTGTTTAGTATCATCGAATACTTTTTGGTACTGTAATTCTGTGTACTCGTTTCATCTGGCTCTTTTAAAATTGATAATAATTGCTGAGGGATATTTTAATGTGATATAATGCATATAATTTTTTTCTAGAATTATATTTTATTAATTTTCATAAACATTTACAGAGATTTTGGGCTTCCACTCATTCATTGTTGCACTATTCTCTCTACCCTC
>NW_006399870.1:4955493-4958492 GCF_000299155.1 Elephantulus edwardii
AAAATCTCTGTAGATGTTCATTGAAATGAAAAATAAACAAACTAAATTAAAATAAAATAAAAAAAAGAAATGTAGAGTGAATTCTTTCTTTCTGATTTTCTGACTACAGCTCCCTACATCATTACAATATTTTGCTTTGTCTTCTCAAGCTGCCCTTTGAAATCTTCTGCTTAGCTCCTTTACTTCCTGCTTTCTTCCCTTTGCCTTGGCTTCTCAGTACTCTAGTTCAATATCCAGAGTCTCTTCTGACTTTCATCTTGGTCTTTTCTTCCTTCTCTGTCTTTGTAATGATTTTTGCATTCTTCCTGGATGATAATATATATTTTAATTTTAATTTTTTTCATTGTTGCACATTTTATCACCTCTCTCCTTTCTTCCAGACCTCCCCTCAATGTATTCCTTGTTTCAGATTATTGTCATTGAATGTTATTCTTGATAGCCTCCCATAATTCATCTGATTTTCATTTGTTAGTGTTCAAGGCATCAAATCTATTCCTGAGATGGTTTTTAGATTGATGTGGGATAGACTCAAGGCAAAATTTTTCCTTTTGAAGTTTTGATTTAATTTTCTTTAGCTTCAGTTTGAACTTGCATATGAATAGTTGATTGTCCCTTCCACAATCAGGGCCTAGCCTGGTTTTTACAGTGGCTATTGAGTTTCTCATATGATTCTTTTCACAGAAATAACCAATCTGCTTTTTGTATAAGCCATCAGGTGAAGTCCATTTTTATAGTCACTATTGTTTCTTATAAAAGGTATTTGCAATGACTAAGTCATTTATTGTACAAAATTCTGTCATTCTATTTCCAGCCTTTTCTGTCATCAAGTACTACTGAATTTCTCCCCTGTTCCCAAAATTTGGATTCCTGTCACCCATTATTATTAGTGTATCTTGGTTGCATGCTTGATCGATTTCTGAGTGTAAAAGTTGGTAGAAATCATGTTTCCTCCTCTTTGGTTCTGGTTGTTGGTGAATATATTTGAACAATATTATGATTAATAGATTAAGGAAGAACTTCAAGCTGCTCTGAAAAAATTGGCAAAAAACAAGGCCCCAGGAATTGATGGCATACCGATTGACATATTTCAATAAACAGACGCTGTTCTGGATGTGCTCACCATGTTGTGCCAAGAAATCTGGAGGACAACCACCTGGTTAACTGACTGGAAGAGATCTATACTTGTTCCCATTATAATGAAAGGTGATACAACAGAGTGTGGAAATTATTGAACAGTATCATTGATATCACATGCAAGCAAGATTCTGCTGAAAATTATCCCAAAATGACTGGAACAGCCCATCAACAGAGAACTGCCTAAAGTGCAAGCTGTTTTAGAAGAGGTTGTGGCACTAGGGATATTATAGTCAACGTCAGATTGATCTTGGCTGAAAGCAGAGAGTACCAGAGGAATGTCTATCATTGTGTTTCATTGACTTTGCAAAGGCTTTTGACTGTGTAGATCACAACAAACTGTGGCTGACTCTGGGAAGAGTGGGAATTCCAGAACACTTGATCATGCTTTTGTGAAACCTATATTTGTACTAGGGGGCAGTCGTCAGAACAGAGCAAGGAAACACTCCATGGTTCAAAATTAGGAAGGGTGTACATCAAGGATGTGTCCTATCTCTGTAACTTTTCAATATATATGCAGAACAGATTATCTGAGAGGCTGGCCTCTGTGAGGAGAAGTGTGGCATTAGGATTGGAGATAGACTCATCAACAATCTAAGTTATGCAGATGACACAACCCTGCTTGCTAAAACCGAGGAGGATCTGAAGCACTTGCTGCAGAAGGTCAAGGACTGCAGCCTTCATTATGGATTGAAGCTCAACATCAAGAAAACAAGGATTTTCATTGTGGTTTTGATTTGCATCTCTCTTATTACCGGTGATTTGGAGCATTTCTTCATGTGTCTGTTTGACATTTGAATATAGTCCTCTGTGAAAATTCTTTCCATGTCTTTTGCCCATTTTGTAATTGGGATATCAGTCTTTTTCTTGTAGAGACCTAGGAATATTCTGTAAACTTTGGTTATAAGACTCTTGTCTGAGATGGTATTGCCAAATGTTTGTTCCCAGTCTGTAGGTTTTCTTTTCACCCTGTTGGAAAAAGTTTTTGATGTGCATATAGATTTAATCTTCAGAAGGTCCCAGGCATCAATTTTATCATCTCTATTTTGTGCATTTCTGGTTGTATTCTTCAGTCTCTTTATACCTTGGACTAGTGCTTCTAAGGTTCATCTCAGTCTAAGTTTGTCTCTTATGAAGTTATGGTTTTGGACTTTACTCCCAGGTCTCTGATCCTCCTTGAGTTGATTTTTGTGTATGGTGTGAGATGTGGATCCTATTTCAGCTTTCTGCAGGTGGAAGTCCAGTATTGTCAGCACCATCTGTTGAAGAAGTTATCATTCCCCTATTTGATAGCTTTGATTTCTCTGTCGAATATCAGCTGACCATTAATAGCTAGGTCTATTTCTGGGTTCTCAGTTCTGTTCCATTGGTCGATGTGCTTGTCATTGTACCAGTCCCATGCTGTTTTGGTTACCACTACTGTATAGTAGGTTTTGAGGTCAGGGAGTACTATGCCTCCAATATAATCTTTGTTTCTTAGAAGTGTTTTGCTTATTTGGGGTCTCTTGTCTCTCCAAATAAATTTGATAATTTCCCTTTCAATCTCCTTGAAAAATGAATTTGGTACCAGAATTGAGATTGCATTGAACATATAGATTGATTTTGGTAGGATTGTCATTTTCACCATATTGAGTCTTCCTATCCATGAACAGGTGCACATTTTTCCATTTCTTTAGGTCTTATATTGTGTCTTTCAGAAGTGCTCTATAGTTTTCTTTGTATAAGTCTCTTGTATCTCTAGCTACGTTCACTCCCAAGAATCTCAATTTGTGGTTGGCTATTGTAAATGGTATTGCTCCCTTGATTTCCTTCTTTGGGTTCTCTTTGTTACTGTAGAGGAATTATATTGATATTTGGAAATTGAT
>NW_006399870.1:4959003-4959609 GCF_000299155.1 Elephantulus edwardii
AATAAGCACAGAGAAAGAAAATAAGAAGTCAATACCCTTTACAATAGCCAACCATAAACTTAGATAATTAGGAATAAACTCAACTAGAGACACAAAAGACCTTACAAAGAAAACTACAAAACACTTCTGTGAGAAACAATAAAAGACCTAAATAAATGGAAAAATGTTCTCTTTTCATAGATAGGAAGACTCTATATAGTGAAACATGACAATTCTATCAAAAGCAATCTACATGCTTAACACAATCACAATATAGACACCAAATTCATTTTCTAAGGAGATAGAAAAGGAAATTCTCAAGTTAGGAGAAGAAAGAGACCCCGAATAAGCAAAGCGCTTCTGAGAAATAAGAATGAGGTGGGAGCCACAGCACTTCCTGAACTCAAAACCTACTATAGAGTTGTAATAATCAAAACAGCATGGTACTGGTACAATGACAGGCAAATAAACCAATGGAACAGAATCAAGAATCTATAAATTAACCTCATGTCAACTGATATTCGACAAGGAAACAAAATCTATAAAATGAGGAAACAACAGACAACTTCATCAATAAATGTTGTTGTTGTTGTTATGTGCCGTCGAGTCGTTTTCGGCTCATAGCGA
>NW_006399870.1:4960344-4976734 GCF_000299155.1 Elephantulus edwardii
TCAGAGACCTAGGGGTAAAGCACAAATTGGAACCAAGCTTTAGAAGGTGTCACCTATGATATATAGAGGCTGTCAAATACAGGCAGAAATACACAACCAGTAAAACATACAACTGTTGAATGGGACCTTCTAAAAGATTCAGTCCCTAAGCACATAAAATACTTTTCCCAATAGGGTAAAAAGAAAACCTGGGAAAAAAGTATTTGGCAATACTATCTTAGACAAGGGTCTCATAATAAAAGTTTACAGAATAATACAGGGCCTCCACAAGAAAAAGACTGATAACTGAAAAAAAATAGGCAAGAGACATGGAAAAACTTTTCACAGAGGAAAATATTCAGATGGCCAACAGAATATGAAGACATTCTCAAGACCACTGGCTATGAGAGATGCAAATCAAAACCACAGAAATACCATGTCACTCCAGTAACACTGGCAAAGTTAGAATAGGACACCAAGCAATAAATGTCAGAGAAAATCTGGAGAGACAGGAATGTTCATATAATGCTGGTGGGATTAGAAAACAGCACAATCACTGTGGAAGGAAGTTTGACATTTCTAAAAAAGCTGAACATAGAAATTCCATATTATCCAGCTATCCCACTCCTAGGAATATACCCCAAGAATATAAGAACTGCGACTCAAAAGGAGGTCTGTACACCAGTGTTTATAGCAGTGTTATTCACCATTGCAAGAACATGGAAACAGTCCAAATGTCAAACCACATTTGAATGGATTGAGAAAATGTGGTACATTCACGTGGTGGAATACTGGGCAGCACTCAGGAGTAATGATTTTGAAAATTACTACATGTGGGAGGGACTACAGAGCATTATGTTGAGTGAACTAACTCAGTCTCATAAGGACAAATACTGTTATCACACCATTATTGTGTAAATAGAAAGATAACCAGTAAAACATATATGAGCTTCCAAGGGAAGGATGATGGAAGCAGAAGGGTGAAGATGGGCCGGGAAAATCAGAGTAACACAATTTGGTGGGTGGAGGGAAAGGGGTAAAGGAATTAGGAAAGATTCAGTGGGCATCTGCAAAGACAGGGTAATGGTGAGCACAGTGCAATGATGATTAATTTTATGAAACATAATAAATGGGAATGATTGTATGAAACACAAGGTAAACAAAGGATGATGTGTAACACAATGTATACAAACTTCATAAGCAAACTAACATACAATTTTTTTAAAAGGCATTCTAGAGGTAGTTACTACATGTTGTTGTTATGTGCTATCTAGTTGCCTGCGACTCGTAGTGATTACTACCTAGAAAAAAATTAAATTCTCTTCTGTAAAGTGTAAAGACAGAGATTTAAGATTAAACACTGGAGAGATGCTAGAATATCAGCACTAAAGGGAAGGAAAACAAACAGTAGAGATAGAAATGAAAAAAATTGTCCCTTGTATTAGCAGCATTCATTTGTGAGGGAAGGCTGTCTTTAGACAAAGGTCTGAGCAAGACTTGTGAAATGGAAGATATAATACCATGATTGCCTTTCTAGAAGAATTAAGGCTTTGAGTGAGCAAGTCCATATCTCCTACTTTCTTTAAACAGAGTCCTCTGATGGTCCCAAAAGTCAAATTTGGAAGACATCTGACAGTGACGTCTACGGACTTACATTGTTGTAGGATGTCATATTCAGAAGGAAACTGGGTAAACTCTCTTGAGTTTCTACTACACTTATTGTTATTGTCTGGATTTTCTATATATTTAAAGTGTCCTGTGAAAATTAAAATGGAATTGTAGGGTTGGGGTTTTTTTCCCTATCCTCTATGGAATTATGTATAATTTGTTGCTTTAGTTATTGTTGTTAGGTGCTGTCAAGCCAAGTACAACTCATAACGACCCTATGAACAAAAGATCTGAATCCTGTTCTATTCTGTGCTATCCTCACACTTCCTGACACACAAGAGCCCATTGTGGCAGTCAACATGTCAATCCACCTGGTTGAGGGTCTTCCACTCCTTTGCTAACCCTCCATCCTTCCCTGCATCATGCCCTTCTCCGTGGAATAGCACCTCCTAAAAACATGCCCAAAGTATGCAAGGTGAAACCTCATCATTCTAGCCTCCAAAGAATAGTCCGGCTGCACCCTCTCCAAGACATATCTGTTTGTTTTTTCTTGTGGGCTTTTTGTTTGTTTATTTATTTGTGTGTGTGTGTGTGTGTGTGTGTGTGTGTGTGTTTGAGAAAGAGATCAATTGGCCTAGTGGACAGAAGTGATGCTACCAAGCCAAAGGTGGGTGACTTTAATCCGTCGCCCTCGGGCCTGTTTTTCATTGTTTTGGTCAAACATTCTTCTAGGTCATATAGCCCTGGTGTGTCCACTTGCCATACAGAGGTAACTCATGGTTGCTGTGAAACTGAAAACTGTGACACTGTGTCAAATGCATTAACGTTTACCCATGTGGACAGTGTTTGGTGGAGCTCCTTGATTAAAACAAGCTTGGAAGCAGGAGTGGCAACCACTTCCATAATAGCTTGTCTTCAGAAACCCTATGAACCTGGAGAAAGAATGAAAGTCACAGAACTGTTGAGGACTTTCATTCATAGAGTCGTTATGAGCTGCCTACGACTCAACGGCACTTAACAACCACCACCACTGAGTCAGATCCAACTGGCACAAGAGGAGATTGCCCTTCCTTCTCCAGGTGAGAATCTGGTGGATTTGAACCACAGGTCTACAGGATTGAAGCACAGCTTCTTGCTGCTAGGCCACCAAAGCTTTAAAGCATAGCTGTTTGTTCTCATGGCTGTCCATGTAATGTTCATTACTCTTCAACATCACAGGCCAAAGGTATCAATTCTTTTTCTATCATCCTTATTCGTTGTCCAGCTTTCAGATGCCTAGAAAGTAAGTGGAAAAACTATGGCCTGAATCAGACACACCTTAGTTCTAAAATTATTACTCCTCAATATTTGGAGAGATCTCTAACCACAAATTTTCCCAGTGCAAAGTATCTCCTTATTTGCTGAATGCTGCTACCAAGGATGTTAATTGTGGATTCAAGTAAGATGAAGCTGTTGACAGTTTCAATGTGCTCTCCATCCATCATGCATGGGAATAGAAACTAGAGGTGTTAACATTCTTCAGATCTTAAGAAACGAGTTGAAATTCAGATAGCACAGTTAGAAATATGGTATGAAGACCAATCACTCACTGCCATCAAGCCAAGTCTGAACCACAATGACCCTACTTTTGATTTCTGAGACTATATATCTTAGTAGGAGAAGACTTTCTATTTTTCTTCCCTTAGAGGTGTTGGTTAATTCAAATTATCAGTGACCTAAGGTCTTTTGGTTAGCAGCAAAAGACACTACAGGCAACATCACCAGCGATCCTTAGTGTAAAGGTTGTTATTATGTACCATGGATTCAAAACTGACTCATAGCTGATCCTCCAGCAGGTTTTCAGAGACTGTGAATTGAACAGTAGGAGATTTGAACTGCCAGAGAGGTTCTGGTTTTAGGTTAGCTGAGCCACTCATTACCCACTACACCATCACCACTCTCTACTGTGCTGTTGAGTCAGAACCATTCCATACCTGACCCTCCAGTGGTTTTCAGAAACAGTTAATTGCACAGAAGGAGATTGTCCTCATGCAGAGCAGCTGCTGGATTCAAACCATGTGTTTTTGGGATTGCAGTGCAGCTTCTTACCACTAGGCCACCACAGCACCATGGTAAAGGTAGGGCCAACAAAAAGACATGAAATCAAGCATGACTTGAGATTCAGGCCCTGCTCTCTTCCACAAATCATGGACCAAATGACATCCATTTTCAGAGAGGGTGGAAAATGGATTTGGGCCGTGTTATGAAAGAAGACAGAAGCTTGAAGTCAGGGCACGAATAACTAATGTTCTTCCCATTACCTGGTTCCCCAATTTCTCACACTCTCAACTCCTAGATTTCAGTCCTTTTTCAGAAGCACTTTTTGGGCACATGTGAGGTGAGTTCCCATCCCAAGATGCAACACAGTAGGATAAAGAAGAATGAGAGGCCCTGACAAATACGCAGAGAAATATAAAACCCTGTAAAAGCAAGCCTATTAGGGTTTCTGCTGCTTGAGGGAAACACATGAGCCTGACACTCCTTGGTAGTTTTTCCTCCTTCTTTAGCTACCATTTTGTTATTTTCCTGGTTGGCATCTTTTCAGGAAAGTTATTAGCTTCTTTTTCAAGTTTTGAATCACCATGGATTGTTTTGAAGCCAAAAGAGGGAAGAAATTAAAAAAAAAAATCTGTTACCAGCTTAAGTACATTGTGCTCTGTTAACCAGCATTTAAAATAAAAATATTTTCTATTCCTTGAAAAATTTGGCAAAGGCTCCGAACTGTTTTGATAAAATGTAACCATGAGACCATCTGGGGCTGACATTTTCAACATGGCAGTCAGGAGCACTTGTCTTGGGAGCTATGGGAGTAGTCCAACGAATGGAGTTTCTGCAGTACCCAAAGACTGGAGAATGCTCACAGGAAATATTATTTACTGTCAGAATGAGAATAAACTCTTCTCAACTTTCCTTTAGCACCTTCCTGTGGATATGTGCCTTTCAATACTGATTTTTGTAGTATTTGAGTGTTTCTGAGGACATCAACATGCCCTCCAAGTTAGACAATCAGTTTCTTTTAAAATAAAACATAAGCTCATGAAAACAAAAAGGAAGAACATGTATATGTCTAAATGTGAAGTAAGAGTAATTGGTTCTCTAACAATACTGGAGAATTAGATTTCTTAGTAGTTAGACTTTGGACAGGACAGCCAAGTGCAGAAAAAAAATTTAAAATCTTTGGATGTTCCTCCAGGCTTTCAAACATTAGCAGAGCTAAAGTTTACCTTGTTATATTACTACTATTAAGGTCAAATGTCTGGTGCTACTCTCCCTCCACTTCTTATTAGCCATAATGCAGCATTGTGGAGGCCACTAGATCCTTTTCAAGACATAGATGACAGACTAAGTCCCATAATTACCTTTCAGGCAAAATATCACATCTTTTAGTAATATAGGTTAGTTCACGCAGAATAATGCTCTCCAGACTCTACTGTCTTATTTCTAATCTATCCCAAGTTTTTCTAAATTGTTGCTCTTGAATGCTGAATAATGTTCCATTGTGTGAATGTACCACAATTTTTCAATACATTCAGTAGAGTTGGACATTTGGACTGTTTCATGTTCTTGTGATGGTGAATAATGCTGCTATGAACATTGGTTTACAAATCTTTGTTATATCTCAGTTCTAATTTCCTTGTGGCATATTTATAATAGTGAAATAGTAAGATCATGCTGAGTTTCTATGTTCAAATTTTTGAGGAAATGCCAAACTGTCTTCCAGAGTGGTTGCACCATTTTACAATCCCACAAACAGTGAATGAGAGTTCATGCCTCTCCACATCCTGTCCAACATGTATTGCTTACTGCCCTTCTACACTTTTCCACTGCTACTGGGATGAGATGGTACCTTATTGTGGTTTGGATTTGCATCTCTCTTATTGGAATGATTTTGAACATTTCTTTATGTGTCTCTTGGCCATCCAAATATCTTCCTCCGTAAAAAGTCTTTTCATATCTTTTGCCCATTTTTCCCCTAGATGTTTTTATTTCTTTCTCTTTTCATATTACCCTAGCAAGTACTTCCAATACAATATTGAATGGGAAATGATGACTATGGATATCCTTGTCTAGTCCCCATTTGCAATGCAAATGCTTTTAGTCTTTCTCCATTCAAAATGATATTGGCTCTTAGTTTTGCATATATACTTTACACTATGTTGAGGAATTCCCTTCTATTCCAATTTTGATAAATGTCTTTATCAAGAAGTGTTGGATTTTGTAAAATGCCTTTCCTGCATCAGTTGCTAAGGTAATATGATTTTTGTTACTAGCTTTGTTAATGTGATGAATTACATTCATTCTTTTTCTATGTTGAACCATCCTTGCATACCTGTTATGAATCCAAATTGGTCATGATATATTATTTCTTTAAAGTGCTTTTTAATTCTGTTGTTTAGGATTTTATTAAGGATTTTCTCATGAGAGATATTGGTCTGTAGTTTTCTGTACTGGTAATATCTTTGCCTAGTTTTGGTATTATTAAGTTTGCTTCATAGAATGTCTCTGGGAATAGTCCTTTTCCCCCTATTTTTTGAAAAAAATTAAGTAGAATTGGTGATAAATCTTGGAATAGTTGGTAGAATTCAGCCATGAAGCCATCTGGTCCAGGAATCTTTTTATGGGAGTGTCTTTTTATGACCTTTTCAATTTCTTCTTTTGTGATGGATCTGTTCAAGTGTTCTACATCTGTCCATATCTGGGTAGAGAATGAGTTTTGAGGAATTTGTCCATTTTTTTCTAGGTTTTCAAATTTATCAGAGTATTGTTGTTGTTGTTATATGCCATTGAGTCATTTGCGACTCATAGCGACCCTATGCACAACAGCCCTAAACCCTGCTCTACCCTGTGCCAACCGCACTGCCTCTGACACACCCATCCCGATTACCCCAGTCACCGAATCAATCCAGCTCATAGAGGGTCTTCCCCTCCTGCGCCGTCCCTACACCCTCCCAAGCATGATGTCCCTCTCCAAGAACCCGTCCCTCCTGGCAACATGGCCAAAGTATGCCAGACGAAATCCCAGAATCCTTGCCTCCAAGGAGTAGCTTGGTTTAATCCTCTCCAAGATGAATCTGTTTGTTTTCCTAGCAGTCCATGGTACATTCAGTACTCTTCTCCAGCACCATAGCTCAAAGGCATCAACTCTCCGTCTGTCCTCCCTAGTCATTGTCCAACTCTCTGATGCATAACAAGCGATTGCAAAGACCATGGCCTGTATCAGGCACACCTTAGTCTCCAGAGAGACACCGTTGTTCCTGAGTACTTTAGAGAGGTCCCTAACAGCAGACTTTCCCATCGCGATATGCTTTTTTATTTCCTGACTGCTGGTGCCAAGAGTGTTGACCGTGAAGCCGAGCAAACTGAAGCTGTGAACAATTTCAATCTCTTCGCCATCCATCCTGACGCTGCCAATTGGTACAGTGGTGAGAATCTTTGTCTTCTTGACATTAAGCCTCAGTCCATACTGAAGGCTGCAGTCCTTGACCCTCCGCAGCAAGTGCATGAGGTCCTCCTCATTTTCAGCAAGCAGGGTTGTGTCATCTGCATAACGCAGACTGTTAATAGATCTTCCACCAATCCTGATGCCACACTTCTCCTCATAGAGCCCAGGCTCTCAGATAACCTGCTCTGCATACATGTTGAAAAGGTATGGAGACAAGATGCATCCCTGGCGTACACCCTTCCCAATTTTGAACCATGCAGTGTTACCCTGCTCTGTTCTGACTACTGCTTCTTGGTCCAAGTATATCAGAGTATAACTTTTCATAATATTTTGATATTAAACAGTTCTTTTCCTCTGGTTCTGTTGTCATGTCACCTCTATTACGAAGTAATCTATTTATTAGCATCTTTCCCTCTTTTCTTTTGTTAAGCTTGCCGATGGTTTGTCAACTTTATAGACCTTTCTGAAAAACCAGCTTCTGGTTTTGTTGATGGTTTCAATTATTTTTCTGTTTTCTATCTTGTTTATTTCAGCTTTCCCCTTATAATTTCCTTTCTTCTAGAGGCTGTGGGGTTAGATTGTTGTTCTTTTTCTTTTTTATCAAAGTGTTGAGTTAGATCATTAATTTTGTTTCTTTCTTAATTTTTTGTTTGCCTATTGCTATGAACTGGCCCCTAGGTACTGCCTTAGCTACATCCTAAATGTTTTGGTAAATTGTATTTTCATTATCATTTGATTCAAGGAACTTTTTTATTTCATTCCTTATTTTTTCTATAACCCAGTTGTGTTCTAGCAAGGTGTTATTTAGCTTCCACTGGTGGGTTTATAAGCTTTATCCTTTTTGGCTAATTTCTAGTTTCATGGTATTGTGATCTATGAAGATATTTTGTATAATTTCAATGTCTTATAATTATCTGAGGCTTGCTTTTTGCCCTAATATGTAATCAGTTCTGGAAAAAATGTGCCATATGCACTTGAGAAGAAGGAGAGTTGAGTTTTAGTTAGGTGCAGTACTTGGAATATACTGACAAAGTTGAGTTGGCTAAATGTTTAATTTCTGTCTTCTGCATCTTTGTTAAGTTTCTTTTGACTTGACTTATTTTTTGGTAAGAACAGTGTGTTGTGGTCTCCTACTACTACTGTGGTGTTATCTATTTCTTTTTTCAATTCCGTTAATATTTGTTTTTGTATTTAGCAGGTCTAACGTCTAGTGCATAGATTCTGACCAATGTAATGTTTTCTTGATACACTGTGTCTTTAATCATTATATAGTACCCTTTCTTATCCTTTATGGTGGTTTTCATTCTGAAGAATATTTTATCAGAGATTAGCAGTTCCACCCCTACTTTTTGGTGGATGCCATTTGTTTGGCATAATTTTTCCCCAGTCTTTGATTTTGAGTCTTCTTTCTCTTCTTTTCCTAGATGTGCCTCTTGTAGATATCATATCGATGGGCTTTGGGATCTTTATCCATTCTGCTACTCTTTTTCTCTTGATTGATTTATTTAGTTCATTCACATTAAGTGTGATTATGGATTATCATTACCATGTTGTTATGTTTCTTTTTTCTTTGTTTCTTATTTCTGTGGTCCATCCACTTACCTTTGGCATCTCTTCCTTTAAAAATTCTTGTATGTTTGGTCTTATTTTCACAAATTCCTTAAGTTCTTTCTTTTCTGCAAACTATGTGATTCTTCCTTCATATTTGATGAAGAGCTTTACTGGTACAGAATCCTCAGTTGGCAATTATTTTCTTTCAACTTTGTGTATATGCCATCCCAGTGTCTTCTTGCTCACATAGGTTCTTTAGGAAAATTAGAACATAATGTAACTGTGTTTCCTTTGTGATTCTTTGTATTTCTCATGCTATTTTCAATATTCTATCTTTACTTTTTATTTTGGAGAATTTGACTATGATATGACTTGATGATTTCTTTTTTTGGGTGTGTCTAGTCTATTTGGTGTTTGTTGAGCTTCCTGAATGTGGATTTCCTCATAATACCTGGAAAGTTCTCCTCTAATACCACTTTTCACTTTTTTCAGTGATTTCCCTATCCATCTTATATTCTGGATTCCAGTTATATGTATGTTATTCCTTTTGATGTTCCACATGATTCTAATGTTTTCTTAATGCTTCATGTCTGATTTTTCTTCTACTATGTTTCCATTGAGGTTCTTGTCTCCTATCTCACTGGCTTTCTGTTCCATTTCTTATGTTCTACTTTGTAGTCCTTTAAGCATGTTGAACATTCTGCCATTTCAGTCTTTATATTCTGTATTGCATTTTCATACATTTCTGTTATTTCCAGAACTGTATTGACTATGCACTCTCTCTAACTTATGATGATTTTTTTAATTTCTTATATCTATTTATCAATAGTTTCAATTCTTTCTTCCATTTTCTGCTTTCTCTTACATAGTTGTGCTAGTTTCTCCTCATTAATATATTTCTTCTGGCTCCATGTCTCTGGAGGATTTACTTTCTTAGTGGATTCCACTGTTTCCTCCATTATTTAAACCCTCTTCTCTAGTTCAAATAGTTCCTCATCAATATATTTCCTGTCATTCTTTACCTCTTGGTTACTCCTTTTTTTTTGCAGCTTCAGTTGTTTCTTCCATCATTTGTACTTTCATTTGCAAGTCTCCATATCAACGTATATCTTCTGCTTTCTTGACTCTGGGGTATTCAGGAGGTCTGCAATATTCTCTGCTTTTTTTTTTTTCCAAGAAGCTTAAATTGGTTTTTTTTTCACAGTGTTTGAAAGTGCCTGCTATTTACTCAACATTATGTGAAGTTTTTCTTGATAAATGTTAGGCCAGTTCTATTGTGTCTACATAAGTTGCTTGTGGTTCTTGTCTTTATAACGTTATTGATTAGTTGCCAAGTTAAAATGTTCGATTTATAGAGTAAGCCACTTACTCTACTGAAAGTCTTTTCTGGGAAAGTTTGCCTTTTATAAAGCCCTTGAATTTCTCTCTGTTCTGCACTGTAGCGCTGCAGGAATCTTGCCTTGATGTAGTCCACTGTTCCAAAAAATACATTGTCTTTCTTTATGCATGAAGTGGCTGGGTGGTGTGAGACCAGGTGCTCTACTCAATAGTTTCTCATACACCTTTTCCCCTGAAGCTTAATATCTTCCTTTGACTCTGGAGTGGCACAAGATTAGAAGTCAGGCCTGCCGATTCAAGCAGCTTGTGTGCAGGGAGTGTGTGTGTGTGTGTGTGTCTCAAATCAGCCCTTCCTTTTACAGAGAGTTTAAAAATCTTTCCTCTGCATGTAGGTCTCTGTCCCAAACTCTCTTGTCCTGTTTGGCCTCTGGGATGGCCTCACAGCCACGGAGGCAAGGATCCCAAAATGGTGGGACTTATATACCCAAGGAAGCCTCTGTCCTGTCTCGCCACAAAAAAAATGGAGAGTGCTTATTGCGGACACAGAGCCTCACCTCTCACATCTTTTCTTCTAATGATTATAGATTTTGTGTTCCATCCAGTTGGAATTGACCGTTACTTGACCCTCCAGGTGGTTTTCAGAAGCAGTTAATTGCATTGAAGTTGACTGCCCACTTTACTTTCTTCCTCAAAGTAGCTGATGACTTTGAACCATGTGCCTTTGGATTGGCAGTGAAGTTCCTAATTCACCAGAGCTCCCTAGTCCAAAACATGTTGTTGTTGTTGTTGTTATGTGCCGTCGAGTCGTTTGCGATTCATAGCGACCCTATGCACAACAGCCCTAAACCCTGCTCTATCCTGCACCAACCGCACCGCCTCTGACACACCCATCCCGATTACCCCAGTCACCGAATCAATCCATCTCATAGAGGGTCTTCCCCTCCTGCGCTGTCCCTCCACCCTCCCAAGCATGATGTCCCTCTCCAAGGACCCGTCCCTCCTGGCAACATGTCCAAAGTATGTCAGATGAAGCCCCAGAATCCTTGCCTCCAAGGAGTAGCTTGGTTTAATCCTCTCCAAGATGAATCTGTTTGTTTTCCTGGCAGTCCATGGTACATTCAGTACCCTTCTCCAGCATCACAGCTCAAAAGCATCCACTTTCCTTCGGTTCTCCCTAGTCATTGTCCAACTTTCTGATGCATAACAAGCGATTGCAAATACCATGGCCTGTATCAGGTGCACCTTAGTCTCCAGAGAGACACTGTTGCTCCTGAGTACTTTAGAGAGGTCCCTAACAGCAGACTTTCCCATCGCGATATGCTTTTTGATTTCCTGACTGCTGGTGCCGAGAGTGTTGACTGTGGAGCTGAGCAAACTGAAGCTGTGAACACTCTCAATCTCTTCGTCATCTATCCTGACGCTGCCAATTGGTCCAGTGGTGAGAATCTTTGTCTTCTTGACATTGAGCCTCAGTCCATACTGAAGGCTGCAGTCCTTGACCCTTCGCAGCAAGTGCATGAGGTTCTCCTCATTTTCAGCAAGCAGGGTTGTGTCATCTGCATAACGCAGATTGTTAATAGATCTTCCACCAATCCTGATGCCACAATTCTCCTCACAGAGCCCAGGCTCTCAGATAACCTGCTCTGCATACATGTTGAAAAGGTATGGAGACAGGATGCATCCCTGGCGTACGTACACCCTTCCCAATTTTGAACCATGCAGTGTTACCCTGCTCTGTTCTGACTACTGCCTCTTGGTCCAAGTATAGGTTTCGCATTAGCACAATTAAATGTTCTGGGATTCCCATTCTTCTCAGAGTCAGCCACAGTTTGTTATGATCCACAGAGTCAAATGCCTTTGCATAATCAATGAAACACAGATAGACATTCTTCTGGTATTTTCTGCTTTCAGCCAAGATCCATCTAACATCAGCAACAATATCCCTAGCACCACGACCCCTTCTAGACCTAAACATAGAAGCTTAAAATAGAATGTTGCGATGATTTTTTATAGTTACGGAAATTGGTTGGTTTATACAAGTAGCTCTCATAAAGGCTTTTTGTGTGCTGTAGTCACT
This sequence comes from Elephantulus edwardii, assembly GCF_000299155.1. Lineage (NCBI taxonomy): Eukaryota > Metazoa > Chordata > Mammalia > Macroscelidea > Macroscelididae > Elephantulus > Elephantulus edwardii. The sequence goes on from NW_006399870.1 coordinate 4,972,380, forward strand.
TGCAACTCATAGTGACCCTATGTACAACAGCTCTGGACTCTGATCTCTCTAGAGCAAATTTCATTGTTTCTGACATATCAATTCCCAGTACCCCAGTCACTGAGTCACTCCATCAAATCCAGGGTCTTCCTCTCTTGCGTTGTCCATTGACCCTTTCCAGCATGATGTCCTTCTCTAAGAACTGGTCTTTCCTTTTTACTTTTTTAAAATTTTATTTTATTATTTGTGTGTGTGTGTGTGTGTGTGTGTGTGTGTGTGTACTGTCCTAAGGCCTGCCTTTGATTGCTTTCAGTGAAACATTCTTCCAGGTTGCATAGCCCTGGTGTGTCCACTTGCCATACAGAGGTAACCTGTGGTTGCTGTGAAGCTGAACACTGTGACACTGACGTGTCAAATGCAATAATGGTTACCCATGGTGGACAGTGTTTGATGGCGTTCCCCGGTTAAAACATGCTTGGAATCAGGAGTGGCATCCATTTCTGTAAATAGCTTGCCTCCGGAAACCCTATGAACCTGGAGAAAGGATGAAAGTCACTCAAGTGTCTAGGACTTTTGTTCATAGGGTCGCTATCAACAACACTGTTTATCAGATCTGACTGGTACAGGAGGAGATTGTCCCTCCTTCTTCAGCAGAGCATCTGGTGGATTTCAACTGTGCGCTTCTGAGATTGTAGTGTAGCTTCTTGCCACTAGGCCACTAGAACTGCATTGAACTGATTCTTCTTTGCAATATTCCCAAAAGTGTGTCATATAGAGCTTCAAAATATCCTTGTTTCCAAGAAGCACCCTGCTCAAGAACAGACTTGTTTGTTCCCTTAGTAGTCCATGGTCTATTCAATACTCTTCTCCAGCACCGAAATTCAAAGGTATCAATTCTGCTACCACCCTTAGTCATTGTTAAGCTTTTTATTGTATAGAAAGTAATTGTGACGACCATGGCCTGTAGCAAGCAAACCTTACTCTTTAGACTGCCATCGTTGCTTTTCAGTATTCTGGAGAGATGTCTGACACCAGATTTTCCCAGTGTAATTAATCTTTTTACTTTCTGGCTGCTGGTGTGGAGCCAAACAAACTGAGGCTGTTAACAATATCATTTTTTTTCACCATTTATCATGGTGCTTCCAATTGGTTCAGTGGTGGGAATCTTTATTTTCTTGATGTTGCGCTTCAATCTATATTGAAGACTGCTGTCCTTGACCTACTGCATCAAATGCTTCACGTCATCTTCAGTTTCAGAAAGCAAGGTTGTGCCATTTGCATAACACAGGTGATTGATAAGAATTACTCCAATCTTGAAGCCACACTGCTTTTTATAGAGCCCACCCTTTCGGATTATCTGTTCTACATATAGATTGAAAAGATGTGGAGATAGGATGCATTCCTAGTGTACACCTTTCCCAATTTTAAGCTATGCAGTGTTTCTTTGTTCTGTTCTGACGACCTTCCCCTGGTCCAAGTATAAGTTTCATAAGAGCACAATCAGCTGTTCTGGTATTCTCATTTGTCTCAAAGTTAGCCACAGTTTGTTTTGATTCACACAGTCAAATGCCTTATCATAGTCAATGAAAAACAAACGTTCTTCTGGCATTCTTTGATTTCAGCTGAGATCCATCTAACACTGGCTATAATGTCCCTCATGCCATGACCTCTTCTAAACTCAAATTGCACTTCTGTCAGTTCTTCAATGATGTGGTATTCCAATCATTTTTTAGTAATTTTTGGTAGACTCTTGCTTGCATGTGATATTAATGTTGTTGTTGCATGCTGTAGAGTTGAAACTAACCCATAGCTGACTCTCTGGTGGGTTTTCAGAGGCAGTTAATAGCACAGGAGGAGACTGCCCTTCCTTCTCCCATGGAGCAGCTTGTGTTTGAACTGTGTGCCTTAGGGACTGAAGCACAAATGCTTGCCACTAGGCCACCAAGATTATTATTTTATAATTTCTACACTCTGTCGGGTCACTGTTTTTTTTTTGGAATGGGAGTAAATATCTCTTTCAGTCAGTTGGCTGGGTGGTTTTCCTCCAGATAGCTTGTTACAACCTGGTAATCACATCCAGAGCAGCATCAGTTTGTTAAAATATGTCAAATTGGTATGTCATTAATCCCTGGAGCTTTGTTTTTTGCCAGTTTCTTCATAGCAGCTTGAATTTCCTCCTTCATCACCATTGCCTCTCAAGCATATGTTGTTTTATGAAATTCTACAGTGTCAGCCAATTCTTTTTGGTATAGTGACTCTGTGTACACCTTCCATTTTCTTTTGAAGCTTCCTGGGTTAGTCAACATTTTGCCCACAGTGTCCTTAAATATTGCAACTCTCAGATTGAATTTGCTCTTCAATTCCTTCAGCTTAAAAAATGTCGAGCAAATTTGGCCCTTTCGATTTTCAAACTCCAGGTGTTTGCACATTTCATTATAACACTTTGTTTTGTCTTGCTGTCTTGCCCTTCAAAATCTTCTGTTCAGCTCCTTTGTTATAATTGTTTGCTTTATTTTCTCTAGCTTCCTTTTGAAATTTTCTGCTCGTATCTCCTACCAGTATTTTCACTCTTTATTTTGGCCTTTCTACACTCTAATGAAAGTTTCAGGGTCTTTTCTGACATCTATTTTATCTCTTATTTATCCTTTATCTTTACAATGAACTTTAGCTTTCTGAATCACTGATGTCTTTGATGCCATCCCACAATCTTTTTGGTCTTCAGTCATTCACTGCAGCACTGCATCAAATATATACTTGAAATATCTTTTACACTCCAGTGTAATAGATTTAAGATTATATTTTCATTTTTATATACTTTCCCCTTCCACTTTATTCAGTCTCATGTTAAACTTGTACATGAGCAAGTGGTGATCTGTTCCATAGTTAGACTCTTGACTGATTATGACTGATGATATTGAACTTCTCCATGAACTTTCCACAGATATATTCAACCTAATTCCTGTACAGTCCATCATATGAGGAGTTCATCATATGCCCATAGTAACCATTGAGAGGGGTTTCTTTTTAGACAGTAACTATTTTATCTACTAAAAAATTCTAAGCATAAACTAGTTGATTAACAGGGATTGGGAAAATTCTTACTAGAATTATCTGCATCTAATTAAAGAAACTTCATGTTTATTAATATTAGCAAATAGCTTTTACACTAAAGAAGTATTCCTGCAAAAACTATCATAAAGGACAAGGATGGTTACTACCTTAATGCTTAAAGGGTCAATAGAAAAGAGGATATAACAATAATAAATATCTATGCACCAAATGCAAAATATATAAAACAAATATTAACAAAATTGAAAAAGAAAATAGACAACACTGCTATAGTAGTTGGAGACTTGAATGCATCTCTCTTAAGAAAAGATACAGCTTCCAGAAAGAAACTCAACAAAGATACTGAATTAAACTACGCAATAAACCACTTGATCTCATAGATATTAATAGGCTAATGCACCCCCAAAAGCACAGTATACCTTCTTCTCCAATGTGCATGAAACATTGTTCAGAAAATATCATATTTGAGGTCACAAGGTAAGCATTAATAAATTAAAAAGCATAGAAATAATACAGAGCATCTTCTCAGACCACAAGGCTATAAAATGAGAAATTAAGAGGATAAAGGAGGAAAAAACCCCATACATTTGGAAGCTGAACAACACCTTGCATAAACATGTCTGGATACTAGAAGAAATTAAAAAAAATGAAATTAAGAAGTTTCTTGAAACAAATGACAATAAAAACACCACTTACCAAAACCTCTGGAAAACAGAAAAAGCAATAATCAAAGGTCAATTCATAGCAATCAAAAGGCAGGAAAAAATGACCATTGACTTTCTAACCCAACATCTCCAATAAATTGAAAAAGAACAGCAAGAAAACCTGACACCCTCTAAAAAACCCCTGAAATTATAAAAATTAGAGCAGAAATAAACGAAATAGAAAACAGAAAAACAATTGAAATCATCAAAAAACCTAGGAGGTGGTTCTGTGAAAAGTTCAATTAAATTGGCAAATCATTAGCAAAACTAACAAAGGAAAAGAAGGAAAAGACATAAATAATCCCAACAGAAAATAAAATGGACAATGTCACAACATAACTAACTAAAATAAAATGGTTGACACTGGAATATTATGAAAAATTATGCTCAAACAAATATGAATGCCTAGAGAAAATGTACGCCAGGGATGCATCCTGTCTCCATACCTTTTCAACATGTATGCAGAGCAGATTATCCGAGAGGCTGAGCTCTATGAGGAGAATTGTAGCATCAGGATTGGTGGAAGATCTATTAACAATCTCCGTTATACAGATGACACAACCCTGCTTGCTGAAACTGAGGAGGACCTCATGCACTTGCTGC
>NW_006399870.1:4977729-4979344 GCF_000299155.1 Elephantulus edwardii
AAAGACTCCACCAAAATAGAAAATTATAGGCCAAAATCTCTCATGAAAATTGATGCAAAAATTGTGGATAAAATCTTGACCAATAGAATCCAACGATGCATAAAAAAAATAATAATTCACCATGACCAGGTGAGATACATAACAGGTATGCAAGGATGATGCAACATAAGAAAAACAATCAATATACTTTATCACATTAACAAAGCAAAGAGCAAGAACCACATGATCCTATCAACTGATGCAGAAAAGGCCTTTGACAAAATCCAACACCTTTTCCTGATTAAAACACTCAACAAAATGGTATTAGAGGGGAATTTCTTCAACATAGTAAAAAGTATACACACAAGCACAAGAGCCAACATTGTTCTCAATGGAGAGAGATTAAAAGCATTCCCCTTGAGAACAGGAACTAGGCAAGAAAGTCCACTATCACCTCTCCTATTCAATATTGTATTGGAAGTCTTAGCAGTAACAATAAGCAAGAGAAAGAAATAAGAGGTATCCAAATTGGCAAAGAGGAGGTAAAATTTTCTCTAGATTCAGATGATATGATAGTATACTTAGAAAACCCTGAAGATTCAGCAAGAAAACTACTGGACATAGTTGACCTATTCAGTAAAGTGGCAGGATACAAGATCAACATAAAAATCAGTTGCATTTCTCTACAGGGACAAAGATAATAAAGAACTGGAGCTCAAAAAAGCAATATCCTTCATAATAACTAATCACAAGATTAAATACTTGGAAATAAATCTAACCAGAAGCAAAAAGGATCTAGTCAAAGAAAATGACAAAACATTACTACAAGAAACAAAAAAGAGACCTAGAGAAATGGAATAATATACCTTGCTCATGGATAGGAAGAGTAAATATTGTGAAAATGGTAACACTACCAAAGTCAATGTACACATTCAATGCAATCACAATACAAATATCAAACTCATTCTTCAATAAGATGGAAAAGGCAATGTCCAATTTCATTTGGAATGGAAAGGGGCTCCAGATAAGCAAAGCACTCCTTAAAAAGAGAAACAAGGTAGGAGTCATCTCACTCCGTGATTTCAAATCCTACTACACTGCCGTGGTGGTCAAGACAGCATGGTACTGGTACAATGACAGACATATAGATCAATGGAATAGAACTGAGAACCCAGAAATCAGCCCATCTACCTAAGGTCAACTGATTTTTGACAAAGAGATGAAATCAGTCAAGTGAGGAAATGGCAGTGTTTTTAAAAAATGGTGTTGGCAAATTTGAAAACTATCTGCAGAACACTCAAGCAAGATCTACACCTCACCCCATACACAAAAACCAACTCAAAGTGGATCAAGGACCTAGGACTAAAACCAAGTACTATAAAGCTTATTAGAGAAAAGCTTGGAAGAACTCTAGAAATCCTAAGCCATAACATGAGCAGTCTTCCAAGCATCCTGAAAAACCTACAACCAGAAGAAAATAAAATAGATGAGTGGGACCTTCTATGAATCAAATATCTTCGCACATCCAAAAACTTCTCTAACTGGCGGGGGAACGCCGCGAGAGGGACCCGGAAGAGACCCGGGAAGAGCAGCAGCCAGCCACCTGCCGCAGAACTCCAGAGGAGCGAAGACTGCC
>NW_006399870.1:4985459-4994471 GCF_000299155.1 Elephantulus edwardii
TGACAAAGAAGATTAATCAGAACTGGCTTTGACAAGCACTGTGGCATTTGGACAAGAACAAACTGGGAGGAGGGTAGAGAGAATAGTGCAACAAGGAATGAATGGAAACCCAAAATCTCTGTAAATGTTTATGAAAATTAATAAAATATAGAAAAAAAACCAAAACAAAAAAACTTCTCTAACTGGGTAAAAATGAAAGGCACACTCGAAAAAATACTTGGCAGTGATATGTCTAATAAAGGACTTAAATCCAGAATTTATAGACTACCCAAGTGCCACAATAAGATAAAGGTAAACAACCTGATTGTAAAATGGGCATAGGATAGAAACAGACCATCAAAGAAGACATTCAGATGGCAAACAAACACATGAAGAAGTATTCACAGCCCTGAGCTCAAAGAGAGATGCAGATAAAAACAACTGTGAGGTATCATCTCACTCCAGTAAGAATAGCAAAATTCAACAGAGAAACAAACAACAAATACTGGTAGGAAGCCCCAAGGCGGAGCCAAAAACTGTTGGGAGGAGCAAAGGGCAGACTGAGGGGCACCACAGGCTGAACTGGGGAGCCTGGAAGCCACGCGGGCACAAGTTGAGGCCAGGCAACACAGAGGCCACTCCGGCAATAGCTTCTGACACGCCTCCAGGTACGAAGGGAACACTTGCTTTAAAAATTAAGAAAACAACAAAATTAAGAAAGGTGCGCATCAAAATTGTATCATTTCTCCGTATCTACTCAGTACGTGTGCTGAACAAATTATTTGAGAAGGTGGGTTCTATGATGTTGAATGTGGTATCAGAAACAGAGGAAGACTCATCAATAACCTTTGATATATAAAAGACATAACCGTGCTTGATGAAGTGAGAACTAGAAGCACTTGCTGTAGGAGGTTCAACACTGCAGCCTTTTGTATGGATTGCATTTTCATGTAAAAAAACCAAAACAAACAAACAAAAAACCCCAAGAAACCAACCCACAACAAACCACAAAATATTCTCTGGACAAATAGGCAACATCATGATGGACAGACAAAGGATTATCAACGACTTTTTCTTACTTGGATCTACAATCAATACACTTGGTACTAGCAGCCAGGAGATCAAGAGACATTGCAGTGGGAAAGTCTGTAGTCAAGGATCTCTTGAGTAATGATGATGTCAGATTGAAGTCTAAGGTGTGCCTATCAAGTCATGGCATTTTCAGTCACTTTCTAGGTATCTGAGAGCTGGACAATGAATAAAGATTACAGAAGAACAATTGATGCTTTTGAACTGTGGTACTGGATAAGAGTATGGACAATCCCGTAGACTACCAGAAGAAGAAACAGGAATGTCTTGGAGACAGTGCAGCCAGTATGCTCTTTCGAGACACAGTTGATAAAATTTCATCACACATATTTGGGACATGTTTCTAGGAGAGATTATTCTTTGGAGAAGGGCATCATACGTGGAAATGTAGAGGGACAGCAAAAGAGAAGACAATTGTTAATTAGATAACCTAACACAGTGACTGTGGCCATTGACTCAAGTATGTCAGAGATTGTGAGGATAAAACAGGGTATAACTCGGTTTAGATCTATTGTCACAATGCCACTAAGAGTCATACCTGACTTGTCGGCACCTAACAACAATTCATCAAAATAGAATATAGAGCACTGTCTTTGTAAACTATGCTAAGCAAAATTATTTTATATACCCAAAACTATGATTCCAAGCACCTAGACCCATTTTTTCAAAGTTTGGGGTATGGCTGAAAGAATTTTAGAACTTTTGACAATGCCTTTAATATAGCTTCTACTCCCTCCTTCATTACCATTAGTTCATATGGTGCTTACTGAAATTTTCAATGTCAAGCAATTCTTTCTGATACAGTGACTCTTTGTATCCCCTCCATCTTCTTTTAGTGCTTTCTGAGTCATTCAATGTACTGCCCAGAGCATCTTTCAATATTCCTGTTCAGATGAGTGTTTATCTTCTATCTACTGTCTTTGTAGATTATTCTAATAGTTTTTACCTTCCTTTAATGGAACTTTTAATTTCTTTCAAAGCGATCACAGGCCTACTGTGACTTAATATATCCTAGAGAGATCTGTATTTTCAGAATTCTTAAACTCTGAAAGTTGTTGGAAGCTGGGGAGAGAAATGAAAGTAATAAACAATAGACAAAAATTAAACAAGATCATTTAAGAACATGATAAATACTATGATGGAAAAATATAGGGTTACATGAAAATTCTGAAAGAGTAAGCTACCATATATCTTTAATTTTTATAAGTACTTATAAATGTTTTCATTTTTATTATCAAGAATTCTATGAAGAAAAGAATTTATCATTCCCATTTTACTGATGAGAACATCTTAATGTTTAGGAAGTAATTGCTTTTTTCTCTAACAGGTAAAGAGCCTAGAAAAATCTCAAGTAATTAGTATATATTAAATCAACAGGTAGTACATACCTCAGCACAAAGGTCTTTTACTAATCCAAATCTGAAAAGAGAATGAACAACATTACACACATTTAGTATCTGCCAGAGAGAGGCCACTGGAGAGCACTTTGGTAAATGGAGCTTCCTTGATCTGCCTTGTGTGATTGAGGTAGTCATTTATTCTGAAATCTGCTCAGCTGCTGTAATTCAGGGTCCCTTTTATTCAGATGGGTTAGAGAAGTTAAATCCTGGAAATAGGCTTTCCTCACCACTGCACTTAACTCAACTTCAGTCCTATATCATTTCCGAAGCATTAAGCAGCCTGTAACTGGAGAATCCAGCCACATTCATAATATCTAATTTCATTTAGAAGACACTGCAAGGGTAAAAGAGTACTTTCTTTATTGGGAACATAAATAATTCTGATATCAAAATTAAGTTAAAGGAGTTTTTATCCATTAAATGAATTTGAGGAGTTTAGTTTTTCCAAGCCAAGAAGCTCTGGTGGTACAGTGTTTAAGGGTTTGGCTGCTAACCAAAAGTTAACAGTTAGAACCCACCAGTGCCTTGCTGGATAAAGATGGGACATTCTGATTCTGTAAAGTTTTACAACATTGAAAATTCTATACTCTGTCTTTTAAGGGTTTTATGTGTTTGTTTGTTTTTCATTGTTGTTGTTGTTGTTTTTAGTCAGAATTACTCTATAGACTTTCCAAGGTAGGATAATGTGATGTGAGGAAATCTGTCTCTCATGGAGTTGAAGAGGTAGCTCTGAACAGTTAACATCTAGGCTATGGGTAATGGTAAAACAAAAAAGGAAAAGCTCTAGATAGCCTTAAAATGGGATACACAAACGCCAGCTTGATTATACTCCTAAGAATTCTTAATGTCAGAAGAAAGGTCGTTACTTTTCAGATATACCCACCAATATATGAAATATTGCATCTCCTGATAAAAAAAAATAACACAGTTCTCCATATAACCTCCACTTTCTCACTGAAAAAGATTGTTTGTTATTTTGTCTTCCCAAATTCAGCATCCACATTAGGAAAAGAAACCAAGTCCCTTTTCTAACCTCACAGAAGCTACTACCAGGTCTAATAAGAAGTCCTCGTTTACCTACTTCTAAATTTTAGTACAGGAGTTGCTAAGCAGGAATTCCATGATAACGTTTAATGCCCAAACTTAATTGGTACAGTGACTATTTGTATTCTTTCTATTACCTTTTAATGCTCAGCCTTATTCACCCAAGTGGAGTAGAAAATGTCAAGCTCTCTTTCCAGCTATGAACCAGTTGGGAAAACTGGCATGTAATAGTTTAATACATGGTTTACTCACCTCTTTATTGTCCTTGAAATCAAGTGGTGAGTGATCCTTCTAGCCACATTCTTACCAAACACATAGTGTACCAGCTTTGATCATTGCACAGGTGTCAGGATGCAAGAATTGCCATCTGTTTAACTGATTTTCATCAAAGAAGGTTAAATAAGAAACACACTTGAAGTAATGTATCTCTCTGCTGGAATGCTCAAAGAATTTTTTTTCTTTGGAAAATCATCACTTTCTTGCTTTGTTATGATGTTTATGGACTTTCAACATTGGCGCAAAAAAAAAATCTCTGAGCAAGATCTCATACTATCTTCAAAATTCATTCCCTTTCTCAGTATTATTGAATTCATAGTTTGCTGAATCTCAGTGCTTTCTGCAATGGGCCTCTAATTTTTCAGATCACCAAACAAAGCATTCATCAGTGCTAATTTGCTTCGTGCTCTAGATTCTATTTCTTGTTAGTCCCTGTGGAGCCTTCAGCTTTTCATGTAAGAAAGTTAGAGACATTGTTTCTATGGGGGGGGGAACCCCAAAAATCTAAACATGTGAAATTGTCAGCAAGATAAATAACTAGAGTCTTTGTAATTGTAATAAAATAGCCATAAAATGGCTAGTAAGAACACTGGTACTACAATGGTTAAACTCTTAACTGCTAGGAGAAAAGTTACCAGTTCAAACCCACCAGTCACCTTATGGCAGAAAGACTTGCAGTATAATTCCATACCGCTTAAATTAAAAGGCTTCTATGCCATCCTATAGTGTCAGTATGAGTAGGAATCAATGGTACACAACAAGAAGATAGCTGGGGCATAAGTAGTAAAAGATTTGGCTCAGTTATTTTTTAAAAAAAATCTAAGTTCAAACATAACATTTCTCTTCAAATCCCAAGTGTTCATGGCTCCTTTGAGTCTATACATGAAACATATTATGCTCCTTTCTGTAGAAATTCTGGGATTATCTACTCATTCTCCAATGCAAAGAAATAACAATATCAACTTACTTATAAGAATGCATGCCAATTGCATTTCCTAAGTAGAGTATGGCACAGGATAGGGCAAAAGTCAGATCTATCGTCCTTTGCATCACTATGAGTCATAGTTGACTCGATGACAACTAACCCCAACAATAAAGAGCCTGATGACTTAGTGATAAGGAGTTGTGCTGTGAACCCAAAGGCATGTTGTTTGAAACCATAAGCCTCTCCACAGGAGAAAAATGGACAATCTTCTCCTGTGTGTTTCACTGCCTTTGAAAACCCTCAGGCAAGTCAACTATGAGTCGGTTCCTACTTGACTGTACACAAGAAAGGTTTGCTATTACTATCAGCAAACTAGGCATGTATCTTTAAAAACTGCTAAGTTATTGAGGAGGGTTTTTGTTGTTATTTTACACTAATGCACATTGTGTTTAATACTGTTCATATATACTATATTTTTATAGTTAATTACTATTAATGTATACATATTATCAGCCCATCTTTTCAAATCCCCATTTTATCTTTCTGATTGTTTCATGTCTTCATCTGCTCATTGACCTTTTTTTTTTACAAACAAATTATTCTGATTTATTGAAGAGTTTTAGGAGTACTATCTGTCAGTCAAGAAAAGGAAATGTGTCATGAGATATATTTGGTATTTACAGGACCCATTTTATACTGTTACACTCAGTTTGGAGATCCCAATTTTTTAAAAAGTGAAAAAAATTGGAGAGAACATAAGAAAAAATATTGAAAATGAATCAAGTGGTGGGTAGTGGAAGATTATAAAAAAGATTAAATAAATCTGGGTCAAAATTTGTCAAAGATATAGAAAAGTTTAAGAAGACCAAGTATCATAAAATAAAGGAGTTATTATTTTAAGGAAACTAGAAATCATTGCTCCCTTCTAGAAGGGAATATCAAGAAAAAATAGTCTTAAATGGTGTTTGAATGTTAGGCAGAATAATCAGTAAATGAAGCCTGTTAATAGCTGAGATCAGATAATTTAACAGAGTAATTTTTCTAATGTTGTTTCTGTTTTGTTTGGTGTGATCTAGGTACTTCCACTCATAGTGGCTGTATGAACAACTGAACTGAGCATTTTCTTATCTTGTGCCATCCCCACAATTCCTAATATGCTTAATCCAGTTTTTACAATCACTGTGCCAATTCATATTGTTAAAGTCCTCTCTCTTTCTCTGAATCTCCACACTTTCCAGTATAACACTTTTTCCAAAGACTAGCCCCTCCTAACAATATCCCAAAGTATGTGAGACAAAGTTTCACTACCCCTGCTTCTAAGGAGAATCCAGGTTACACTTCCTCCAAAACAGGTTTGTTCTTTTAGTAGTCCATGACATATCTGTCTCCCTTCTTCAACATCATACTTCAAAGGAATCAAATTTTATTTTTATCCTTATTAACTATCCAATTTCCAGGTGCCTGTTTGTTGTTGTTATGTACCATTGAGTCACCTGTGACTCATAGTGATCCCTACATACATTAGCTTTGAAACTTGCCTTCTCCTAAGCCAATCTCATTGTTTTTGGCTTACCTAATCCCATTTCTCCAGTCACTGAGTCAATCTAGCTCAGCCTTCCTCTCCTGCGTTGTCCACCCTTCCAAGCAAGATGTCCCTCTTCAAGGACTGGTCCCTGCTGACAACATGCCCAAAGTACATGAGACAGAGCCTCAAAATCCATGCTTCCAGGGAGCAGCCTGATTTCACTCTCGCCAGAAAAGAACTGTTTGTTCTCCTGGCAGCGCATGGTATGTTCAACACTTTTCTCAAAGGCATCAATCCTTCTTTTATCATCCTTAATTATTGTCCAGCTCTTGGATGCATTTCAAGTACTTGTGAAGACCATGACCTGTATTAGGCCACCTTAGTATCCAGACTGTTACTGTTGCTCTTCAGTACTCTATAGAGGCCTCTGACACTAAACCTTTTCGATGAAATTCATACTTTGATTTCTGGACTGCTAGTTTCAAATCAAAGCATCCAAATTAAGACAGACTAGAAAGAAGGATTCACCATCCACTTATAAAATATAATTGGCCTTAGAAAACCTTATGTACAATAGAACACACATCAAGTAGAATAAGCGATATGGCAACTGAGTCTGAGCGCTCAAATTTGGAAACATAAAGGAGAAGGGACAGTTATAAGCAGAAACTAGTGATTGGAAAGATAAATTTTAGAAGCATGAATGTAATAAAACTGGACGTCATTAATAAAGAAATAGAATACATAAATATTGACATATTAGGTATTGACAAAATGAGATGGATTGGCATGGGACATTTTGAACCAGACAACAATATGATCTACTAAGCTGGAGATGGAAAGGTGCTAAAAAATGGGTCACTTTTGTAGCTAAAACTTCTAGATTCATCTTGAAATACAATGTTATAATAAGATAACATCCATACACAAACAAGGAAAAACTGTTAATACCGTTATCATTCAAATTTATGCACCACCAACCAGAGCCAAAAAGGAGGAAAGAGATGATTTCTACCAACTTTTGCAGTCAGAAATTGATGGAACATGCAACCAAGGTGCATTAAAAATGATGGGTATTGGAATGCAGAAATTGGGAACCAGGAAGAAGGAACAGTAGTAGGAAAGTGTGGACTTGGTGACAGAAATGAGGCTGGGGATAGAATGATAGAATTCTGCACAGTCAATGATTTATTCATAGAAAATACCTTTCATAAGAAACATAACACAGGCTATACACATGGATTTCAATATCAGCAGTGAAAACTAGGCCAGGTGCTGATTGCAGAACAGATCATCAACTACTCTTATACAAGTTCAAATTAAAGCTAAAGAAGGTCAAATCAAATCCACAGGAATCAAAATTTAACCTTGAGTCTGTCCCATCTTAATTTAAAAACCAACACAGGAACAGGTTTGAGCCCTTGAAAATTAATGAATGAAGACCAGATGAGTTGTGGGAAGATATCAAGAATATCATCCACAAAGAATGCAAAAGGTCATTACAAAGAAAGAAAAAGAAGAAAAGACCAAAATGGATGTCAGGATATGCTGAATATGGCAATAGAGTGCTGAGAAGCCAAAGCAAAGGGAAAACATCAAGAAGTTAAGGAACTGAATAGAAGAATTCAAAGGGAAGCTCAGGAAGACAAAGCAAAGTATTTATAATAAAATGTGCAAAGAACTGGAGTCTGAAAATCAAAAGGGCTGGACTCAGCATTTCTTAAGCTAAAGGAATTAAAGAACAAATTCAAGTCTTGACAGAAATACTTAAGGGTGCTATTGACATGATATTAAATGATTCAGGAAACATTAAAAGAAGATAAAAGAAGTGTAAAGTCACTGTACCAAAAGAATTGGCTGACACAGAAGAATTTAAAAAAACAGCATGATCAAGAGGCAATGCTGATGAAGGAGGAATTTCAGGCTGCTCTGCTGGACTTAGCAAAAAAAAAAAAAATAAAGCCATAGGAATTGAAGGAATACCAGTTGAAATATTTCAACAAACAGATGCTGCCCTTGATGTGCTCACCAGTTTGTGCCAAGAAATTTGGAAGATAACTACTTAGTCAAATGACTAGAAGAGATCCCTATTTATTCCCATCCCAAAAGAAAAGGTGTCCTGAGAGAGTGTGAAAATTATCATACAATATCAATATCACTCATATCACATACAATCAAAATCCTGCTGACAATTATTCACAAATGACTGAACCAGTACATTGAGAGAGAACAACCAGAAATAAAAGCTGGGTTTAGAAGAGGTCATGGCACTACATACATTATTGCCAATGTCAGATGGACCTTGGTAGAAAACAAAGAGTACCAGAGTGATATCTACCTGTGTTTCATTGACTCTTCAAAGGCAAAACTGTGTGGATCACAACAAATTTTGGCTAACTTTGAGTAGAATGGGGATCCCAGAACACTTGATTGTGCTAATGTAAAATCTATACTTAGATTATGAAGCAGACCACAGAATAGAGAAGGGAAACACAACATGGTTCAAACTCATGAAAGGAGTGCACCAGGGATGGTTCCTGAAGCACTTGCTGCAGAAGGTCAAGGGTTGTAGTTTTCAATATTGATTGAAGCTCAACATCAAGAAGACAAAGATTCTCACCACTGGGACAATTAGTTGCACCATGATGGATGGGTGCCCATTACCACAACTGGCACATCACTGTCACAGGCTTCAGCATCACAGCAACCATGAGTTACCTCTGTACAGCAATGCACAGACCAGTGCTATACCACCTAGAAGAGTGTGGCCCTCG
>NW_006399870.1:4995926-4997354 GCF_000299155.1 Elephantulus edwardii
ATACATTTTTCACACTTCTTCTAGCATCTATTTTAGCTTTTTCTTTCTCCTCTGTCTTTGTAATGTTCTTTTTGCTCCCTTCATGGTTCATGTCCTTGTTTTCATCCCACAAATCCTCTGGTCTTTGATCATTGATGATTACGTTCAGTGACAACCAAATCTTTTTTGATACAATGACTCAGTGTATTACTTCCATCTTCTTGTGATGCTTCTTGGCTAATTCAAGAGGTTTCCCATAGCAGCACTCAAAATTACAACGAAATTTGAGATTTTTTTTCCCAGTCCTTTTAAATTGAAAAATGCAGAGTAAGTTTTCCCCTTTTTGTTATTCAGTTCCAGTTACTTGCACATTGCGTTATGAAATTTTGCATTGTCTTCTCAACCTATTTTTGAAATCTGTTCTCATCTGTTTTATTTCTGTGGGTTTTTTTTTGTCTTTTTCTTTGACTTCTTGATGCTCTAGTGTAATTTTCAGTATCTTTTGTCATGTATGTTTATCTTCTTTTCTTCTCTGTCTTTGTAACTGTTTTGCTCTCTTCATAAATTATATCTTTGATGCCAACCCATAACTCTAATAATCTAGTAAGATCCAATGTAATAATAAATTGGTTTGGATAATTCGTGTTCAATGCCTCAAATATGTTCTGGAGATAATGTTTAAATTTGATTGGGTAGAGTTAAGGTCATCTTTTGGTTCTTGTGAGATTTTGGGGGTTTTGTTGTTGTTGTTGTTTTCCATTTTATTCACTCTCATCTTGAACTTTCCTATGAGTAATTGATGGTTTGTTGTGTCAGTACCTGGCCTGGTTCTGATTGCTGATGTTGAGCATATGCATTGATTTTTATTTTTCCTTAGAGAAAAATCTGATTGCTTTGCGGTCCATCAGATGAGGTCCATGAATGAAGTCATCATTTATAGATTTACAAGGTATTTTTGATAAAAGAATCATTGAAGGTACAGAATTCAATCATTCTATGTCCAGGTTCATCTGTCACCAAGACCATACTTTTCAACTACTATTTCTTCCTCTTGTTTCTTACTTTTACATTCTGGTCACCAAGAATTATTAATTCATCTTGAATGCATGTTTGGTTAATTGTACTGCCAAAATTATTAGAAATCCTCAATTTCCTTCTCTTTGGCTTTAACTTTTGGTGTATACATTTGGAAAATAGTGATACTAGAAGATCTTCCTTGTATGTGTATGAATAGTATCCTAGCGTAGTATTTTAGGGTAGATCCTGAAATTGTCTTTTTTTCACTATGAATGCAACACTGATCTTTCTCAGTTTTCCATGCCCAGCATAATATATTACATAATTGTTTGATTAAAAATGGCCCATGGCCATCTCAGCCAGAAATGCACAATCTGAAAGAAGATACAATTAAAGAATTGGACCTTTTAAAGATTAAAAAACCTTTCTCTG
>NW_006399870.1:4998911-4999458 GCF_000299155.1 Elephantulus edwardii
TACCATGCCAATTTATTTCATCAAGGGTCTTCCTCTCTTGCACTGTCCTCCCACACTCCCAAGTATGATGGCCTTTTCCAAGGACTGAACCCTCCTGGCTACATGCTTAAAGTATGTGAGATGGAGCTTCAAAATCTTTGCGCAACTTGGTTTCACTCTGTCTGAGACAGACCTGTTTGTTCCCTTGGCAGTCAATTATATCTTTGAAACTCTTCTCCAGCACCACAACTCAAAGATACTGATTTTTTTTCCTATCACCCTTACTTGTTGTCTAGCCTTCTGATTTTGCAAGTAATTGCAAAAAAGCATAGCCTGTATCAAGACAAATTTACTCTCTAGACTGATATTGTTGCTCTCCAGCGTTCTAGAGAGGTTTCTGACAGCACATTCTCCTAACGTCATTTGTCTTTTGATTTCTTGAGTCCTGGTGCCTAAAGTGTTGATTGTGGAACCAAGGACACTGATTTTTTAAAAATCTCAGCCTCTTCTCCATCTATCATGGTGCTGCCAATTCACACAGTGGTGAGAACCTTTGTTTTCTTGATAC
>NW_006399870.1:5000978-5011282 GCF_000299155.1 Elephantulus edwardii
TTTTTTTTTTAATGGAAACAAATATGAATCTCTTCCAATCAGCTGGCTAAGTAGTTGTCCTCCAGATTTCTTGGCATAATATGGTGAGCACATTCAGGGTAGCATTTATCTGTTAAAATATGTCAACTGGTGTGCCATCAATTCCTGGGGTCTTGTTTTTGCCAATACCTTTACAGCTGCTTTAACTTCCTCTTTCATCACCATTGCTTCTTGATCATATCTTGTTTCACAAAATTCTTCTGTGCCAGCCAGTTCTTTTTGGTACTGTAACTTGGTATACTCCTGTTATAAAATAAAATGTGTGTGAATGTTTGCATGAAACTGATACTGCAATGTTTTTATAATACATGAATGATCAAATGAAAAACTAAAATGACATGAAAACTTTAATTCAAATTAAAAAAATTAATATATACAGCTTTGGAATTTCTCTGGGACAGAACTAATAATACCAATATAGCATCATTTTGAGCCAGAATCCACCACTCCTCTGTCAATTTGCTGTATTGTATTGACGTGTGTGTTCCTGTGATGCTGGAAACCATGTCACTAGTATTTCAAATAGAAATAGAGTGGTCTGTGATTTACAGGTTTTACAGGAGCTTCCAGACTAAGACTAACTACAAAGTAGGACTGGCCATCTATTTCTGAAAGAGTAGGCCTTCAGAAACTCTATGGACAACAGAAGAACATTGTTGGCAATAATGCCGTAGATGAAATCCTCAGATAGCAAGACACTGAAAATGCACCTGAGGAAGAGCTTCTTCACTAATTATAGTTGACTGCAATGATGTGGATATATTAAAGCATCCACCCATTGAAGGACTTCACTTTGCTGCTGTGAAAAGACTCAAAAAGAGAAAAAAAAAACGACAAATATATAGTATTAATCAGAATAAGGAATATATGAAGCATGAATCTAACAAACTGAAAGTTGAAAAAAATGAAATGGAACACATAGATATCAACAGAGGAGGAAGAAAAGACCAAGAAGGATGTCAGTTGAGACTCTGAATATTGCACCAGAACTCCGAGAAGCCAAAGCAAAGGGAAGAAGGACATTAAGCTGAGTAAAATATCTCAGTCACAAAATACTGTATAATGCCACTGTTGTAAAACAGGACTGACATAGGGACTGGGAGGAGACTGAGAAAGATGGGATAAATTATGTATACTGCATTGAAACAGATGAGAGAGAGAGAATTGTTTAAAAGGAATATATGATTAGGTATTATTGTCATGACAGGAAGGAGTGAAGAATGAAGAAGGCTGTATAGTGCAGTGGACTTGGGGGGAGGGACTGTATAACAATGAAAGAAATTTCTTTTACTTTTCAAAGATAAGAACCAACTGGGGCAAAACTTGCTGGATGATTTGCATTTGACTGCTGAACTGAAACCAGAACCTGAACTATTTGAGGAACTTGGGCTAAAACGTGAACTTTTTTTGGTGATATTCTTTGTCTCCCTTATTCTCCAACTTACTTCCCTGATAAACTCCATTCTCAGTATCAAACCTGTGAGTCTGTGAGTCAGCAACCTCTTGCTATTGGTACAGCTTTAGAGGCACCATGGAGCTGGCTATAGGCTCTTTATCTGCTTTCTGCTCTGGGGCATTAAGGGCCTGTGCTCTTCCTACTCTCTCTAACCCTTTCAGAGAGATGCTCATGGCCCTGTGCCCTTATGTTCTTTTTTCTCCTTTGAAGACAACTGTTATTGACCATTTTAAATCAGTTAGTCACATGATCTTCTATGGCAGAAATGACAAACTAAAGAGGAATGGTGCAGTGTTTATCAATTAAACTTGTTGAGGGTCTTCCTATTTTTCTTTGACCTTTCACATTTCCAAGCATGATGTCTTGCTCTTTAGTACTTTGGAGAGGTCCTTGACAGTGGATTTCCCCAACACAACAAATATTTTGATTTCTTGACTCCTATTATCATGCAAGACTCAACAATCTGCATTATGCTGATGACACAACCTTGCTTGCTGAAACTGAGGAGGACCTGAAGTACTTGCTGCAGAAGATCAAGGACTGCAGACTTAAATATGGATTGAAACTCAACACCAAGAAAACAAAAATTCTTACCACTGGGCCAGCTGGCAGCATCATGATAGATGGTAAAATGTTGTACCATTTTACAATACCACCAACAATATATAAGAGTTCACATCTCTCCACATCCTTTCCAATCATTCTGGAAGGCAGTTTGGTGCTTCCTCAAAAAGCTGAACATAGAAATTCCATATGATCCAGCTATTGTACTGCTTGGAAAATACTCTGAGAAATGAGTATTAAGGCACAAATTGTACACCAATGTTCATAGCAGTACTATTCAGCACCACAAGAACATGGAATAGACCAGAATTCCAACCACAATTGAATGGGTTGAGAAATTATGGTAAAATAAATTCATGGCACACAGGAGCAATGATTTTATAAATTATTACCTAGCTTAGGAGGGACTGGAGAGCATTATATTGAGTGAACTGACTCAGCCCCACAAAGACAAATGTTGTATAAAATCTATTGTAGAATGAGTATAAGGATTCAAGGTGGGGAAGGGTGGAAGAAGAGGGATGAGGAGGTACTAGGTGGGTGGGTGGGGTGGATTTACCATAGTGTTGTACAATTTGATGGGGAGAGTGGTGAGGGAAATCAGAAGAATCTGGTCTGAAAATACAATGTATTTGAATTTTGTAACTAAACTGGTATAAAAATATTTTTTTTAAAAAAAATGGTGAAGAGATTGAGATTGTTAACAACTTCAATTTGCTTGGCTCTACAATCAACACTCCTGGTAACAGTGGCCAGAAAATCAAAAGACAAATTGCATTGGGAAAGCCTGCTGTCGGGCACCTTTCTACAGTTCTGAAGAGCAACGATATCAGTCTGGAGACTAAGGTGTGCATAGTCCAAGCCATACTCTTTGCAACTCATCAGAAAGCTGGACACTGACTAAGGATGGTAGAAGAAGAATTGATGCCTTTGAGTTGTGGTGCTGTAGAAGAGTATTGAATATACCATAGTAGGAGAACAAGTAGGTTCATCCTGGACAGGGTGATGCCAGGCAACTCCTTGGAGGCAAAGATCCTGAAGCTCTGTCTGACTTACTTTGGACATGTTGCAAAGAGAGACAAGTCCTAGGAGAGGGACATCATGTTTGGAAGGTTGGAGGGACAGTGCAAGAGAGGAAGACCCTGGATGAGACCATTGACTCAGTGACCAGGGTATTAGGGGTAGGTGTGTCAGAGAAAGTAAACTTGGGTCAAGATAGAGGATGGTTCAGGGCTGTTGTACATAGGGTTGCTATGAGTTGCAAGTGACTCAAAGGCACATAACAACAACAGCTAGCATGAATGTTGATTGTAGACCCAAGTACAGTGAAATTGTTGACTTCAATCTTTCTTCCATCTGGAATAATGTTACTTATTGGTCCAGAGGTAAGGATTGTTTTGTTTTGTTTTCTTCATGTTGAGATGTAATCAATATTGAAGACTGGAGTCTTTTATTCAGGAAGTGCTTCAACATAGATATCAATGTATATAATTAGAGTGCTTTGTAGCAAGTAATTTTAGATAAAAAAGGAAGAAATAAACCCATCTTTTGACTCGGAATGAGATTCCAGTTACTTGACAATAGCAATTCTCCTGCAATAATTGCAATAATTAATGAGTAGTAATTTACACACAGGGAGCTCTAGTGGTCTAGTGAGTAAAGAGCTGTGCTGCCAATCCAAAGGCATGAGGTTTGAATCCACTAGCTGTTTCAAGGAACGAAGATGAACAATTTTCTCCTATGTTATATACTGTTTCTAAAAACTCACTAAAGGGTCAGCTATGAGTCAGTTTTGACTGAATGGCACATGAGAACAAGAAGAATTTATAAATATTTATAAAGTATCAGCCAAACCTCTCTCGGAAGGAGTGCAATCAGAATGTTCCTTATAAGTAAGGATGATGAGACACATAGTTTGGATATAATATCAGGAGAAGACGATGTCTGGAAAAAGATACGTATTTGCTTGGTAGATGCTTAAGATGCTTGTTAAATTAGGGATTCAGTGAAAAATTGGAAGACTCTCAACAAAATGAACTGACACAGTAGCTCTAAAAATGGATTTAAGCATAGCAGAAATTTTGAGGATGATGCAGGATTGAGCAGTGTTTCCTTCTATTGCAACAGGATAGCTATGAGCTACAGATGGTTTCAGGACACATGTACTTGTTATGTGCCATCAACTTGCCTGCAACGCATAGTGACCCTATCTATGTACAACAGCCCTAAACTCTGCTTTATATCTTACCAATCTTATTGTCTCCGACACGCCTATCCTCATTGCCCCAGTGGCGGAATCAGTCCATCTCATCGAGGGTCTTCCTCTTCTGCACTGTCCCTCCAACCCTCCCAAACATGACATCCCTCTCCAAGGACTTATCCTATCTTGCAACATGTCCAAAGTATGTTAGATGGAGCTTCAGAATCCTTGCCTCCAAGGAACAGCCTGGCTTCACCCTCTCCAGGATGAACTTGTTTGTTCTCCTAGCAGTCCATGGTATATTCAATAATCTTCTCCAGCTCCACAGATCAAAGGCATCAACTCTCTTTCTATCATCCTTATTCATTGTCTAGCTCTCTGATGCATAGCAAGTAATGGCAAAAACCATGGCCTGTATCAGGCACACTTTAGTCTCCAGATTTACACTGTTGATCTTTAGTACTTTGGAGAGAGAGGTCTCTGACAGCAGACTTTTCCAATGCAATTCATCTTCTAATTTCCTGGCTGCTGGTACCAAGTGTGTTGATTGTAGAGCCAAGCAAACTAAAGCTGTCAACAATATCAATCTCTTCACCATTTGTCATGATTCTGCCAATTGACCCAGTGGTGAGAATCTTTGCTTTCTTGATATTGAGCTTCAATCCATATTGAAGGCTACAGTACTTGACTTTCTGCAGCAAGGGCTTCAGGTCCTCCTCAGTTTCAGCAAGCAGGACTGTGTTATAATAAAAGCATTAACTGACTAATTTAATACTGTGAAGAATCCTTTTTATAACAAACAATTGGCAAATTATAATAATATAGAGAATAATTGTATTTCAATAATATAGAGAGAATACAGAATACATTAAAATGAATAGATAAATTTTATTATTTTTTCATTGCCCGTTTTAAAA
Source organism: Elephantulus edwardii (assembly GCF_000299155.1). Lineage (NCBI taxonomy): Eukaryota > Metazoa > Chordata > Mammalia > Macroscelidea > Macroscelididae > Elephantulus > Elephantulus edwardii. Next base: position 5,006,155 of record NW_006399870.1, read on the forward strand.
GGAAGGAGGCCAAGAAGGTTTATTAAGTAAAACACCCAAGATAATACATCTAATAAATGAAGGATGAGATTCAGATCTAGGATGCTATGCTCTTAAATTCCATGATATGCTAAATAAACAAACAAGTGCAGAAATGCACACATGCACACATGTACACAAATGCCTTGCCATTGAGTGAATTCTGAAACACAGTGACCCTAGACCATAAGGTCAAACTGTCTCATAGGAACTCCAAGATGGACATCTTTGTAGAATCAGACTGCCACAAATTTATGCCAAGGACCAGCTAGAGCGCTTGAGCCAATGACTTCCCGCTGCTTAACCATTACACAATGCAGGAACATAATACATTGCATACCAAATCAACTCCAGTGACTTTGAATAGATCCCAGTGACTACCAATCTCACAGGACAGAGTAGAATTCCATGAAAAGGTTTCTAAGGTGATAAAACTTTATGAAAGCTTACTGCCTTATCTTTCTTCCAGTGAGTGACTTTTATGGGATTCTAAGCACTGACCTTTCAACACTACAAAAAAGATGTTAAATTAAATCCAACCTTTTCTTGTAAGATGGAAGTTTTAAGCTTGGGCAAGAATGTAAGGGTCTATAAAGGCAAAGATAGCTGGTAAAATAAAGTTAGAATGTTTCACCAACTATTTCACTGGAGTGTTGTGGTTTTTATCTACTGAAGCCTATCGATCTTTGCCTGGAGGAGTCTCTGCAACCTGGTCCCACATGCCATCCCTCCCTCAGTAGTAATTTATGTTTGTTAAGAAAGGCTGTGAAACTGATGATCCCAGCATGGCTAGTGGATCAGGCTCCATGATCGATTCACTTTCTGTTCTGCTTAACCATTTCATTCTGATCAGGTAGTGTTGTGTCTTTCACCATATTCATCCATCACCCAGTAAATACCATTAAGGCTATATGACACAGACACCATTTTTTCTACCTCATTTTCTTTCTATCCAGGATTTTTAAAGTATGATACAGTTTATCTCTACATTTTCTGTCCTTGCCAATTCATTATAGACACACCTGTGAGAGATTAGGTGACAAGGGACACAACTGGGTACTTGGTATGAAGAAAAACAGATTCAAAAGCTAGTCTGCAATGCCTTTTCACTTGTTGTTCCTGTTGTTGTCATTATTGTTATAGTTATGTGATTTTTGAGTTGACTACAACCCAATCCTATGGACAATAGCTCTGAATCTTACCCTATTCTGAAACAACCTCACAATCTCTGATATACCTGCCCCAATGGCATAGTCACTGTGTCAGTCACTCTTATCCAAGATCTTCATCTCCAGTGTTGATCCTCTATGCTTCTAAGCATGATGTCCTTATCCACAGACTATGAGTCACATTTGACATGATGACACCTAACGACAACAACAGTAACAGTAAGTGAAATGGAACCTCACCCCCTGCCTCTAAGGAGCACTCTGGCACACTCTTTCCAAGACATATCTCTTTGTTCTTTTGGCAATCCATGGGATATTCGGTACTTTTCTCCAATACTGTAAACTCAAAGACATCAATTCTTCTTCTGCCATACTTTTCCATTGTCTAGCTCTAAGATGCATAGTAAATTATTAAAAAACACCATGCCCTAAAACAGGTGTACCTTAGCCTTCAAACTGATACTGCTCCTCAGTACTTGGAGAGGTTCTTGATAGTGCATTTTCCAGTGTGCTACGTCTCCTGATCTTGTGACTGCTGGTACAAAGAGTGTTGATTGTGAATTCAAGCAATATGAAATCATTGGCAATTTCAAACCTTTCTCCGCCTATCACGATGTTATCTATCTGCCCAGACATAAGAATTTTTATCTTCTTGATGTTAAGGTACACTTAATAATGAAGGCTGTAGTCATTGATCTGTAGCAAGTGTTTCAAGTCTGTTTCACTTTGAGCAAGCAAGGTTGTGTCATCTGCATAACACAGATTGTTGATGAGTCTTCTACCAATCATGATGCTACATTCTTTTTCACAGAATCCAGCTTCTTGAGTGATTTATGAAACATATAGATTGAATAGGTATGGAGAAAGCATGCAATCCTAATACATACCTTCCCTGATTTTAAACCATGTATCCAAAAACGACTGGAACAATATGTCAACAGAAATCTACCAGAGGTGCAGACTGGGTTTAGAATAAGAGGCCATGGTACTAAGAATATTATGGCTAATGTTAGATGAATCTTGGTTGAAAGCAGAGAGTACCAGAGGAATGTCTATCTGTGTTTCATTGACTATGCAAAGGTGCTTGACTGTGTCAATCACAACAAACTGTGTCTGACTCTAAGAAAGGGAATTCCAGAACATTTGATTGTGCTTATGCAAAACTTATACTTGGATCAGGAGGCAGTTGTCAGAACTGAGCAAAAAGATATTGCATGGTTCAAAATCAGGAGGAGAGTATCCCAGGGATGTATTCTCCTTCCATTCCTTTTCAATTTGCATGCAGAACAGATCATCCAGGAGGCTGGACTGTATGAGGAGGAATATGGCATCAGGATTGGAGGAAGATTCATAAACAACCTGTGTTATGCGGATGACACTCCCCTTTTTGCTGAAATTGAGGAGGACCTGAAGCGCTTGCTCCAGAAGATTAGGGACTTGCAGCCTTCAATATGGATTGAAGCTCAACATCAAGAAAACAAAGATTCTCACCACTGGCCCAAATTGGTAGCATCATTCTGGATGGTGAAGGGATTGAGATTGTTATTGAGATTATTAACAGTTTTAGTTTGCTTGGCTTCACAATCAAAACTTTTGGTACCAGCAACCAGAAAATCAAAGCTGGCTATCAGAAATCTCTTCAGAGTATTGAAGAGTAACAATGTCAGTCTGGCGACTAAGGTGCGCCTGATCCAGGCCATAGTCTTTACAATTGCTTGTTATGTTTCAGAGAGCTGGATAATGACTAGGGGTGATAGAAGGAGAATTAATGCCTCTGAGCTGTGGTGCTGGGGAAGAGTGTTGAATAAATCATGGACTGCTGGAAGAACAAACAGGCTCATCCTTGAGAGGGTGAAATCAGGCTGCTTCATGGAGGCAAGGATTCTGAAGCTTCATCTCATATACTTTGGACATGTTACAAGGAGAGACCCATACTTGGAGAGGTACGTCATGTTTGGGAGGGTGAAGGGACAGTGCAGGAGAGGAAGAACCTAGATGAGATGGATTGATTCAAACTCTGGGGAAATGCAGTTAGGTGTGTTGAAGACAGTCAGGTTGGTGCACGATAGAGCAGGGTTTTGTCCTCTTGTATATAGGGCTGCTGTGGGTCACAAGTGACTTATTGACATATAATGACAGTGTTCTCTTGCTCAGTTCAGAAAAGTTCTTGGTCTTTTACAGGCTTTCTAACTGTGTAATTAAAAGCATAATTAATTATTTTATGATTCCCTTTATTTTTCATGCAAACAATACTTTGTAGGGACAGAACTATGAATAGTCACAGAACTATGGGGGAAACTTATAAGAAGAGTGACAAGAGGGAATGTAAAACAAGTAAGCATGATGTCAGATGAAGTTTTCACTTTCCTAATGCTTGAAACGTGAATTGAATTTTATCTTATGTAATATGTATGAGAAAAATGATGCTTGAAAATTGTAAATAAATTGAATGGCAACGCCACATTTCATCTTGTCAGTGCACCGACCAAGTTCTTCACTTGCAAAAAAAAACCCCAAAACCCTACATTTTCCAGAATATTACATGCTGGCTCAAGGTTCAGTCTGTCCCCAAGAATTTTTCCCAGCCAACGGGAGTTGTTGCATTGTTGATTAGTCCATCTACTTTACAAAGGCCTACTCCTTAAAAAAACAACTCAGAAAAGCCATTGCAGTTGATAAAATTCCCTGGACAATAAACCTAGGCCTTTATTGTAATAACTGCATTGCAGTTCCTTTCCATGATCAGCCTTACTGTGCTTAATCTCTTCCTCTATTTTTGTTTTATTTGTTTCTTTTTATTTTTAAATTTTTTTTGTTTTATATTAGTTTGCTCACAATGTTCGTATACATTGTATTTCGCACTATTCTTCATTCCTATTGTGTTTCATAAAATCATTCCCTTGCAACATATTTTATCAAATCAATCACCATTAGATCTTGCCTATCATTACCCAGTCTTTTCAGGTCCTGCTGGACTCTTCTCATTTCCTTCAAGCTTTAGTTCACCCACCAAACTGTAATCTTTATTTTATTTTGGTTTGCATGCAGAGCTTGTATACATTGTGTTTTACACTATCCCTTCTTCATGTTGTTTGATACAATCATTTCCATTCATTGCGTTTTGTAAAATTAATTGCCATTGAACCAAGCCCACAATCTCTTCTTTCTTGGTATCAAGCTCAAAAGCATAGCCATTACTGCTACCCTGTGTTCCTGTCTTGTCAAAATAAACTACCTGTTCTCAAGTATTCCTGAGATTAAATTTCTCGAATATCCTGATTCAAGAAATGAATTTCGTTGATTTATAGAGTTGAAAGTTGACTAAGATGTTGAAGATATTGTTGTTATGTACCCCTACCTGGACTATGACTCATAATGACCCTATAAGCAATGATTCTTACCCTTGCCCTATCCTTAGCCAATTTCACCATTTCTGACACTCTTGACTAATTGCCACAGTCACTCTATCAATCCATCTCTAGTCTTCTTCTCCTGCACTGACCCTTCCAAGTATAATGTCCTTCTCCAAGGACTGGTGTGTCCTAGTAATATACCCAAAGTACGTGAGGCAGAGTTTCAAAATCCACACCTCCAAAAGGCTACCTTTATCACTCTCTCCAAGACAAATCTGTACGTTCTCTTGACAGGTCATAGTATGCTTGATACTCATCTCCAGCACCACACGACTCAAAGATATCAATTCTTCTGTAATCCTTAGTCATTGTCCAGCTCCTACTCTCAAGTTTTCCTCAGATTCCGTTTTTTTTTCAAGAACTTGACTCAAGAAATGAATTCCACTCATTTACAGAATTGAAAGATATTAAAGGCATTGCTGTTGCTATGTGATGTTGAGTCAGCTGCAACTTATAGCAATCTTATGTACAACAGTTCTGAACCCTGCTCTATTTGAGAGCAGAGAACCCTGTCTCTGACATACATAT
>NW_006399870.1:5012467-5014182 GCF_000299155.1 Elephantulus edwardii
TTGAACATTCTTCCCACAGCATCCTTAAAAGTATTGCAAATCAAGGCTTGAACTTTTTCTTCAATTCCTTCAGTTTAAGAAATGCTGAGTGAGTTCATCATTTTAATTTTTTCAATTCTAGTTCTTTGCAATTATACATTAAGATTAGTTATATATTTAATTAGGGAGCTCTGGTGGCCTAATAGAAAAAGCTGCACTGCAGTCCTGATGACGTGGTTTGAGGCCATGAGCTGCTCCATGGGATAGGATGGGCAATCTCCCCCTATGCAATTAACTGTCTCTGAAAGCCCACTGGAGGGTGAGTTATGAGTTAGTTTCAACTCTACAGTACACAGCAACAACAACAACATATATGTAATTAGCAGTTTTCTAAATAAAATTAATATAAAAGTAAGATATCTGTTTAAACAAAAATACTAATTATTTGTTGTTATTGTATGCCATCAAGTCACTTGTGACTTGCATAGCACCCTGTGAACACAGATCTGAACTTATCCCCATAGTGGACCTTTCTCATGATGTCTGATATGCTCAAGCCTATTATTACAGTCATAGAATCAGTACATCTTATAGAGAAGGTCTACCTCTTTTCCTGTCTCTTCAACTTTCCCATTACAATTTTTGTTTGTTTGCTTTGTTTTGTTTTGTTTTCCAAAGAACTTGCCTCTCCTGATAACAAACACAAAGTATGTGAGACAAAGTTTCACAATTCTTGCCTCTAAGGAGAAGTGGCACTTCCTCCAAGATTGACTTGTCTGTTTTTCTGGAAATCCATGGACTCTTCTCCAACACTTTAATTTAAAGACATTAAGTATTCTGTTTTCCTTATTCATCATCCAACATCAGCTGCTGAGGAAGCAAGTGAAAATATGGTGATTTATATCAGGCACATCTTAGTCTTTCAACTGACATGCTTGCTTTAATACTTCGAAGACTTTATTAAGAGCAGATTTTCCCAATACAACATGTCTTTGGATTTCTTAACTGCTGTTATCATGTGTGTTGATTGTGGATCAAAGCAAAATGCTATATTCCTCCATCTACCATAAAGTTGCCTATGGTGTAGATCATCTGAGACGCTGGGCTGTACGAAGAGGAATGTGGCATCATGATTGGTGGAAGAGTCATCAACAACATGCGTTATGCAGATGACACAGCCCTGCTTGCTGAAACTGAGGAGGACCTGAAGTGCTTACTGCAGAAGATCAAGGACTGCAGCCTCCTATATGGACTGAAGCTCAACATCAAGAAAACAAAGATTCTCACCACTGGGCCAATTGGCAGCATCAGGATGGATGGTAAAGAGATTGAGATTGTTAACATTTTTAGTTTATTTGGCTCCACAATCAACTCCCTTGGTAACAGCAGCCAGGAAATCAAGAGATGAATTGCATTGGGAAAGTCAGCTTTGAGGGACCTCTCAAGCGTACTAAAGAGCAATGACGTCAGACTAGAGACTAAGGTATGCCTGATCGGGGCTATAGTCTTCGCAATTGCATGCTATGCATCAGAGAGTTGGACAGTGAATAGGGTTGATAGAAAGAGAATTGATGCTTTTGAGCTGTGGTGCTGGAGAAGAGTGTTGAATATAGCATGGACTGCTAGAACAAACAGGTTTGTCCTGGAGAGGGTGAAGCCGGAAGGCTCTTTGGAGTCAAGGATTCTGAAGCTTCATCTGACATACTTTGGGCATGTTGCAAGGAGGGACTGGTCTT
>NW_006399870.1:5021823-5023223 GCF_000299155.1 Elephantulus edwardii
ACCACTTGGCCAACTGACTGGAAGAGATCGATATTTGTTCCTATCCCAAAGAAAGGTGACCCAACAGAATGTGGAACCTACAGAACAATCTCACTGATTTCACATGCAAAGAAGATTTTACTGAAGATTATCCAAAAACGACTGGAACAGTGCATCAACAGAGAACTACCAGAAGTCCAGGCTGGGTTTAGAAGGGGTCGTAGTACCAGGGATATTTTAGCTGATGTTAGATGGATCTTGGCTGAAAGCAGGGAATACCAGAAGAATGTCTATCTGTGTTTCATTGACTATGCAAAGTCTTCAATATTTATATTTATTAAATTATATTTAAAAATTAAACTTGATGTGTTACTTAGAAGTGAATTCTGTTCTATTCCCCAAATACGTTCACCTTCTTGATGATGCTATAACTAGAAAAACTTGTGTTTGGAATTCCAAGGAAAGAAGAGGTGTAAGTAGAGGGGTGACAATGGGTAGGGTGGAAGTCACAGGGTTGCACAATTTGGTGGGTGGAGGGAAAGCATAAAGGAAATGGGAAGTATCTGGCAGGAACCTGGAAAGACAATGTAATGGCAGGCGTAGTTCAATGGTCATGTTATTGTTGTTGTTATGTGCTGTCAAGTTGCTTGTGACTCATAGCAACCCTATGTACAACAACCCTAAACCCTGCTCTATCTCTTGCCAAACTTATTGTCTCTGACACCCCCACCCCCATTACCATCTCATCGAGGGTCTTCCTCTTCTGTGCTGTCCTTCTACCCTCCCAAGCATGACGTCCCTCTCCAAGGACTTATCCCTCCTTGCAACATGTCCAAAGTATGTAAGATGGAGCTTCAGATCCTTGCCTCCAAGGAACAGCCTGGCTTCACCCTCTCCAGGATGAATTTGTTTGTTCTCCTAGCAGTCCCTTGTATATTCAATAATCTTCTCTAGAACCACAGCTCAAAGGCATCAATTCCCCTTCTAACATCCTTAGTCATTGTCCAGTTCTCTGATGCATAGGAAGTAATGCAAAGACAATGGCATTTATCAGGTGCCCATAGTCTCCAGACTGACATTGTTGCTCCTCAGTACCTTGGAGAGGTCTCTGACAACAGACTTTCCCAGTGCAATTCATCTTTTAATTTCCAGGCTGCTGGTGCCAAGAGTGTTGATTGTAGAGCTGAAGCTGTCAAGAGTCTCAAACTCAATTTCAATCTCTTAACCATCTATTATGATGCTGCCAGTTGGCCCAGTGGTGAGAATCTTTGTTTTCTTGTTGTTGAGCTTCAATCCATATTGAAGGCTTCAGTCCTCAACCTTCTGCAGCAAGTGCATCAGATCCTCCTCAGTTTTAGCATGCAGGGCTGTGTCATCTACATAATGTAGATTGTTGATGAGTCTACCTCCAGTCCTGATAC
>NW_006399870.1:5024608-5029010 GCF_000299155.1 Elephantulus edwardii
TTTTTTAAAAAATTACAAGACTAATAAGGATAAAAATCTTAGATGTGAATCTTGTAGGACTGAGATAACTATATTTTTTAAAAAGCTTGGAGTGGCTTTTGGAAATGCTAACTGGCTCCAGCCATTCTTCATGCCCCTCTAAACTGGGAAATCAGAATGCTTAGCAATAAGAAGCTGACTATACCTGGCAGAAGCTCCAGAACTCTTGGAGACAATTTAAGTTAAACATTGGTCTTGAGCCACACAAGCTTGTGAAAGCTGACAGGTATTATCCACTCCATAAATGGGAGGACAACTAAATCTTCCAGAGGCTTAAGTATGATCCTACTGTACTGTGTCATTGAGAGATGGAATGAGGAAGATCCTTGGTAGTCAAATGGTTGAGAAACAGAACAGAGTAGAAATTATTTTTTTTTCCTAAAAGAAAAAAAAAAGCATGTTGAGCTATTCTTCTATAGTGAGCCTACTGAAAGAGAAAGAGACTTTATTAACTTAAATTGCCACTTAAATATCAATCTCTATTCTGTGGGAGTTATCACTTCATTTCTTCAATGGACAGTTTTGTTATCAGTGAGTGGTTTATAACCCCTAGGCTGTGCATTAATTAAAACACTTTGTGCAGTCTTCTTAATTAGCTCCCTGCTTCTTTAATTGCTACCTCTTCAGTTACCAGACAATCTATAAATCTTCTCAAATATGAATTAATGAAGAGGAATGATTCCATTCATTACAATGTGACAAGTCAGAATAATGTGAGGGTGCACAGGGCAGCACTAAAATAATTTCTCTCCTCACAGTCTTCTTTCTTCATTACTGGAGGACCCACCAGCAGAAGCCTGGCTCAGCAGAGGGTAAGGTAAGCTCTCAATGCCTTCTGAATTCCTTACCCAAGCTGGTTTAAACTGTCTCTGGTCAACTGGGAAATGGAAGGCTGGAGAGGTTCAGAAACAGGTACAAGTGGAACAATAGTGCCAACAACTTGCGCTACACATTTTATAGATATTGAATAAGCTCTCACATCCATTATTTCAGTAAAGTTTTCAAATAACCTAGAAAGTCCTTTGGAAATTTAAACTTAGGTTTGAAATCTTGGACCTTCTAATTTCTAAAGCATATCCAAGTGTGAAAGAATAGAATTGTTTTTGTTGCGGTGGTGGTTGTGTAATGTTGAATTGGAATCAACCCATAGCTGACTCTCCAGTGAATTTTTGGAAGCAGTAAATTACATGGGAAGAGACTGTCAATTTTTCTCCCATGGAGCAGAAGGTGGATTCAAACCAAGGAGCTTTGGTTTGGCTGTGCAGCTCCTTACCACGAAGCTATCAGACCCATTATTAGCACAGGAATCCAGAATTAAGGTTGCATAGAGAAGTGTACTCTGGGTGGGGGGAAGGGACGTAGGGATTGTATACTAATGAAGGAACTTTTTTTTTCTCTCCGGAGGGGGAAGCGAGCTGGTGGGGAGGGGTGGGCAGGGAGAAAATTGCGGCAATGAATGAATGGAAATCCAAAACCTCAAAAAAAAAAAAAAAAAAAGTAATTCTGCTTAGTAAATTTTCATCCAAATCACAATAAAAATTTTTTACAGAGAAAAAAAAAAAGAAGGCTATCAAATGAGGAAACCAGCAATAATGCAAACTACCATTCAATTTCTCAACTTCCATTCCACCAGGTGTAGCTTTGTCTTTCCAAGACATAGGAGAAGGCTGGTAAAACACTGACCTATAGCAAGGGGTAGATTTTAAGAAGGCCCATAAGGCTTCTGATCCATAAGACTTCTGACAGGAAGGTAGATTACTTAGATTAAGAAACCTCTCTCTCTTCTGCAAGGACACACAGCAAGGACTGATGTCATTGCTCTTTAGCACTTTGGAGAGGTTCCTGACAACAGATTTCCCTAATGAAGTTTGTTGTGGTTTTTAATTTTGTAAAAAAATTTCTTGACTACCAAGAGTGTTGATTGTGGAGTCAAAATTATTAACAACCTCCATCTCTTCTCCATCTATCATGGTGCTGCCAATTAGCCAAGTGGTGAGAATCTATCATCTTGTTGTTGGGCTTCAAACCACATTGAAAACTGCAGTCCTTGAACTTCTCTAGTAAATGCTTCAGGTTCTACTCACTTTTGGCAAGCAAGGTTACATTATCTGTATGAAACAAGTTGTTGGTATCCTTCCTCCAGTCTTGATAGTATATTCCTCCTCATGAAGTCCAGTTCCCAAATCATCTGTTCTGCATTTATTGAGCGTAAAAAAATATATAGTTTAAGGGAGGAAGCTAGAGGAGTCTATCCATTAAAGAGACAAGCACAGCAGTTCCATGAAATCAATCAGAACACTTCTCCTCTCCCAGGAGGCTTGGGCTCAGGACCCAGCAGTAGTGATCTCCAGTCTCTATACTGCACCTCAATAACTTGGAAGAAGTAGACTACCTCAAATCCCACAGAAATCTAAATGAGATAAGTTTTTGAGATATTGCTCAAAAAAGTGAGGAATGGGAAAAAGACATGAAAAGACTCTTCTCCCACAAGGACAAATATTGCATAAAACTATTATTGCAGAAGGAGTATAAAGATCCAAGGGAAGGGGGGAGGATGGAAGCGGAGGGATGAGGATGTGTAGGGGGAGAAAAGGACTAATCATGGGGTTGTACAATTTGATAGGTGGAGGGAGATAAGGGAAATTGGAAGAATCTGTTCCGTAAAACAATGTATTTGAATTTTGTAAATAAATTAGTATAAGAAAAAAAGGAAGACATTCAATACTTACCTGGCAAGGGAGACAGCCTGATCACAAACGTTGTTTTCCCAAAGCGAGGCTTATCTATTGGAGTACGGATGTGCTGACCTCTGTGATTTCCCCAAATGTGGGAAACTCAACTGCATCATTTGTGGTAATGGAGGACTGTGTTCACACTCTTCCCTGTAATAAAAAAAAAAGAATGGAAGACATTCAGATATCCAAGAAACACGAGAAAATGTTGAAAATCACTAGCAATCAAACAGATGCAAATCAAAACAACAATGAAATACCACCTGACTCCAACAGCAGTAACAAAGTTCAATAAATGGCAAACAATAAATGTTGGAGAAGGTGTGAAGACATTTAAAATCTTATTAAGTGCTGGTGGTAAAATGGTATAATCATTATGGAAGGCAATTTGGTATTTCCTCAAAAAGCAAAACATAGAAATTCTATATGACCCAGTTATTTCACTACAAGGAATACATCCCAAAGGAATCAGACCTGAGCCACAAATGAACATTTGTATACCTAGGTTCAAAACAGTGGAATTTACAATAGGAAGAAAGGGGAAGCAATCCAAATTCCCATCAACAAATGAATGGATTGAGAAACTGTGGTACATTGACACAATGGAATAGTACACAACATTAAGAAATTATGATTTTGCAAAATACTATATAATTTGGGAGAGACTAGAGAGCATTTTGCTGAGTGAAATATCTCAGTCACATAAGGATAAATATTGCATAAGACCACTACTGTGGAAATAGAAAGATAATTGAGTAGGATGTGTATAAATCTTCAAAAGTGAAAGGAGAGAAGGGAGGAAACATAAAAGGGGAGGAGGAAAAGTACTGGGAGAGTAGAGGTTAGTGAGTGGAAGGGGGTGAAGTAATGGGAAAGGTTTGATGGGGATTTGAAAGCTCGGAGATAATAGGCATAGAGAAATGGTATAAATTGCATAAAATATAATGTATTCTAATTATTTGTATAAAATGTGATGTACTTGTACAAAACATGATGTATATGAATGATTATATACATATCAATAAAAGATTTTTTAAAGTGATGAAAACACTGAATCAGTGGAAATCCTGGAGAAGAAAAGACTGATAGTACTTCCTGACACAGAATTCAAAATAACATGAAGAATTCTTTTCAATGGATAAAATAAACATATAAAGAATTACAGGAAACTACAAACAAAATGCTAGGGAAACTTTAAAAAGCAATAAAAGACAAAGCATATAAAACTAATGAAGAATTTAGAATCATAAAACAATGAAAGGCAAAAACGCAGAATAAGACCAACATTTCAGACTGATCTGTTAGAGAAAAAGTAGAAACAAAAAGGAAAGAAAATGAAGAGAGCCTGAAAATCATGTGAAATAGCCTCAAGAGGAGTAACATAAGGATAAGTAGAATTCCAGGACAGGAAGGGGGGGAAACCCCCAAAAATTTTTGGGAAGAGTTGAACAAAGTTTTCCAGATATCATGAAAAAGGAGAAAATATATATCCAAGAGTGATCAGTTGGCTTATTGGACAGAAAGTGATGCTGCCAAGCCAAAGGTGGGTGACTTTTAATCCGCGGCCCTCAGGCCTGTCTTTTCATTGTTTTTGTTCAAACATTCTTCTAGGTTTTATAGTCCTGGGGTGT
>NW_006399870.1:5034514-5041182 GCF_000299155.1 Elephantulus edwardii
GACCAAGGTACTCCTGATTTAGGCAATGATCTTCACAATTACATGCTATGTATCAGAGAGCTGGATCATGACCAAAGATGACAGAAGAAGAACTGATGTTTTTGAGTTCTTGTGCTGGAGAAGAATATTAAATATATCACAGACCACCAAAAGCATAAACAGGTTTATGCTGGAGAGAGTTAAATCAGGCTGCTTCTTGGAGGCAAGGGTTTTGAAGCTCTGGAGGTATCAGTCCTTGGAGAAAGTCATCATGCTTGAAATGGTGGAGGGATAGCACAGAAGATAAAGATGCCAGATGAGATGGAATGACACAGAAACTGGGATAGTGGGTGTAGGTGCGATGGAGATAGTAAGACTGGCTAAGGATAGAGTAGAATTCAGAGCTGTTACACATAGCGTCACTATGAGTCACAGGTGATTCGATGGCACATAATAAAAAACGAAATCAGGACTTCTTTAGAATTTTTTGTAATTTTGGTCTTGTTTTTGCAAACTCCTTTCTTCTTTTTGTTTGTTGTTGATTGTCATTGAGTCAAGTATGACTCATAGAGATCCTATGAATGAAAGACCTGAACTCTGTTCTATAACTAGCAACGTTTCTCTAAGTTCATAGAGATTGCAAAGGTGTGTTGTTTAAGAAGTGGCTGCCCACTCCTGCTTCTTCCAAACATGTCTTAAACTGGGAGTTCCACCAATGTCCACCATGGGTAACCATTATGGCATTTGACACACCAGTGGTACAGGGTTGAGCATCACAGCAACCCCAGGTTAACTCTGTATAGCAAATTGACAGATTAGTGCTGTACCACTTAGAAGTATGTTCCTCCAACATACAATAATACTAGGCATGAGGGCCACAGGCCCTCCAGGCCAACCAACTTTTAAATACAAAAGTCCTCCACCAGATCCTATTAACTCTAAATAAGAGGCTTAAAAACAAACAAACAAACAAACAAACAAACCAATAAACCAAACCTTATACAACTAATAATTTTGTTGTTGTTGTTGTTGTTATGCTTTGTGCCATCTAGTCACCTGTGACCCACAGCAACCCTATGTACAGCATCTCTGAACCCTTCCCTGTCCTGAGCCAGTCTCACTCATTCTGACACACCAATCCCTATTGCCCCAACTACTCTATCAATCCATCTCATCTGGGGGGGTCTTCCTCTCCTTCACTGTCCCTCCACCCTTCTGAGTATGATGTCCTTCTCCAAGGACCCATCTCTCCTGGCCATGTATCCAAAGTATGTGAGATGGAGCTTCACAATCCTAGCCTCCAAGCAGAAACTTAGTTTCACCCTTTCCAAGACAGACCTATTTGTTTTCTTGGCAGTACATGCTATGTTCAAGACTCTTTTCTGGCACCACAACTCAAAGGGATCAATTATTCTCTGTTGTCATTAGTCATTGTCCAGATCTCTGAAGCATAGCAAGTAATTGTGGAGACCATGGCCTGGACTGGGCACATCTTAGTCTCTAGACTGACATCATTGCTTCTAAATACTATGGTGAGGTCCCTGGCAGCAGATTTTCCAAAGCAAAGGAAAAATATCAAGAAATTAAGGTGCTGACCAGCAGTTTTCAAATGGCAGTTTGGGAAGACAAAGCAAACTATTATAATGAAATGTGCAGGGAGCTGGAGTCAGAAAATCTAAAGGGCCGAACTCATTTGACATTTCTTAAGCTGAAGCAACTGAAAAACAAATTCAAGCCTCAAGTTGCAATATTTAAGGATGCTATGGACAGAATATTAAATGATCCAGGAAGCATCAGGAGAAGAGGAGTATACAGTCACTGTTGAGGTTGTGTTGTTAATTGCCTTTCAGTCAAGCACGACTCATGGCAACCCTATGAACAAAAGGCCTGAGACTCCTCTACAACTATTGACATTTTTCAAAGTTCATAGAGTTTCCAGAGGCATGTTGTTTAGGAAGTGGATGCTACTTCTGCTTCCAAACCTGTCAAAATATGTTATTGCTGTTATGTGCCATTGAGTCACCTGCAATGTATAATGACCCTATGTACAGCAGCTCTGAACCCTTCCCTGTCCTGAGCCAGTCTCACTAATTCCGACATATCAACCCCCATTGCCCTAGTTACTGTATCAATCTATCTCATCCGGGGTCTTCCTCGTCTGCACTGTCCATGTACCTAAAATAATTGCTGACACAGAAGAACTTCAAGAAGCAACATATGATCAAGAGGCCATGATGATGAATGAGGAAGTACAGCCTTCTCTGAAGGAATTTGCAAAAAATAAGGTCCCAGGAATTGGTGGAATACCAATTGACATATTTCAACAAATAGATGCTGCCCTAGTTGTGCTCACCAAGTTGTGCCAAGATATCTGGAATACAACTATCTGGCTAACTGACTGGAAGAGATTCATATTTATTCCCATTCCAAAAAAAGATGAACTAATAGAGTGTGGAAATTATTGAACAGCATCATTAATATCATGTACAAACAAAATACTGCTGAACATGATCCAAAAATGACTGGAACAGTGCATTGACAGGGAACTACTAGAAACAGAAGCTGGGTTTAGAAGAGGTTGTGGCACTAGAGACATATTATCTCCAATGTCAAACGGATCTTGGCAGAAAGCAGAGAGTACCAGAGGAATGTCTATTGATGTTCCATTGATTATGCAAAGGCATTTGATTGTGTGAATCACAACAAATTGTGGCTAAACTTGAGTAGGCATTCTAATTACACATGCATTATTCCTCATGAGACAATTCCCACATGATTCATATGCTTCTCTTTCCCTTTCCTTTTTTGTTTCTGCTTTTTGCTCTAGTAGATCAGTCCTGAGAACTCCATCTTCTGTTTTGCTGATTCCGTTTCGATCACTTCAATTCTGCTCATGTGTTCCTCCAGCATATTGACAGTTTCTGAAACACTGGCCTTTTAATTTTGGATTGCTGTTCCTTGTTTTTATATTATTTCTAATACTTCACTGAGTTTGTTTTTGTTTTATTTTATACTGGTTTATTTACAATGTTTGTATACATTGTTTTTCACAGAAAATCTTTACCATTTTCTTTATCCACCTCTCTTTTGACCCATTAAATTATTTTTATCTGCTTTCGTTTTATTGCTTTTTAAAGTTCCTGTAGGACTTTGACTGAAGTTTCCTTCAGTTCATTACACTTTTCAATTCATTACACAATCCAGCAAAAACATTTGATCATCGTTCTTCTGAAGGCTGTGTTCCATCAGTTTTTTTCTCCACCAAGAGATCATTTGCCTTACGTATTCATCACTGTTTTTGAGTGACATTTTGCTTTGGTTTTATATGGAGATTCAAGTAATGTCCTTAATCTGTGTCATTGCAATGATGGTATTTTTGGAAAGAAAAGGAAGGAAGGAAGGAAGGAAGGAAGGAAGGAAGGAAGGAAGGAAGGAAGGAAGAAACTTTTATTTGACCTCTTCTGTTGTGTGTGTGACAGCTGCTGGTATATTTGAATAATTTTTTATATTTGTTGTCTGTGGATTACTTTCCACTGGCAATTTTAGTTGATATATTTTTGTCTTTGTCTGCACTCATTGAAGCTCTGAGTTTCCAATTCCCTAGCTTTGTGTATAAGGGACTTTCTTTAAAGTGATACCTCTTTTGTGTTCTGAAGAAAATTTTCTCAGCTGGTCATCCATGGAATGTTGAATTTTAAACTTGTGTTCTATTTGATGGTGGTCCAGCAGTGGTAGGCTCCATTTCTTTTTCAGAATTGTAAATAGAAAAGAAGATTTTGATTGTATAGAGAGTTGTTTGTCCTCCCTGGTGTGTTGAATCAGAACTCCAAAGTCTCTGAAGTCTTGATGGCACAAGCAATCTCTTTGGTAAGAGTCTCAGGCAGATTCAGTGGCACATGGTAAAGGAGGCAGGCTACCAGACTCTCTTTTCCACTGTGTACTAGGAGCACAAGGTGTACAAGTGGAGGAGGGGCTATCTGGTGTTCTTCTTACCATCTAATTGGGGCACATAGAGCATGGATTCCCAGGTGGGTGGGCTTCCTAGAGATGCAACCCCTATGACTTCTTCTTTCTGCCTGAGTGACAGGAAATGGTGTCTAGCTAGGCAGTTAGAAGGGGTCTAGAGCTTCCTGGAGCTCTTCTCACTACAGGGTTGCAACGTGGGTCTCATGCTAGGAAGTGTTGTTGGAAGTAGGTCCTATGCCCTTCACTACCTGAGTCATTGTGAGCAAGTACCTGGCTGGATAGTTGACTGGGAGGTGAGATTTCTCAAAACTCTGCTCATTGCAGGGTCAGAACATGAGTCTCCAGTTAGGCAGGGTCATTACAGATGAAGGTTTCAGGTCCTCTCTTCTCTGCCTGAGCCTCAGGGTGCAAATTCCTACAGGGGGCTTTCTAAGCAGCGCTGGAACTCAGTGTGCAATTGAATAAGCACACCAACAATGGGCTACAAGAAGGGTGCGATCCCCTCTTGTTCATTCCTGGGGATCAGGGTGATAATTTTCCCAGCATGAGCACAACTCATCAAATGGATGATAGTGTTCTCTAGACCCTGTCCCACTTCTTTGTGAAGCTCGACTTTTATCATTTTTATCTAGTATTAGTAGCACTTAGATATCTCCATATTCAGAAAATGACTTTTTATCTATATTGGCAGCAAATTGTGTAATGCCTGGCCTTGAGACAACCTCTGAATTGGTAGGAGAACCACCTCTAATTAGGATCCTTTAGTTCTTTGCCTCTGACTGAACAAACTTGCTTATACCATGCTTGGCACACAACAGAACAGCATTTGAAACAGTGCATTCTCTCTAAAGTATGCATTCCTTGGGCATTTGTTTTCGTAGAGATTGTCTCTACACACTAGCATGTGTTCCATTCCAGTCTTGTTTTTCTTTATCATCACTTTTTGGGATTTTGTTTCTGGTTCATATATTGTTACTATTTGCTTTAATTTCACCTACCTTTTCTTCTTTTTAGCTTTTTCCTTTTTATTTGTTTATTTATATTCTATTTTTACTTTTCTTTTCTATTCTGAGGCTCTTACCACTCATTATTAGTGGTAAGGAGTTGTACTGCCAACCCAAAGACACAGTTCAAATTTCCTTAACTGTTCTATTTGAGTAAGATCAGTAATTTATTCTTCTGGAATTTACAAACTGTGAAAAACTGCTGGAGGATCAGTTATAAGTTTATTCCTACTGGAAGGCAATCAAGAACAACAATATTAGATTTTTTTTAAAATTTATCGTTCAAATTTGGTTTGTACGGTTTTTTGTTTGTTTTTTGGTTTGGTTACTTGGGATTTTTTGTTGGTGTTTTCCCATTTTTATAGTGTTCTTGTTGCTATTTTAATCTTGTTTCCCATTTACTTTTTTCCCCCAAGTGACAATAGACAGCAGCAAATCCACATAGTCTATCCACACAAACACCACTGTAGCTTCAGGAGGACAAGAGTGAATATTGGACCCGATTCATGTGATCAAAAAGGCTGCATTCAATGTCAACCAGTCTTCTTTCCATTGTTATACTTGAACAGTGAACTTTGCATACGCTTCCATCCTCTATGACACGCAACAGAAAACAGGAGTTGAAAAATCAAGTATTTCAATCTAACAAACTGCTAAGCACAATTGCATAACTCAGTCAGATATACCAAAACACAATAAAAAGTTCAAAACATCATTCTAAATCAGAGGCAACAAGTAGCTTTAAATAACTTAAAAAAATAACAAAATAAGACAAAAAGGTATTGAAAACATAGAACAAGAAAAACTTAAAGTGAAATAAAAGCTATAGGAATTTCTTAACAGGAAATTCAAAGGAATGATAGCTAAATGTCTTCAACATTGAGAAAATAAACAAAATTTAAAAATAAAAAAATATACAAGACCACTGCAGTAGGTTTTGAAGTCAGGGAGTGCTATGCCTTTCATTTCATTTTTGTTTTTTCAGAAATAATTTCCTTATTCAGAGTTTTTTTCCTCTCCAAATAAGTTTGGCAATATCCCCTTTGATCTCCTTGAAAAATTAATCTGTTTTGAGATTGCATTGAACATATAGATTGCTCTGTATACGATTATCATTTTCACAATATTGAGTATTCCTAGTCAAGAACAAGGCACATTTTTCCATTTATTTAGGTTTTTATATTTTGTCTCACATAAATTTTCTGTAGTTTTCTAAGTACAGGTATTTTGTATCGATAGCTAGGTTCACTCCAAAGTATCTCAACTTGTGGTTTGCTATTGTAAATGATAATGCTTTTTAGTCTCCTTCTCTGTATTTTCTTTTTTACTGTAAAGGAATCCATTGATTTTTAGATACTAATCTGGTATATTGAAACCCTACTAAACTGGTCCACTAGCTCTAACAGTTTGTTGGTTTTTTTCTTTTCTTTTGTTTTTTTAATTGAGTCCTTGCAGTTTTCTGTGTATGCCAAAACAGCATGGTACTGGTACAATGACAGGCATATAGGTCAATGAAGAAGAATTGAGAACACAGAAATAAACCTATCTATACCTTTTCAACCTATATGCAGAACAGATTATCTGGGAGGCTGGGCTCTATGAGGAGAAATGTGGGGTCAAGATTGGTGGACAATTTATCAACAACCTGCGTTATGCAGATGACACAACCCTGCTTGTTGAAACTGAAGAGGACCTGAAGCGCCTGCTGCGGAGTGTCAA
>NW_006399870.1:5041862-5048168 GCF_000299155.1 Elephantulus edwardii
GTGCGATTGGCACAGGACAGAGCGGAGTTTAGGGCTGTTGTACATAGGGTCGCTATGAGTCGCAGGCGACTCAACGGCACATAACAACAACAACAACAATATATGGTCAACTTATACATCCTATCAAATACAACCTATCAAATGGGGAAACGACAACCTCTTCAACAAAGGCTGTTGGCAAAACTGGACTGCTACTTGAAGAAACGTGAAATAGGATCCACATCTCACACCATATAAAAAAATCAACTCAAGCAAAAATAAATCTCTTGCTTTCTTGGTGGATGATATCCTTGATCTCACCCCACAACTCGTTTGGTTTCCATTCATTAGTGTCCAATCCTTCAAATATACTCTTGAGATGGTTTTAAAATAAGGTGGGATAAACTTAAGGTTGTATTTTGGTGCTAATGGATTTAATTTTCTCTAGTTTCAATTTGAACTTGCACATGAGTAGTTGATAGTCTGTTCCACAGCACCTGGCTTGGTTTTCACAGCTGATATTGAGCTTCTCTTACAATTTACAATTCTTCCTACCGATGTAATCAGTCTGGTCCCAGTATACTCCATCAGGTGAATTATATGTGTATAGTTGGCATTTGTGTGTTTTATCAAAGGTATTTGCAATAAATAAGTCATTGATTACAGAAAGTTCTATCATTCTATCTTCAGCTTGATTTCTGTCTCCTGGATAATATTTTATGACTTTATAATCAGACAATAATCACTTAATATTCTGAAATACTTGAAATATTATTTTGACCACAGAAAACTCAGTTATATTTTAAGTCTCTTTGGGGGGATTATTGTTTTTTTTGAATGCTGTCCATTTGGAACCAGCCTATAGCTGACCATCCAATGGGTTTTCACAGGCAATAAAGTACATGTGAGGAGATTGCACACCTTTCTCCCACAGAGCAGCTGGTGAATTCAAACCACATGCTTTTGGAATTGTAGGGCAGCTCCTTACCATTTTAGATTACTACAACTCCCTCTTTTTAGGGGTGAAAGTAGGCACTTTGGGACAGAAATCTGACTAATACAATATACTAAGCTGATATAGATTGCTTCAAGCTGTCCA
Source organism: Elephantulus edwardii (assembly GCF_000299155.1). NCBI lineage: Eukaryota > Metazoa > Chordata > Mammalia > Macroscelidea > Macroscelididae > Elephantulus > Elephantulus edwardii. The sequence goes on from NW_006399870.1 coordinate 5,042,941, forward strand.
AGGTGAGATTTTAAGAATAGTTGTAAATATTCGCTGATGAAAGTCCCCATTGCTCAAATACTGACATGGAGGAGAATGTTGCCATAGAGACTGCAATTTTGTAAACATTCTATTTTAAATCAAATCTCATGACAAATTATTATTCTTTAGTTTGTAATTTCTACTTGTCTTGATAATTTATTTTTGCTATTGTTGCTAAATGACATTGAGTCAACTATTACAGCAGTTCTTTGAACAGATTGGAACTTTGTACTAGCAAAGCCATACGCTCAGGCCATTGTTATATCGTTGCATCAATTTATTCTATTGAGGGTCTTCCTCACTTCATATGACCTTTTACCTTTCTCAGAATAATGTTTTTACCAAGGACTAGCCCTTTTGGAGCCCAAAATTTGTGAGGCAAAGTTTCAACATCTTCGCCTCAAAGGAGCACCGTGGTTGCACTTCATCTAAGAAAAACATGTTTGTTGTTTTGGCAGGCCATACGATATCCACTTTTTTCTACAACACCACAAGTCAAGGATATCAATCTTCTCCTGTCATTCATTGTCCAGCTTTCAAATGCGCGTGGTTCAATTGAAAATACATGGTTTGTATTTAAACTTGTTTTTAAACTGATGTTTTTATATTTTGACCTTTTTGAGAAGTCTTTGACAAGAGATTTTCCAAATAAAACACATTAATTTTTTGACTGATGCTAGATTAGGTGTTAATTGTTCATCTAAGTAAAATGAAATCTTTGACATTTTTTATTTTTTAATCTTTTGATATTTTTTTACTTTTTATCTTTTGATATTTTTTTAATTGGTCCAGCCGTGAGGGTTTTTGGTTTCTTGATGTTGAGAAGTAATCCATCTTGAAGGCTATATAGTCTTGGATCTATAACAAAGGCTTCAAATCTTCACTTTCTGCAAGCACAGCTGTTCCATCTGCATAATATACATTGTTAATGAGCCTTCCTCCAATCTTAATGCCACATTCTTCTTCAGAGTCCAACTTCTTAAATGATTGGCTCAGCATACAGATTAAATAGGGGTAGGAATAGGACACAACCCAGATAACATTCTTTAATTTAAAACATGCATTGTTCTCTTTTTCTGTTCAGACACTGCTTCTTGGTCTATGTTTGGTTTCACATGAACATAGTTAAATGTTATAAGATTCCCATTCTTCTCACTGTTAGCCATAATTTGTTATGTTCCACACAGTCAAATTTCTTTGCATAGTCAATAAAACACAAGTATACACCTTTTTGGTGTGTCTGTCTGACATCAGCAAGGATATCCCTCAAGTTACTGCCCTCTGAATCCAGCCTGAATTTCTAGAAGTTTCCTGTCAATGCATTCTAGCCATTTTTAATAATCTTCAAGAATAATTTATTTGTATGTAATATTAACTATTTTGTTCCATAGTTTGCACATTCTGTTAGATATTCTATTTTTGGAATGAGAACAAAAACCGATCATTCTTTTCAGAGCTCATGGCCTTGCTATAGCTAGCTCTGTGCTTTAGTAATCCATAAAAGGGAAAAAAGGGAGAATTTCTAATATATTCCATTTTTCCATATATTCCAAGTGATTCCATTTTTCTGACCTTCTAACCCTACCTGAGTACATCAGTGTGTTCCAAAAAATAGTAAATCTAATTAATGTTTATCCCTAGACAGGGTTTTATGACCTGTCTCAAGATGTGGGTGACAGTTAAAATAAAGTGTGCTTGGAAAAGGGAGAATGGCCCCTGACACTTAAAACTGCTGTGACTACCCTCAACAAGCCAGTGGATAAATTCCCAACTCTTCTCTGTTAAGTTCACTAAAGCACACATTTTCAATAACAGGTTTGCTATACACTTGGCTACTGTTGATTCTGGACTTCATAGTGAGTTTGAACATTTCAGGTATGTTGCCAGGAGGGGTAAATCTTTGGAAATATGGAGGACCATCAAAAGAAAGGAAGATCCTCAACAGGGCAGACTGATACATTGCCTATAACAATAGACTTAAGTATAGAAAATATTGTAAAGAGGGTGCAGGATTCAATAAAGTTTTAATTTGTTATACATGGGATGACTATAGCCTCGAATTAGTTCAAGGAAACCTTATAGCAAACAACTGAGATTTTAAAACTGTTCCAATCTCTTGTTACCAACTGTTGCAGTCAGAAATCTATAGAACATGTAACCAAGATGCATTAATAATAATGGGTGACTAAAATGCAAAAGTTGGGAACCAGGAAGAATGATCAGAAATAAGAGGTCGTGGCACTACATACATTATTGCCAATGTCAGGTTGATCTTGACAGAAAACAGAGAGTACTAGAAGAATGACTATCTGTGTTTCAAAGACATTTGACTGTTGGATCACAACAAATTGTGGCTAAACTTGAGAAAAACTGGAATCCCAGAACACTTGATTGTGCTTATATGAAATCTATACTTGGACCAAGGAGCAGTCCTCAGAACAGAGCAAGAAATTACTGCATGGTTCAAAATCAGGAAACGAGTGAGTCAAGGATTCATCCTATTCCCATACCTTTTCAATGTGTATGCAGAACAGAGCATTCAGGGAGCAGGGCTTTATGAGTGGGAATGTGGTATCAAGATTGGAAAAAGACTCATTTCCGACCGTGACATGCAGATGACACAACCTTGCTTGCTAAAACTGAAGAAAACCTGAAGAACTTGCTGCAAAAGGTCAAGAATTGCAGTCTTCAATATGGATTCAAGCTCAACTTCAAGAAGACAAAGATTTTCACCACTGGGTCAATTGGTAGCACCATGATACATTTAGAAGAAACTGGGGTTGTTAACAATCATATAGCTTGGCACCACTCTTGGCACCAACAGTCAGGAAATCAAAAGATGAATTGTACTGGGAAAATCTGCTGTCATGGACCTCTCCAGAGTGCTCAAAAGCAATGATGTCCATCTAGAGACAAAGGTGCACCTAATCCAGGCCATGGTCTTCTCAACTACTTGCTGTGCTTCAGAGAGTTGGACAACTACTAAGGATGACAGAAGAAGAATAGATGTCTTCAAGTTGTGGTGCTGGCGTAGAGCACTGAACATAATGCCAAGAGAACAAGTATATTTGTCCTATATAAGGTGAAATAAAATTGCTCATTAGAGGCAAGGGTTTTTTATTATTATATCATACTAGTTTATTTACAAAATTCCAATATATTGTTTTCCAGACCAGATTCTTTTTTCCCCCATTCAAGATATTAAATCATTTATTGATTACACATGATAATGGATGATACATAAATTTTAATCCCATCTATAACTTTTATCTGGCACCATTATTCAATTTAGATATATTGCATAGGATGTGCCAAAAACCATCTTTATAACTAAATAAATGCTTTTAACTTCACTTGGGTGACCATTTTAATGGTGAAATTCAGGTCATAATACATTAACTTGCCAGTTCCACTACACCAAAGTTTCTGTAGACAATGGCTTCTCTGTTCCCAAGCAGTCTTCTAATGTAACTTTTTAATAAACATGACACTAAATAAATGTCTTTTTTTAAATGTGTAACAAACAGCATGGGTGCAAAAAACCCCTTCTACTTTTAAACCTTTGTTTTTGGAACGCTTTACACTTTACATAGAATGGAAACTAGAATAACCTATTATACAATTAGTCATAAATTTGCCCATACACGTGAGTATTGTCTAAAACATGTCTTCTTTGTAGAAGTTAGACCCTGCCACCACTGTGCTTGGCTGAGTTCACAAATCTGTTATAACTTGTAGCTTCTCTGCCACTTCTCTGCCTCTCCTTTCCTTCAAAGCTTTGTTTCCTGGCAGTTACTAAAACCATCTGCCACTGCCATAGCTGCTGCTGCTGCTGCTGCTTGAACCACCATAGCCACCTTGGTTTCGTGGTTTGGCAAAAAAAGGACCAGAGCTTCTGCCTCCAAAGTTTCCTCCTTTCATGGGTCCAAAATTTGAAGATTGATTGCTGTAATTGCCAAAATCATTGTAGTTCCCATAACCTCCAAAGTTGCTTCTATTATAATAAAATCCATTATAACCATCTCCACTGCCTCCATATCCACCACCACCATGGCTGCCATCAAAACCACCTAATCCACTGAAGTTTCCTCCTTGCCCAAAGTTTCATTCCCACCAAAACCACTTCCACAGCCACCACCAAAGTTTCCAGAACCACTTCGACCTCTCTGGCTTAAAGAGGCATTGACCATCTCTTGCTTTGACAGGGCTTTCCTCACTTCACATTTGTGACCATTCACAGTATGTTATTTCTGAATAACAATTTTATCTACAGAATCCTGGTCACCAAAAGTTACAAAAGCAAAGCCCCTCTTCTTGCCACTGCCTCGGTCAGTCATGATTTCAATCACTTAAATTTTGCAGTACTGCTCAAAATAATCTCGTAAGTGATATTCTGCAGTGTCTTCTTTAATTCCACCAACAAAGATCTCTTTCACAGGTAAGTGGGCACTTGGTCTTTGAGAATCTTCTCTCAAGACAGCCCTCTTGGTTTCCACAACCCTTCCATCTACCTTGTGGGGCTTTGCATTCGTGGCTGCATCCACCTCCTCCACAGTTGAATATGTGACAAAGCCAAAGCCTCTGGAGCGCTTGGTATTTGGATCTCTCATTACCACACAGTCTGTGAGCATTCCCCATTGTTCAGAATGGCTCCTCAGACTTTCATCTGTAGTTTCAAAGCTCAACCCTCCATTGAATAGTTTCCGCAGCTGTTTGGGCTCTTTAGGAGACTCTGACTTCAATATGGCAGGAGTGGGAATAAACGCTTTAGCGATGCTTCCTTGGCAGCGTTCTTGGCAGAAACCAGATCAGATTCTTCCAATTTCCATCACCCCCCTCATCAAATTGTACAACCCCATGATTAATTCCTCCATCCCCCTGCACATCCCATCCCTCTGCATCTATCCCCCAACCTTGGATCCTCATACTCACTCTGCAATAATAGTTTTATACAATATTTGTCCTAGTGGAAGTGAGTTCACTCATCATAAAGCTCTCCAGTGTCTCCTAAGTTAGGTAATAATTTACAAAATCACTGATCTTGTGTGCTACATAGTATTTCACGGTATGACTGTACCATAATTTATCAATCCATTCCATTGTGGTTGGATATCTGAGCTGTTTCCATGTTCTTGTGATGATGAATAATGCTGCTATGAACATTAGTGTACATGTCTACATTTGTGCCTCAGTTCTCATTTTCTCAG
>NW_006399870.1:5048593-5049970 GCF_000299155.1 Elephantulus edwardii
ATTAAAATTAATGTCTGTGCTAGGTTTGCTGAACCATTATAAAGCAGTCTTACTTAGATGAATAACCACATTCAGAAATCATTGGCTTGAGGAAAGAAAAAAGAAAAAAAAACCAACCCAAAACGGCACAGATCCATGTGTGGGGGTGTTGCATCGATCTATCTGTAGCTCCAGAGATGCACATTGCTATATATAGGGGACATATGCCACATACTTCAATCAGCAATCAAGAATCAATGGCTCAGGCTTATGCCTTATTGAGTGATGTCTTCCAGGGCTTAGCAGATTTTCAGAGATGTCACAGGATGCAGAAAACTGAGGATGGTAAGTGAGAGCTATTCAGTTAATAAACTCAGCTCTCAAGCAATTTTTATCTAACATGTGAGTTCAACAGACCTTACAATATTGTACTTCAAGTTCATTTCCTGGGAAATTTAGAAAAACGAGTGGCATTAATATGTATGTCTCTAATTTTATAAATATGTTAGCTCAGCTTCTTAAGGGAAAAATAAAAAAAAGTCTACTGGTACGCTTTAGTTCCCCTCTCTGCAAATAAGCCACTGCAAATTCTGCAAGGTTCATATTAGAGTTTAGGATAGAATCTGTCTTTAGAAGATTCTGTAATAAAAGATTTACATTCTATAAAACCCTTAGAATAGGGCAAGTATAAGAGTAAACTTCAGAGTAAAGGTCTTCTATTAAAACAAACAAGCAAGAATAAAAGGAACAAGGCTTTTATTTTCTTGCCGGGATAGTTTTTTTTCTGTCACAAGTCTATTAGCAAAATGACTCAGATAAACACAAGCATTTCCCCTTGTGAGAAAGGCTTTTATGTTTCATGAATAGTCAGTAGTACTTTCTTCTCCAGTCCCTTCATCTCTGTGGTCAACTCACTCTAGATTTTTAATGGTTTTTTTTTTTTCTGTTCTCATGCTTTCCCCTCAAGCACCCACCATCACCTCATTTTCTGTCTTCCTTCTCCTCTCACTTCTTTACCCTCCTTCTTTTCCTACTTCTTTCTCATATTCTATCCTAGAGCTTTAGCTATCAGAGTACAAAGAGTGTGCTAAAACTTAGGAATTTTCATTTTACTGGTAAAAATGTTTCATTTTTGTTTTCATGAAACTTGAGCAGAGTGATTCTGTTTTTCCAAGTCAAATCTAAAGGAACAGAGCCTTGTTAGAATAAGTTCTCAAAATAAACTTAACTATGTCACCTGAAAACTATGTCACTCTGAAAATTGCACTGGAACGCAGAGAAGCCAAAGCACAAGGAAGAATTCAAGATACTAAAGAGTTGAATAGAAGATTTCAAAAGGCAGCACAGGATGACAAAGCAAAACATTACAATGAAATGTGCAAGGAGTTGGAGTCAGAA
>NW_006399870.1:5051602-5052179 GCF_000299155.1 Elephantulus edwardii
AGGTGGATTGATTCAGTGACTGGAATAATCGGGATGAGAGTGTCAGAGACAGTGTGATTCGCACAGGACAGAGCGGAGTTTAGGGCTGTTGTACATAGGGTCGCTATGAGTCGCAAGCGACTCGATGGCACATAACAACAACAACATGTCACCTGCTGGAATTCATGTCTTTTCTACTACTACTAAGTTACTCGAACATGCCATTTAATTTCCCTTTACTTTTCTTGTTTGTAAAACAAGTATAATACAAGATATAACAACTTTTAATTACACTTGCAAAGTCATTTACCCTTTGATGAAATTAAAGATTATTTGAAAATTTGAAAGCAGTTTTGATGTCTAGTACTGCTTCACATCTAAGAGTTGTGAAACCTTCCCTGATTTACATATGTTAAATTCTTAGAGCAGCACCTGGTACAATGTAAATATTGCTATCCATTGTCTGTCAGACTCTGAAGAATAATGATAGCAATTCAATTTTCTCACAAGAGTTACAAATACAACACATGAAGATATGTTATTAAATACTGAGTCAGAAAAAAGAGATGTTGTTGTTTGTTGTTATGTGCCGTCGAGT
>NW_006399870.1:5053529-5107081 GCF_000299155.1 Elephantulus edwardii
TGGCACAACTTGGTGAGCACATCCAGGGCAACATCTGTTATCTGAAATACTTCAATTGGTATACCATCTATTCCTGGGGCCTTATTTTTTGCTATTAGAAATAGAAAAATAGAGAAAGGAAAAAGATAGAAAAAAGATTAGCTAGATAGATAGATACATAGATAGATAGATAGATAGATAGATATAGATATCGGGAAAGAGGAAGTTTTAAAGAAGTCTTATAAAGGAAAAAGGGTAATATCCCAAATTAACTAAAAGAAGGGGCCCATAAGGCTTTCCAAAATTCCTTTCATGCTAACTTATGGGGCATACTATATTCTGTTCCTTCTGTTGGCCCAGGGCTACCTAGAAGAGTAAGAAGTGAGTTTAGCAAGGAATCAGCAGACTAATGAGTTGAAATCAAAAGTAAGCGTACTTCCCAGCATAGCATAAACACTTGTTAAAACTTACTGAGTCAAAACATAAATTTATGAATGAAAGAGATTTACAAAAATAATAATTATAAATCACTATAAATTATTTGAAGAAAAAGGCCTATTTACATGAATTTCATTAACTTTTTTAGTTTAGTCTTTCATTTCAATGTAGGTAAATAATTATTTTATAATCATTAATATTAAGCACATAGAAGAAACACAAACCAAAAATACCTTCCTGCATCTCACAATCTAATTGCCATGAAATGTGAATGTAATGTACACTTACAAATGATTTATTATATTTTTAAATTTCTTTTCCTGTTAAAATTTTTCCTTTTATTTATGAATTTGGGGTTTTAAGAGTTAAAATTGTATTTAATTGGTTGTCGCTTGTAACAATTAAATTAAAAAGTAATAATAAAAACCCACGTCTGTGTGAATACATGAAATGATGTTGATGTCATCAAGTCAAGTATGACTCATACTGAACCGTGAAGAGCCACTCTGAAACCTGCTTTATCCTGTGGAATTCTCACCATCTCTTAAACACTAGACCCATTGCTGAAGTCATAGTGTCAATCATCTCATTGGGGACCTTCTCTTTCACTGACATCTTTGCAGGCATGATGTTCCGTCCAAGGAATAAACCCACCTAGCTACATGTCCAAAGTACAAAAGACAACACTTTGTCATCATTGTATCCAAGGAACTTTCTGCCACACCCTTTGTACTAAATACTTATTTTTTTCTTTTGATAATCCATGGGTTATTCAGTACTCCTCTCCAGCACCACAACTCAAGGGCATAAATTGTTCTTCTGTCATCCTTATTCATTGTCTACCTCTCTGATGCATAGCAGGTGAATGAAAAGACCATGGTCTGAATCAGGTGCACTTTAGTCTTTGAAATGACATAATTGTTCTTCCTTGTTCTGGAGAGGTACCTGACTGCAGACCTACCCAATGCAATACATATCTTGATTTCCTTACTGCTGATACCAAGGGTGTTGATTGTTGATCCAACAAGATGAAAGCATTAACAGCTTTAATAGTTCCTCCATCTATCATACTGCTGACTATTTGACCTAAGGTGAGTATCTTTGTCTTCTTGCTATTGAGATGTAATCCATACTGAAAGCCTTGATCTTCTGTATCAGGTATTTCATATCCTCCTTACATTCAGCAACCAAAGTCATATCATCAGCAAATTGCAGGTTTTGTTGAGTCTTCCTTCAAACCTGATGTCACTCTCCTCTTCATTGAGTCCAGATTTTTTAACTATTTGCTCAGCATACAGATGGAATCGGTAAGTAGAAAGAATGTATAAAGGATTAATTGTGTATCTCTTATACTTTTGAATAAAAATATTAATCTTCCTGCTTAAAAATGACTAATAATGCCTACAAATTAATTTATACTTTCATGAAATTAAAGATTTTCTGAAAATCTAAAGTTTTTAAGTTCTTGTTATTGATGTTTAGCATCTGAGACATGTGAACTCTTCTACTATTTTAAATTTTTAATAGTAACACCTGTATAAATTTGGGAAATAATGCCTTTTCTTTAGAGATATGAATATAAAATACACAAAAGAAGTGCTTAGAATTTGCTCAGATTGTATAATGTTTTATCATAAGAAAATGAAATGTATTTCCAGATTACTCTCATGCAGAGAAATTCTCAATTATTCCACTTGCTGAAAAATGTCTGTATGCCAAAGCAAAAGTGCATTGGCCTCAAAGCAGAAAAACTTGGAACATTTTTTTTCTGAAATACAAGGGAAGTGATTATTGATACTGTGGGAGAGAGTAGACATATGGAGAGATGCAAAGGAGGCTTCCCTCTCAACTCAACTTTTAATATCTATTCTTAGTTCTTCAATGTATGTGTCAGAGACATCAGGGTGTAGGGATGGGGAAAGAAAGGAAAATCAGATTTAGATAGTTGAGTTATTAATAATTCTTATTATCTTATTTCTTGCCATACTACACCACTCCTATCTATCTAGGGATGATAGAAGGGAAGTTGATACCTTTGAGCTATGGTGCTGGAGAAGAGTACTGAATATACCATGGACTACTAGAAGAACAAACAAGTTCTTTCTGGAGAGGTTGAAGCCATGTTGCTCCTTGGAGGCAAAGATTCTGAAGCTTCATCCGACCAAAGTATTTTGGACAAGCTGCAAGGCGGTATCAGTCCTTGGAGAGAAACGTCATGCTTGGGAGGGTGGAGGGACAGTGCAGGAGAGGAAGACCCTCAATGAGATGGATTGATTCAGTCAATGGGCTAATGGGGATATGTGTGTTGGAGACGATAAGATTGGCACAGGATAGAGCAGGGTATACATAGGGTCACTGAGTCTCAGGCGACTCGATGGCACATAACCACCACCACCACTATCACCACCACAACAACAACTATACCACTGATTACTCCTCCTCCTTTTTTTGTTTTTTTTGGACCATTTGCTAAAGGAATGTATCTAGCCCAGGGCCTTTAAATACAGAGTAATAAAAGGTGTAGAATTTTCATTCTATTGATAAAAATGTTTATGTTCTGTAGATTTTTGTTTTCATAAAATTTGAACAGAATGACTCTCTAGCTGGACTAGAGAAGATTTTCATGCACCATGATATTAAAATGCTTTATTTTCTTCATTAGAGGTATAACACATACCTATAAATTCATTGTATTGAGGAATGGCTGTATGTTGCTAATTACAGATTAGTTGAGTATTGTTTTATCTTATTTATACAGCATTCGTCAGCCATATGGCTGTAGTAGGATATAACTTGTGTATTGCTGTGATACTGGAAACTATGCTTTAAATGTTTCAAATGCTGGAAGGGCCACAAGGTGTATAGGTTTCAACAGAACTCCCTGATTAAGATAGAAAAGGAAACATGATTAGCAATTCATTTCTGAAATAATAGGCCTAGAAAATCTTGTGAATAATAGAGGAACGTTATAATACAGGTAAATTCCAGACTGGAAGTCACTCAAAAAGAGAAAAAACAGCAACAAACACTCTTTAATAATGAAACACAGACTGTATTAAGTATGAATGTAGGAAAATTAGACGTTGTCAATAACAAAATGGAATGCATGAAGATCAATATTCTGGGCATTAGCGAACTAAGTAAGTTGGACTGACATGGTCAATTTTTAATCAGACAATCATGTGATCTATTAACCTAGAATGAAAACCTGAGAAAGAATGGTGTTGCAGTCATAGCGAAAAAGACAATTTCAAGATCTATCCTAAGCACAATGTTGTGAGTCATAGAATACAAGTTGTTCTTGTTGTTAGGTGTTGTCAGGTCACGTACAACTCATAGCAACCTGGTGAACAGGTGATTTGAACCCAGCCTTGTCCTGTGCCATTTTCATCATCTCTGACACATAAGAGCCAATTACGAAGTCATTTTATCAAATCATCTCATTGGAGGTCTTACTCTCCTTTGCTGGTCCTTCCTCTTTCCAAGCCTGATATCCCTTTCCAAGGAAGGAAGACCTCTTAATATCATTATTATTCAAATATATGCACTTCCAATTAAACCCAAAGAGAAAGATTTCTACCAACTTGTGTAGCCTGAAATTGACCAAAGATGCATCAATATTTATAGGTGACTAAAATGCAAAAGTAGGAGACAATGAATAAGGACTGATAGATAATATGGTCTTGGTGACAGCAATGAAACTGGATATAGAATGATTCAATTCTGTATATTCAGTGACTCATTCAAATACCTTGTTACACACACACACACACACACACACACACACAACAACAACAACAACAACTTTACACATGGCTCTCACCTGAGAAACTGCTTAGGAATAAGATTGGCTACTTCTGTGGAAGGACTAATTGGAGGAACTCAGTGTCAACAGTTAAGACCAGGCCAGGCACTGACTGTAGACCAGACTATGAATTATCCATAAGCAAGTCCAAATTGAAGGTGGAAACAATTGTTTAAACCCCACAAGAACCAAAATATGACCTTGAGTCAAACCTACCTGAATTGAAAATTCATCTACAAAGTAGGTTTGAGATATTGAAAACTAGTGATCAAAGACCAGAGGAGGTACTAGGTAACATAAAAGATGTCATGAGGAGAGCAAAAAGTTTTTACAAAGACAGATGAGGCACAGAGACCAAAAGAATGCCGGAAAAAATTCTGAAAATTGTGCCACAGTGTTAAGAAGCCAAAACAAAAGAAAGGAACTCAGAAGTAAGATAGAATAGATTTCAAAGGGTATCTCAAGAAGACAAAGCAAAGTATTCTAATGAAATGTGCAAAGAAATTGGAGCTTGAAAATAGAAAGGTAAGATCTCCCTCAGCTTTTCTTAAGTTAAAAGAACTAAAATACAAATTCAAGCCTTGAGTTGCAATACTGACAGATACTAAGGAAAAAAATCTTGAATGACCCAGGAAGCATTAAAAAAAAAAGATGGAAGGGACACACAGAATATTTTATAAAAAAATAATTAGTGGCACTGGATAATTTAGAGATTGTCATTTTAACAAGGGCCAATGATAATAAAGGAAGAACTTTAAGCTGCATTAAAAGCACTGGCATAAAATAAGACCCCAGGAATCAATGTGGTGGCAACTGACATGCAGCCCTGGATATGCTCATGAGTTTATGACAGGGAATTTGAAGGACAGCTATTTGTCCTACTCACTGGAAGAGATTCATATTTGTCCCAATTCTTAAGTAAGGTGATCCAACAGAGTATGGAAATTATTGGACAATATCATTTATATCACTTTCAACTAAAATTTTACTGAAGATCATCCAAAAATTGCTAGAACAGTACATTGACAGAAAAATGCCAAAAATCAAACTGGGTTTAGAAAAGGACATGACACCAGGAATATCATTGTTGAAGTCAGATGGGTCCAGAAGAATGTATACTTGTTCTTTATTTACTATGCAAAGGCACTTTACTAACATTAAGAAGAACGAGATTCTCATAAATCTTAAGTATCCATATACAAAACCTATACCTAGACCAAGAAGCACAAATGCCATAACTTTGCTTGCTGAAACTGAGAGGTCCTGGGGCATTTGCTGCAGAAAGTCAAGGACTGCAGCCTTCAACAAATTTTTATTTTTAAAAATAAAACAAACATGTGGGAAACTTTTAATAAAGACACATTGAAAGATTCATATAACACTGGAAAATTATTAAGTAAAAGATATAAGGAAGCAATCAGCTGTATTATAAGCAAATGGTCAGATGTTCCCAAGAAAGAAACTGTTTGCTGTTCTCAGTACAAAAACAGGTTTGACCATTCCTTGAACCTTAGGGCTAAACGAGGATATGAGAAACATAATGTATTGTCAGCCTTGAGTATGGGTTGTTTTTCTGTTGCCTGTAAAAAGAAGATAAAAGGACAGACGATAATAAACTCGGGGCTGCAGTATTCAGTGCATGCCCTCCTGACTCTTTCTCTTGTCTCTGTCATTTTTCTTAATCTTCACTCCCCCCTTCAGGGACTGTTAACTGCTGACAGCAGGCTCCATCACAAACATTCTCACCACTGGACCAATTTGCAACATCATAATAGATAGTAAAGAAATTGAAATTGCTAATAGCTCTGGTTTGCTTGACTCCACAGCCAACATTCTTGGTACCAGCAGCCAGAAAACCAAAAGACAAATTGCACTGAGAAAATCTGTTGTCAGAAACCTCACCAGAGTACTTAAGAGCAATGATGTCAAAGTGAACTTGATCTAGGCCATGGCTTTTGTAATTATTTGCTATGTTTCAAATAGGTGGACTATGACTAGGGATGATAGAAGAAGAATTAACAGTTTTGAGTTGGTGGTGCTCGAAAAGAGTATTTAATATACTATCTACTGCTAGGAGAACAAACAAGTTCATCCTGGAGATGGCGAAACTAGGCTGCTTTATGAAGACATGGATTCTGAAGATCGATCTGACATACTCTGGCACATTGCAAGGAAGGACCAGTCCTTGGAGAGGGATGTCATGCTTGGGAGGGTGGAGGGACAGCACAAGAGAAGAAGATAATGGATGAGATGGATTGACTCGGTGACTAGAGTAGTGAAGGTGGGTATGACAGAGATGGTGAGATTACTTTAGCATAGAGCAGAGTACAGAGATGTTTTGCCTAGGGTCACTATGAGTCCCAAGCAACTTGATCACACCTAACAACAACAGACCAAGAGTAGTTGTTTGAACAGAGCAAAGGAACACTACATGTTTTAAAATCCAGGAAAGTGTGCTTTAGAGTTGTATTCTTTCTTCATACCTATTCAGTCTGTACACTGAGCAAACCATTTGAGAACCTAGATTCTGTGAAAAGGAATATGGCATCAGAATTGCAGGAAAACTCATCAGTAACCTTTGTTATGATTAAAATGTTGTTTGTTGAAAGTGAGAATAACTTGAAATACTTGCTGCAGAAGATCAAAGACTATAGCCTTCAAAATGGATTGCATCTTAACATCAAGAAGTAAAAAACTTTCACTACTGGACTGATAAACAGTATCATGATAGATGGAGAAAAGACTGAAGCTATCCACCATTTTGTCTTACTTGGATCCATAATCCCTTGGTACCAGCAATCAGGAGATCAGAAGATGTATTGGGCAAGTCGGCTATCAGGAACATCTCTAAATTATTGGAAAGCAATGATGACAATTTGAAGACTAAGGTGTACCTGATTCAGAAAATAGTCTTTTCAATCACTTGTTATGCATCTGAAAGCTGGACAGTAAATAAGGATGACAGAAGAACAACTGAAACCTTTTGGTGTGGTGTAGGAAATGGACACTGAAAACCCTATGGACTGTCAATAGAACAGATGCATCTTGGAGAAAGTGCAGCCAGATTCTGTTCTGATGATTGTCTCATAGTCCAAGAGTAGATTTTGCATAAGTACATTCAAGAGTTTTGGGATTCCTGGCATCCACTTCCTAAACAACATGTCTCGGGAAACTCTATGAACTTAGAGAAATGATAGTTACAGAAAGGCTTCATAAGATCGCTATGAGTAGTGCTTGACTTGATGGCAATTAACAACAACAACAACAACAACAACAACACTCTTCTCAGAGTCAGCCACAGTTTGTTGTGATCAACACAGTCAAATGCCTTTGCATAGTCAATGAAACAGAGACATTTCTCTGTTTCTCTCTGCTTTCAGCTATTATCCATCTAACATTGGCTACAAACACAGTCAGCCCATCTGACAGTTTTCTGTCGATGTACTGTTCCAGTTGGTTTTGGATCATTTTCAGCAGGATCTTGCTTGCATGTGATATTAATAATATTGTCCAATAATTTCCATACTCTCTTGGATCATCTTTTTTCTGAATGGGATTAAATATGAATTTCTTCTAGTCAGTTGGTCACATCGTTGTCCTCCAGATTTCTTGGCACAACCTGGTGAGCATGTCCAGAGCAGCATATGTTTGTCGAATTATGTCAATTGGTATGCTGTCAATTCCTGGGGACATTTTATTTTTCCAATTTCTTCAGAGCAACTTGAACTTCTTCCTTAATCACCATTGCCTTTTGATCATATACATTTTTCCCCCTAAAAGTCTCTATGTCAGTCAATTTGGCAACTATGCACACTTCACCTGATGGCCTAGACAGGAATCAGACTAATTGCATCTGGAGTGAAGTAGGGGGATCATTGGAGAAGCTCAATATCAGCTGTGAAAACTAGGCTCAGTCCTGATTGTGGAAGAGATCATCAACACTTGCATGTAAGTTCAAACTGAAGCTGAAGAAAATAAAATCAAATCCACAAGAACCAAAGTTTGACCTTAATTCTATCCCTCCTGAATTTAAAAACCAGCTCAGGAACAGGTTTGAGGCCTTGAATGTTAATGAGACAAGACCAGAGGAGCTGTGGGAAGAGATCAAGAATATCCTAAGAATGCAAAAGATAAAAAAAAAAGAAAAAAATATTTCAAAAAAAAAAAAAGAATGCAAAAGATCATTACAATGACAGAGGAAGAAGAAAAGACCAAAATAGGTGTCAGAAGAGACTCTCAGTATTGCACTAGAGCAAAAGCAAAAGGTAGCTAAAACACAGGGTAGAAATCAAGATATTAAGGACATGAACAGAAGATTTCAAAGAGCAGCACGGGAAGACAAAGCAAAGTATTATAATGAAAGTTGCAAAAAGCCCGGAGTTGGAAAATCAAAAGGGGCAAACTTATCAGCCTTTTTTTTTCCAATTTAGGTTGTTTATTTTTCATTTCAATGAACATCTACAGAGATTTTGGAATTCCATTAATTCATTATTGAACCCTTCTCCCGCACACCCCCCCCCCGTTTGCTCCTCTCCTTGAAAAACAAAAGAAAAACTCACAATCCCCCTCGCACCTCCCCAAACCCCACCCCCTACCCCCAAATATAATCCACTCTGCAACCTTCATTGCATACTCCTATGATAAAAATAATGCCCTAAAAGATAATACTTTTAGACTATTCTCTCCCCCATTTCTTAAACTGATAAAACTGAAAAATAAATTCAAGCCTTGAATTGCAATGTTTAGGGATGCTGTGGGCATCCCTAAATGTTGAATGACCCAGGAAGCATCGAAATAAAATGGAAGATTTCTTGTAGGTCAGTCTAAATCACAACTTTGGTCTTTTCCAACTGTTAACAGTGCCTTTTCATTTGCAGATATTTAACTTTTCTATTAATTTTGGAGTTCAATTTTCCAGATTTTGATCAGAATACCTACCCCTCTTTGTGAAATGGGAAAAAAATATTCAGAAACAATTTATAGAATAGTGGTACTACTCATTCCATATCAAAGGGCAGACACGAATTTAGAAGTAAAACTATGATCATTGTTATTTTCCAAATGTCTATCATTGATGTAATTGCCACATTTACATTTTTAATAAGTTAAAAAGTAGTATACTGTTCTTTCAATATAGTATATCCAAAGTCTTTTCATATGTTCTCTCATTTAGCTTTACACCCTTAGAAATAGTTTTGATTAAGTTTCACATTGTAAGGAGGGCAATTGGGTCAATACTTTGACAAATTACAGAGCTAATGAGAACAACAATTGAGATTTTCTCCAGTAATGTATGATCATCCTGCTACCACCGCTATGCTAGGTACCACCATGCTGTCACTGTGCAACCTATGCATCCTATGCTTATGTTAATATCTTCACAACGAAGTTTATCATCTATAACAGAAATCAGTGAGTGGGTAGCTTTTCTTCAACACTTTTATCAGTCAGTGTTATTTTGAAGTCCTTTTTGGAAAAATTAAATAAAAGAATTGATATCTTGTTGATGGCCTTCCTGTCTTATGCTGACAATCCACCTTTCAAGCATAACGTATTTCTCCAAGGACTGGATTGTCATAACAACATGCTCAAAGTATATGAGATAAAATCTTATCATACTTGTTTCCAAAGAGCACTCTGATTTCAATTTCTCCAAGACAGACATGTTTGTTAGCTTTTTAGTCCATGGAAAATTCAATATTCTTCTCCAAAACCAGCACCCAAAGGCATTGATTCTTCTGCCATTCTTAACTATTGTTCAACTTTCAGATGTACAGCAAACAATTAAGAAAGTCAAGGCTTGGATAGAGCACACTTTTGTCTTTAAGCTGACATCATTTCTCTTTAGTACTTTGGAGAGTTCTCTGATAGAAATTTTTCCAATGCAACTTGTCTTTTGATTTCTTGACTGCTGGTACCAATGGTGTGGATTATAGATCCAAATAAAATTAAATCTTTGACAACTTAATCTCTTTTCTATCTACCACAATTTTACATATTGGCTCAGAAGTGAAGACTTTTGTTTTATTGATGTGGAGATATAATGCATACTGAAGGCTGTAGTCTTTTATCTTTTACAGCAAGAGTTTCAAATCCTTTTCACGTTTGGCAAGCAAGGTTATATCAACTGCATAAGGGAGACTGTTGATGAGTCTTTCTCCAATTCTGATGTCACATTCTTCTTCACAAAGTTCATTTTTTTGAAAGATTTGTTCAACATACAGATTGAACAGATATGGAGAAAGAATACAGCCTCAATGCACGTTTTACTTGTTTTTAAACTATGCACTGTCTCTTTGCTTTGTTCACATGAAAGCGTATTGGTATAGGTTTTGCCTGCATCTAACCAAGTATTCTAGGATTCCTGTTATTTTCACTGTTAAACATAATTTGTTGTGATCCACACAGTCAAATGCCTTTTCACATTGAATAAAACACAGATATACATCCTTCTAGTATTCTTTGCCTTCTGCCTAAATCCAACAGGTATCATCAGTGATATTCTTAGTGGCATGCCCCCTTCTAAACCCCACTTGAATTTTTAGCAATTAACGGTTGATGGGTTTTTTAGCTGTCTTTGAATAATCTTTAGCAAGATTTTGCTTGCATGTGACATTAATGATATTGTTTTATTATTGTTATGGTCTATTGGATCACTGTCTTTGGAAATTGCAATAAAAATAGATGTCTTCCAGTCAGTTGGCCAAGAAGCTGTCCTCCAGACTTCTTAGTACATCCTGTTGGGAATGTCCAGGGCTACATCCTTTTGTATTGGCATTCCATCAATTTTGATTAACATCTGTACTCATATGTATGGCACTTGTACTGAAGTGGAACCTTCAGATGAAGACAAATTAGAAGAATTAGCCATCCGTTTAAGAGACGATAGACGTTCAAAATTACTATGAACAATAGAACATTGTTAGATATAGCACTAGAAGTAGAGCATTCAGCACTAAAAAATGGGAAAAAACCACACTCAGCTATAAACATGCATTTGTAATTGTTGTTATTGTTGTTGTTGAGTACCATCCAGTCAGAACCGATCCATAACTGTCCCTCCAGTGAGTTTTCAGAGGCTATTAATCACACAAGAAGAGATTTCCTGTATTTCTCCAGTGGAGCAGCTGGTGACCTTGAACCGTGTGAGTTCAGGATTACAGTACAATTTCTTAATACATGGAATATATGAAGTGTGTATTTAGAAAAATTTGACATAGTAATACAGTAAATAGAATCATTAAGGATCAATTTTTCCAGGCATTGGTAAGCTGAGATACACTGGCAATGGTCTCTTTGAATCAGATGATCATAAGCCATGAATGAAAATGTGAGTAATAATGGGGTTGCATTCATAGTAAAAAAGTCCATTTCAAGATCTATTCTGAAGTACAGTGCTGCCAGCAAAATACTATTCACATGCATATGAAGAAAACTGATAGACAGGGTAAGAATCACCCTTAGAGTTTCTAAAGCCATAAATCTTTATGGAAGATTTTCACATACTTCTACAACTGAGTACCTAGTGGATTCAAATTACTGATCCTTCAGTTATCAGATGAGTGCTTGATCACAGTTTTCTCTACAACAACCAAGAGGAAGCTCTGGTGGAAGCTCTATATGTAGGGAGCTGCACTGCTGACTCCAAAATAGCTACTTTCTGGTGGTTTAAATCCACTGACATCTCCATGGTAGGAAGGTGGAAAGCTCTTCCCCTGTGAACTATGCACAACAGCTCTGAACCTTGCTCTATCTTGAGCTAACCTTATGGTCTCTGACACACATAGCCCTTTTACCATTTTGTGCTGTCCCTCCACCCTCCCAAGCACGATGTCCGTCTTCAAGGACTGGTCCCTCCTTGCAACATGCCCCAAATATGTCAGACAGAGCTTCAAAATTCGTGCCTCCCAGGAGCAACCTGGCTTTATCCCCTCAAGGATGAATCTGTTTTTTTAGTAGCCACGGTATATTCAATACTCTTCTCCAGCACTAAAATGCAAAGGCATTGATTCTTCTTCTATCATTCTTAATCATTGTCCAGGTCTCTGATTCATAGCAAGTAATTGCAAAAACCATGGCTTGGATCAGGTATACCTTAGTCTCCATACTGACATGATTACTCTAGAGAGGTCCCTGACAGCAGATTTTTCCCAGTGCAATTCGTCTTTTGATTTTCTGGCTGTTGTACCAATCAACCTAGTGGTGAGAATCTTTGTTTTCTTGATGTTGAGCCTCAATCCATATTGAAGGCTGGAGTCCTTGACCTTCTGTGGCAAATGCCTCAGGCTCTCCTGAGTTTTAGCAAGCAAGGTTGTGTTATCTGCATTACACAGGTTATTAATGAGTCTTCCTCCAATCCTGATACCAAATGCTTTCTCATGGAGTGCAGGCTTTTGGATGATCTGTTCTGCATATAAATTGAAAAGCTATGGAGATAGGATGCACCCCTGTCATAAAAACCTTTCCTGATATTGAGCCATGTAGTGTTTACTTGCTTTATTCTGATAACTATCTCCTGATCCAAGTATAGGTTTTGCATAGGCACAATTAAATGTTCTGGGATTTCTATTTTTCCTAGAGTATCAGTTAGCCACAGTTTGTTGTGATCCACACAGTCAAATGCTTTTGCACAGTCAATGAAACACAGAAAATGTCTTTGCACAGTCAATGAAACACAGATAGACATTCTTCTGGTATTTTCTGCTTTCAGCCAAGATCCATCTAATATTGACTATAATATCTCTAGCGTCATGGCCTCTTCTAAGCCCAGCTTGCACATTTGGCAGTTCTCTATTGATGTTAAGACCTATTTAATAGTGCAACCATAAGGTAAAGGATTTGATTCAAGTGGGTAGGCTAAATTGGTGTACTACCCAGATCTTCTACAAAAAAAGAAGATGAAACCAAGCAAAATATACATGGATGGTAGATAATCCTGGGACCTTGTATTTCATATGAAAGGCTAAAAATATTTTAAATACCAGTTAAAAAAAGAAATTAAATGAAAACCATAAGAAAGGAGACATATAAGGAATTACCAAATGGCCCAGCATGATACGGTTATTTTAAATTATTATTGCAAGCAGTGTTACAATCAGAACTGTTTGTCAGATAACCTTCCAGTTAACTGACTCTGCTCACATAGAACTTCATCAACATAGCAGAAATCAGAGAACTATTTCTCTCTAACCTTACTGCATACATTAGCAGAAACTAGAATATTTCCCCCTCTCCCTACCATGTATATTCTCCTGAGAATGAGAGGTCTGCATTCCCCCCCCCTTTTTTTTTGAAACCAATAAAGACTGAAAATTGATGTTCTGCATGATCTGTCTCTCATACTTTGCTGCATAACCACTCTTATCTCCACTCTTCCAGGAGTGTGAAAGGCTCTCTGGTGGATCAATGGTCATATACCTGCCACCTGAGACATATGTTCTGTTCATCCTTGCAGATTGCATGTTGTGAGCCCATAGTGTCCCTAGTTGGCAGGATGTACTCCTGCAGAGTGAGTGTAGCATCGCTGTCATCTCCATAGTTGCTGGTACCCACTCTCAATGCCTGTGGGATTAATGATGTATGCTCATGTTATCACCATGGTTGGTGACAAACTCTTAGAAAAGTGAGTGCCTCACTCTTACCACAACTGTGTGCAGTGACTGGAGCTTGCATTATTTGACTTCCATTTTCTCATCTTCTCTCTTTTTTTCTTTTATTTTTCCCCTGTGTCCTTTTTTTATTCTTCAATTAGTAAAAGCCATTAACCATACCATCCTACTTGTCATATATATCCTGTATCGCACACTGAGAAAATGCCACAACATACAACATACTTGTGATTCAATTAATTGATAATAGATAGTGATCAATATCTGCCCAGCCATCTCTCCACTGCTGTACACAGTTTTACATACCTAGCCCACTCATTAGCAAATACCCTGGAGACAGGAGGTGAATGTACCAATGCTTTCAAAATGACAAGAGGAGCATGTCCACCCAATTTCCCAGGTATATATTTTTAAAAATCAGAATAAAGAAAACTAATATGCAATCAGCAAATATAACAAAAGAACACTACAATCATACAATAAAAATAACAAAATATCACTAAAACATACAATAGCACTATAGTTGCAAATCACACCAAAGAACAGAATAAGATGACTCAAGTAGTAAGTGACCAAATTAAAATCCAGGACAGTTTCTGGAGTTAGAAATAGTGTTGGAACTACCTTCTGAGGAAGTAAAATTATTCTATATGACTCTTTGCCACATTAAGAAAGAAATTTAAGAAACTTAGCCAAAGTCAAAGAGAACTCATGACCTCATAAACCTATACAGAACACTAAAAAAAATGCAGTATGTTCTTTTCCAATGCACATGATCACTGTTCAGCATTGACTTTATGTTAGACCACAAAGATGCTTCATTAATAGAAAAATAATGTAAATGACATAAATCACTATCTATAATTTAATATAATAGTGTAAAGCAAAATAATTAACAGGAAGATCAGAGCGAAAAAGAAATGCATTAAAATTAATAAAATCTTTCTTAAAAACTATTGGATAACAGAATTAATAATTTGTGAAAATGAATTGGAGAAGGAAGCAAGAATGAAAGTATAGGATACCAAATTTTGAAGTGCAGCAAAACTGTACTTGAAGGACAATTTACAGTATATAGCCCAAATTTCTAAAAAAAGAAAGACCAAAATAAACACTTTAACATTACAATTTCAACAAACAGGAAAAGAGGAGCAAAAAGAAAAGAAAAAGTCTCGTTTTCAGAAGGAAGGAAAAAAGAGGCTAGGTTAGAAATAATGATGAAAAACCCCAGAAACAGATTTAAAAGAATAAACTACACTAAAGGTTGGATCTTTAAAAAATTAGAAAAATTGGGAAATCACTGGCAATATTACAACAGAGAAAAAATTATAATGCAAATAACATAAATAAGAAACTAAATGGTTAATATACCAGGTCCAAGTGAAATAAAAAAGCTCATTATAAAATCCTGTGGAAAAACTATACTACAACAAATTTAAAAATCTGGAGGAAATAGAAAAATTTATAGAAACACACAAAGCACCAAAATTAACACAGATTAATGTAGAACATTTGACAGACTTATATCAAAAGAAGAAATTTAACATGTCATAATCCTTCCTCCCAAAATATTCTTTTCCAGATGGCTTCAATGGCAAATTCAACAAAATATTCAGAAAAGAGTTGACATTAATTCTACTGAAATTATTACAGAATGTAGAAAATTATGGTTTACCTAAATTCAGTTTATGAAGTAAACTTAATCTTATTACTAAAGTGAGATAAAGACATCAATGAAAAGAATAATAATGACAAAATATTAATCATTAACATCTTTCTCACTCATTATGTTCAAGTTGGAACCAATTTATAGCTTCTCTTGGAATTCCAGGGTTGTAAATTGCATGAGAGAAAATTGTGTATCCTTCTTCCACTGAGCCAACCATGAATTACTTCTACAAAAAAATACACTTTTGAAAAAGTTAGCAATATGACTCCCTATGGACTGTTGTTGTTGTTAGGTGGCATTGAATTGATTATAACTCACAGTGACCCTTAGAACAATGGATCTTAAGCTTGCCCTGTCCTGTGCCATCCTCATCATCTCTGATATATTGGACTAAGTAAACCAAAAGTCAATAAGATCCTATCTAGTAAATCCAATATTATATTTAAAAAATAATAACAACATGGGCAAAACCAAGCAAGTTTCACATGAAGTATTAAAAGATGGCTTAACTTTTAAAAAACCACTAACATAAATGACTAGATAATAAAACAATGAAAAATAATTATATGAAATTTGGAATACAGCTGACCAACTAGCTGGAAGATATCCTGAACAATTTCTTTTACAATTATTAGTAAAAGATTAGTTCCTATAAATTGGAGATGAACAATATTCCAAATACCCAAGCTGCTGTACCATTCCATCATCTCCAACACTAATTATTCCTCCTCTCTTTAGTTCTCTTACTCCTGTCTCTATGTCTATGGGTTCTATTGTTCAATAGCAAGTTTCACAGAAACAAAATAGCTGTTGGGGAAATGGCTCATGCAATTGTGGATAATATAGGATGATGTATGTGGTCACAGAGACTGGTGAAAAAAGAATCAGGAATATGCAGGCTAAGACTATTTGCCGTTGACTTTCAGTTGTTGCTTGTCTGTTGTGAGCCTAGCTGGATCAGGTTAGATGCAATGTCCCAAGGAAGCAAGCACTGAGCTTTCCTTTCTATAAAATCTAAGGGCTGTAGACTATATGCTCAAGAGAACGAATGGTAGTAATTTAGATAATATCTTCTGGTAGGATGGGGCTTGTATCAATCTGTAAACTGATCAAATTATTTTAGAAGCTAGACTTTATGAAGAATGTGACATTAGGATCAGAAGAACATTCATCAACAACCTGTGCTATGCAGATGATAAAATCTTGCTTGCTGCAGATGATTAAAAACTAGTCTTCAATATGGATTATATCTCAACATCAAGAAAATATAAATTCTTACCACTGGGTTGAGAGGTAACGTCATGATAGATGGAGAAAAGATTGAAGTTGTCAACAATTTTATCTTTCTGGTATCCACAATCAACATCCTTAGTATGAGCAGTCAAGAAATCAAAAGACATGTTGCATAGAGAAAAGTTTGCTGTCAAGGCTCTCTCCAAAGTGCTAAGGAGCAATGATGTCAATCTAAAAACTAAAGGACACCTGACTCAAGTCATGGTCTTTTTAATCACATGTATTTGAAAGCTGGACAATGAATAAGGATGATAGAGGAAGAATTAATGGCTATGAGTTGTGGTGGAGAAGAGTAAAGAATATACATGGACTGCCAACGGAACAAACTGGTATGTCTTGACAGATGGGCAACCATGGTGCTCTTAGAGGCAAGATGGCAAAATTTTGTCTCATATACTTTGGACACGTTTTTAAGAGGGGCCAGTCTTTGGAAAAACTTATCACGCTTGGTAAGGTAGAGAGTTAGCAAAAGAGAGCTGAAGGTTCTCAACGAGATGCATTAGCACAGTGATTGTAGTATTGGGCTCACTATGTCAGAGATCATCAGGATGGCACAGTATAAGACAAGGTTCAGATTCATTATTCGTAAGGTCAATATGAGTCATACTCAATACGAGGGCACCGAACAGTAATAATTGATTGTAAGGACTCTCAGATGGCTTAGTGATAAGGAATTGTACTGCAAGCTTGTTGTTGTTATGTGCCGTCAAGTCGCTTGTGACTCATAGTGACCCTATGTACAACAGCTCTAAACTCTGCTCTGTCCTGTGCCAATCTCGTTGTCTCTGACACACTCATCCAGATTGCCCCAGTCACTGAATCAATCCACCTCTCAGAGAGCCTTCCCCTCCTGCACTGTCCCTCCACCCTCCCAAGCACGATGTCCCTCTCTAAGGACCGGTCTCTCTTTACAACATGACCAATTGCCTCCAAGGAGCCATCCGGTTTAACCCTTTGCAGGATGAATCTGCTTGTTTTCTTAGCAGTCCATAGTACTCTCAACACTCTTCTCCAACACCAAAGCCCAAAAGCATCAATTCTCCTTCTATCCTCCCTGGCTATTGCAAGCTAGAGGTGCTATTTTTTAATCCATCAACTGTCCCAGAAGAAGAAGATGGATAATCTCATTCCCTGTGATTTACAGCCTCTAAAAATCCTCTGGAAGTAATTGTTTTTGTGTTTACAGTATATAATAGCAACAATAATAATCAGTTGTAGGTAATGTTTTAAAATAAAATGATAGTGAAGGATTGAATGAAAACCAATTTAAAAGGTTCCATATCTTGATGGAATATGTACATATTTCTCCACTTGGTTTCAAAGAGGCAATAACTATCAATAATTGGATGTGCTAATTATTGCACCACCAGGACCCTTTTAATATGGCATACAGAATATGTAAAACAAATACAATAAAATTGTTGCTGTTGTTATTTGCCATCTAGTCACTCGTGACTCATAGTGACCCTATGTACAACAGCCTTAAATTCTGCTCTATCCTGTGTCAACCTTATTGTTTCTAACACACCTATCCTCCTTGCCCCAGTGACTGAATCAATCCATCTCATCGAGGGTCTTCCTCTCCTGTACTGTCCCAAGCATGACATCCCACCTTCCCAAGCATGACGTCCATCTCCAAGGACCAGTCCCTCCTTGTAACATGAGAATCTGCTGTGTCTAGTATGAAATAAATATACTTGGATAAATAACTGTAATATAGAGTTTAAGGAAAATGGAAATGATTGACCTAAGAGAAATAGGTTTGATGTTCAGGATTTCAAGAGAATAGAAAATAATTTTAAAGATTCAATGAGAAAATTAGGGGTTTAATTAATCCAGGAACTGTGTGTGAAAACATATAGCATTTGTGGAGGAAGCATCCATAACAAAAAGAAATAGTATCAGCTACGCTTCTCTAGTGATCATCCAGTCTGCTGATTCCCTTGTTATATGTGATTTTTCCAGATAAATCTGTACTTACTTAATCCCCTTCCTCTCACTTAGTCCTTGTTAATCTGACTCCTGATCTCTCCTCAGAAGAATACACTCTCAAAAAATGTTATTTAAGAGGTTTTAAATGTCAATTATAATGAACATTCTAAAATTCTGATCTGATTTGGTATTTTTACTATGCCTGTTGTAAGCAATCACTCCTTCTTTTATGAGACTGTCATGACACCTCATTCTCCAGCTCTGCCTGTACCTTGGATGGTTCCTTCTCTGGCCTCAAAGTGCGCTCATCTCCTTCCATCTGCTCTGTAAAGACTGCCATTTCACAAAGTGCTATCCTCCACCCACTGTTTTTCTCACTCCACATGCTCCCTGAGTAACCACAGCCATTCCCATGATTTCAATTACCATCTATATGCCACTGATGCCTAAATCTATATTTTTGTCCTAGTTTTATCCTCTAACCTACAGAATAAAGTATTGGAGTGCCACTTCAGATACAAAGGTAATCACAACTCAAATTGTTGAAAACAAAAATCATTAATTTTTCTCCTGAAAAACTGTCCTCCCTTGTATTTTCTGTTGATTGGAGTTTACTGATTGTATTCACTGTTTACTTCCTAAATCTATACCTTCATTTATCTCAATCTACCAGTATTCTGGTTCAGTATCAAATGGTGTTTGTTTTTCATTGTGAGATGCCACAAGTCTGCTGTGTTGCATAGTCATCCTATGAACAACAAACCTGAATCTTGTTCTTTCTGGTAACATCCTCACAATCTCTGTCCTGCTCAAACCCACTGTGGGAGTCACTGTGTGAATCCATCTTATTAAGGATTTTTCTCTCTTTTGATGATCCTCCACCTTTCCAAGTATGATGTCTCTCTTCAAAAACTTTTTACTCCTGGAAATATACTCAAAGTAAGATGTGCCAAGTTAAGTAAGATGTGACAGTGACTGTGTGCATCATAACAAGCTATGGATAACATTGAGGGGGGAAAAAAAGAATCCCAAAGCACTTAATTGTGTTCATACAGAATCTTTACACAAGGGAACACGACATGGTTTAAAATTAAGAGGGGGTGTGCTGGGTTGTATTCTTTCTCCCCACCTATTCAACCTGTATGCTGAGCAAATTGCTCAAGAAACTGGACTCTATGAAGAAAAATGTGTCCTCAAGATTAGATAATCTTGATAATTAGATCATCATGATAATCATCAATTATTTGATATGCGGATGACCCAATCTTGCTAGCTAAAAGTGAGAAGGACTTGAAAAAATTATTGCAGATGATCAAAGAATGTAGGCTTTAATATGGATTACATCTAAAAATTAAGAAAACAAGAAATTCTTACCTCTGAATCTATAGGCAACATCATGACAGATGTAGAAAAGATTGAAACTGTCAAAGACGTCATCTAACATGGATCCATAGTTACACCCTTGGTACCAGCCATTAGGAAAAAAGGAGATGTATTACACTGGAAAAGTCTGCAGTCAGGGACCTCTCCAAAGTATTGGGGAGTAATGAGTTCTGTTTGAGGATTAAGGTGTGTTTGATTCAGACCATGGTCTTTCTGATCATTTGCTCTGCATATGAGAGCTAGACAATGAATAAGGATGACAGAAGAAGAATTAATGCCTTTGAGCTATGGTGTTTGAATAGAGTGCTGAACATCCCATGGACTGTCAAAAGAACAAACAAGTATGTCTTAGAGAAAGTACAGCAAGCATGCTTCTTTGAGAAAAAGATGTTAAAGTTTCACTTCACACATTCAGGCACATTGCTAAGGAAGAATATTACTTGCAGAAGAACACAATGCTTGAAAAGGCTGAGGGTCAGCAGAGGAGAGAAAGATCCTTAACCAGGTGAATTAGCACAGTGACTGTTGCAATGGGCTCTAGTATGTTGGGTAATGTGAGGATTGCGCAGGTAAGGATAAGGTTCAGATCTCTTGTTGATAGGGTCACTATCAACTCTCAACTCTGTGTTCAACTTGATGACTCCTAACAACAATGAAAGGAAACCTACTGATTGTGAACAAACATTTGGTAATACCATCTCAGAGAAGAGTCTCATAAGAAAGTTTACAGAATACTCCTGGGTCTCCATAAAAGAAAGACTGATAACCCAATTACAAAATGGGCAAAAGAAATGGAAATAATTTTCACGGAAGAAGATATTAAATTGGCAAACAGACACATGAAGAAATGCTCGAAATCACTGACAGTAAAAGAGATGCAAATCAAAAACACAATGAGGTTACTATCTCACTTACAATGAGGTACCATCTTACTTCAGTAATACTGGCAAAGTTTAATAGGGCAACAAGTAATAAGTATTGGAGAGGATGTGGTGAGAAAGGAACTCATATACATTATTGGTGAGATTGTAAAATGGTGCAACCATTCTAGAAGGCAGTTTGGTACTTCCTCAAGAAGCTGAACAAAAAAATTCTGTATGACCCAGCTATTCCACTACTTGGAATATAACCTATGAAGACCCATCTATTACACTACTTGGAATATAACCTATGAAAACGAGTACTGAGGCACAAATTAAGACTTGTACACCAATGTTCACAGCAGCATTATTTAACATCACAGGAACATGGAAATAGCCCAGATGTCTAAACACAAACAAATGGATTGAGAAATTATGGTACATCCACACAATGGAATACTATGCAGCAAGCAGAAACAATGATTTTGTAAATTATTACCTAACATGGGGAGAGCATTATGCTGAGTGAACTAACTCAGTTCCACAAAGACAAATATTATATAAAACAATTATTGTAAAATGAGTATAAGGATGGGGGATGGGTGGAAGCAGAGAGATGAGGATGTACAGGGGAGGATTAATTAGTGGGTTTTACAATTTGACGGGTGAGTGAGGTGAGGAAAATTGGAAGAAAATGTCCTGTAAACAATATATTCAAATTCTATATATAAAGTAGCATAATAAATTTTTTTTCTTAAAGCAAGATGAAGTTTCACATTCTTGCCTCTAAGGGGTACTCCACTTACATGGAGGTAGAGTGCTGATCATCCCATGAACTGTCAAAGAACGAACAAATATGTTTTAGAGAAAATACAGCCAGTATGACACTTGGAGAAAAAGATGTTCAAGCTTTACTTCACACACTTCAGGCACATTGTTAAGGAAGAATATTCCTTGGAAAGGGACACAATACTTGAAAAGGCTGAGGGTCAGCAAAGGAGAGAAAGATTCTTAATCAGGTGAATTGGCACAGTGATATCTGCCTCCAAGATAGATATGCTTGCTTATGCTTTTGGTAGATCATAGTCTATTCAACACTCTTCACTTTTCACCATAGCTCAAAGCATTCATTCTTCTTTTGCATTCCTTACCAATTTCCCAACTTTCCAGTGCATAAGAAGCAATTGAAAATACTATGGCTTGGATCAGATCCTTTTTGAAAAAGTTTATCAACTCTAATCTTGTCTTCTCAAACTCACCGCTAGACAAAATAGAAAAGATCTGATCATCTTTCTCTCTCTCTCTCTCTCTCACACACACACACATACACACACCCTTTTTACTAATAACTAATTTTTTTGGGTATGAAATAAAATATTGATCTGAAATACACAATCCTTTACAAAGCTCACCTGGATAATTTGAATCAGGATATTGTTCAAGACTAAAGTTGTTTGAAAGCTATTTCAAACATTTAACAATGAGACTAGCCGACCATATCTTAATTTTGGTTTATCAAAATGAAATCATTCTCTTTAGTCATAGTTGCATATTAGGATAACAAGGAAAACTTTTGAAACTTCTCAGTGTCCCTAGAGTCTCTGAGGTAAGATTGATTGAAGCTTTGTTTTTGTTGCTATTGTTGATTATCGTTGAATCAAACACAACTCATAGTGACCCTATGAATAAGACCTGAAGTCTTTCTATAACTATCTTTGTTATTCAAAGTTCAGCACTCTTCTGTCCATTTGCTGTACTGAGGTAACCTAGGGTTGCTGTGATGTTGAAACTTGTGCCATTGGGGTGTCAAATGTTATAAGAGTTACCCATAGTGGACAGTGTTTGATGGAGCTTCCAGTTTAAGACAGATTTGGAAGCATGAGTCACATCCATTTCCCAACCTACAAGCCTCTCAAACTCTATGAACTTTGAGACTGAAATTTTAATAATGTTTAAAAAGTTAAGTAGGTAATTCTAATATGTAGAAGAGTTAAGAACAGAGGAAATATAATGAAGCTCTTCAAAAGCAGTAACTAATCCTTATACTTAAAAACATCGGGATGTGCTATTATTGAACCCTTGATGTTGACATAATAAGAACCTTGCTGGCACAGTAGAATAAGTGCATAGACTGCTAAGCAAAGAGCCAGTGGTCCAGTCCACAAAGCAAAGTTTCAAACTTTCATTTCTATTCTACATATTTCCAATAACTGATATTAATTAGGGAAACTCTGCTGGCTTTCCTAATAATTTATAGTAGGTCACATTGCTAACCTAAATGTTTTGTGTTGGATTTCACTACTAGATTCACAGAAGAAAGAAGACAGTCTCCTCCCATTGTGATTTACAGCCCAGAAATCTGATTCATAATTTTTCTAAACAAAATTGCTTCCATTGAAAAGCATGGGATATAGATTTAAAACAAAAACAAAAAAACCCCCTACTAAACATATTGCTATCAAGATAGAACTATCTCATAGCTCACCCTCTCCAGAAGGTTTCCCTGGCTGGAAATTGCAAGAGAGGAGATTGCTCATCTTTCTCCCACAAAGTTGCTAGTGGACTCAAACCACTGGAGAGAGACCTCCTTTGAGTAAGCAGGGCAACTTTCTATGGACTATGCTACCAATGCTCCTTGTAATATAGATAAGGATATTACCACCTCTGTTAGTGGAGAAAGTGGAGCTCAGAAAGATTTAGTAGTGTAATAAAAGTCATAAAGTGGTCAAATGTAAGTTAGAACTCTGTGGGTTAAGCACAATTTTATGTTTGCTGAATTATTTAGATCTAAATGTTCTGGCTTTGAAATGCGACTCTACAACAGGTAAGTGGAAGACCGGCCACTCAAGAAAGCAAGGTGGAAGGAAAACAGGCCACTGGGTGAGTTCTATCACTTCTTATCACACTACTCCTAAATTTTCATAATTAATTAGGCTCGCTCTGTAATCATGTCTTTGTGTAACGTTTGTAATGAACTGTTGCTTTTCTTTACATTTGAAAATTTAATCTGGATAAATTATTCCAAGACTTGTAAAGATCTTTCATCTTATACTTTTACCTGTGTAGCTCCACAGGGTTCTTGGAACAAAGAATGGGAGATCATACTTTCCCCTAGAGCTATTCTAGTCAGGTAAAAGCAGACAAGTCCCCAAGAGGTAGAAGCGACAGGCAGTTCAGAAAGTTAATGAGAATTGATGTCAGTAATTAGAAATACCTAGAATATAAAGAATAATTTGGGGTTTGACTTATCGAAAGATGGAATTTGCAAACAAAAAGCTTACATGAAATACTGAAATGTTCGAAAACCAACCTCACCTAGAAAATAAAGGTGAAGAGAGAAAAAAACCCGTCCAATACACACACTCACACAACACTTGCTATATGTACACACACACACACACACACACACACACACACCCCAAATAGGAAATAACTATTAACATTTAAAAACATACCAGTTACCAAATAGAGAAACAGCATGTATCTCAAAAAAAAAGTAGTCGCTATTATTGATGGCCTTGACAAAAACAAGGGTGCATGGTGGAGTGCATTTGGGGTGGGGGGAGGGTCAGGGTCGGGGTGCGGTGGTGGGGATTGTATACCAAAGAAGAAGAAGTATATCTTTTGCTTTCCAAAGAGAGGAATGAACTGGGAGAAGGGGGGTAAAGATAAAAGTGCCACAGTGAATGGATGAAAATCCAAAATCTCTGTAAATGTTCATTAAAATTAATAAAATAAAATTAAAAAGAAGAATGTGTATTCTGCTTTATTGACTGTGCAAAGGCATTTGACTATGTTGTTGTTATGTGCTGTCTAGTTTCTCTCAATCCTATGTAAAATTTCTCTGAATCTTGCTTTATCAAGAGGCAATTTCATTGTTTCCAAACAACTACCCCATTACCCTAATCACTGAGTCAACCCATTTCATCCATGATCTTCCTATTTTGTGCTATCGCCCTCCCCTTCCAAGCATGATGTCCTTCTCCAAGGACAGGTTTCTCCTGGAGACATGCCTAAAGTTTGTGAAATGGAGCTTCAAAATCTTTGCCTTCAAAGAGCAGTCTGGTTTCACAGAATCCAGAATTGGTTGGTTTGTTCTCTTAGCAATATTTGATAACTTCCACATTCTGTTGGATCACAGTTCTGCGGAATGGGAAGACACATGGATATCTACCAGTAAGTCAGCCAGGCAGTTGTCCTCCAAATTTCCTAGCATAGACTAGTAAGCAGCTCCAAGGCTGAATTTGCCGTTTGAAACATTTCAATTAGTATCCCATCTATTTCTGGGGACTTGTTTTTGTCAATGCCTTCAGTAAGTGGAGATACTACTAATGCTGTTTCTCTATTTTGTAGCTGGTATGTTTTTAAATGTTATTTCCTTTTTTTATAATAAGTTGGTGGTTTTTCCCCCCTCTACACCTTTACAACTTTCTATTTTCTAGACTTGGATGATTTTTTGACATTTCCGTATTTCATGTAATCTTCTGGGTTTTCAAATATCATCTTTCGATAAGTCAAGTTCCAAATTCTTCTTTATATTCTAAGTATTTCCAATTATTCATAAGAATTCTATCTGAGTTATTGAAGGCTGCAGTATTTTACTTTATGCAGCAAATGCCTCAGGTCCTCCTCAGTTTCAGCAAGGAAATTTGTGTCATCTACATAACTCAAGTTGTTGATGAGTTGTCCTCCAATCCTGATGCCATACTCCTTTTTATAAAGATCAGCCCCCCCCAGATAATCTATTCCGCATACAGATTAAAAAGAAATGAATATAGGATAAAGGTGTTGTATACCTTTCCTATCTGAAAAAAAAAGGAAAAAGGTAGTATTTCCTTGCTATTTTCGGATGACTACCTCTGGGCCCAAGTATAGATTTCACATAAGCACAATCAAAAGTTCTGGGATTCCCATTATTCTAATACTAGCCACAATTTGCTATAATCTTCACAGTCAAATGCCTTTACATAGTCAATGAAAAGATAGGTATTCCTCTGGTAGTCTCTGCTTTTAGCTAAGATCTATCTAGCATTTGCTATAACGTCCCTAGTGCCATGGTCTTTTTAAAACCCAACCTGCACACCTGTCAATTCTCTGTCAGTGCACTATTCAAGTTATTTTTTATAGTCATCAGGAGGATCTTATTTGTATGAGATATTAATGGTATTGTTTGATGCTTTCCATACTCTGTCAAATCACCTTTTTTTGAAATGGTAATAAATATGAATCTCTTCCAGTCAGTTGGCCAGGTAATTGTTTTCTTGGTACAACCTGGTGTGTGCAATCCAGGGCAGCATCTGTTTGTTAAATATGTCAGTTAGTATTCCATCAATTTCCGGGCCTTGTCTTTTGCCAGTTCCTCAGAGCAATCTGAGCTTTCTCTCTATCACCATGGACCTTTTTTTTCTTAAAAAAAAAAAAGTTGATTTGCTCAAAAGGTTCATATAAATTGTGTTTCATACTATTCCTCATTCATATTGTGTTTCATACGGTCATTTATATACTTTATGTTTTATCAAATCAATTACCATTGGACTTGCCCTTTACTACCCAATCTATTCAATTCTCCGATGTATCATTCTCATTTCTTCACACCTTTCCTCCATCCACAAAACTGTGCTACTTTGTGGTTTCACCTCTACCCATCCACACTCTTCTGCTCCCACACCTTTCCTCCTAGGGTCCCCATACAAGTTTTCCTTCTATTTTAAAAATAATGATCTTATGCAGTAGGTGTCATTATGGGACTGCGTTAGTCCACTCAGCATGATGCTGTCCACTCTCTCTTAAGTTATGTAGCATTTTTCAAAATCATTGCTTCTGAGTGCTGCATAGTATTCCATCATATGGATGTACAACAATGTCTCAGTCCACTCAATCACAGTTGGACATTTGGGCTGTTTCCAGGATTTTGTGATGGTGAATAATGTTGCTATGAACACTGTTGTGCAGATCTCTGTTTCTGTCTCAGTTTTGATTACCTTGGATTATATTTCTAGTAGTGAAATAACTGGGCCATACGGAGTTTCTATGTTCAACATTTTGAGAAAACTCCAAACTGTCTTTCAGAGTGTCTGTACCATTTTACAGTGTAACAGTGGCTGTATACTGTATGAGAGTTCCAACTTCTCCACAACCTCTTTATCATTTATTCTTTGCTGCCCTGCTTAACTTTGCCACTGTTACTGGGGCAAGATGGTATCTCATCATGGTTTTGATTTGCATCTTTTTCATTGCTAGTTATTTTGAGCATTTCTTCATGTGTATGTTGGACACCTAACTGTCTTCCTCTGTGAAAAGTATTTCCATGTCTTTTGTCCAATTTGAAATTGGATTATCAGTTTTTGTCTTCTGGAGACACAGGAATATTCTGTAAGCATTTTATGGTATTGCCAAATGTTTCTTCCCAGTCAGTAAGTTTTCTTTTCATCCTGTTGAATAAAAGTTTTGATGAACACAGAAATTTACTCTTTAGAAGGTTTTATTAATCAATTCTATCATCTTTGGGTTTTAAATTTCTGGCTATATTTAGCAGTTTCTTTATACCATAGACTAGGCCTTCTAAGCTTGATCCCAGTTTGTCTCTATGAACTCTAAGGTTTGGGACTTTACTCCTAGGTCTCTGATTCCCCTTGAGTTGAATTTTATGTATGGTATGAGATGTTAATCCTGTTTCAGCTTTCTGCAGGTGGAAGTCTAGTTTTTCAAGCATCATTTGTTGAAGAGGTTATGATTTCCCCATTTGATAGATTTTATTTTCGTGTTGAATATCAATTGGCCATAGATAGCTCAGCCCATTACTGGGTTGTTAATTCTGTTCCATTAGACTATGTGTCTGTTATTGTACCAGGACCATGCTGTTTTGTTTACTACCGCTGTGTAGTAGGTTTTGAGGTAAGGGAGTGGTATGTCTCCTACTTCATTTTTGTTTTTCAGAAGTGCTTTGCTTATTCTGAGTCTCTTTCCTTCCCAAATAAACTTGAAAAATTCCCTTTTAATCTCCTTGAAAAATTAATTTTATATCTGGATTGAGATTGCAATGAACATACAGATTGTTTTTGATAGAACTGTTATTTTCACAATATTGAGTCTTCCTATCCATGAACAGCGCACATATTCCCATTTATTTAGGTCTTTTATTGTGTCTCACCTTGAGGAAAAGGACAATCCAGAATACTTGTGTTAAGCAAAACCTATGCATGGACCAGGAAGCAGTCCTCAGAACAGAACAAGTAAATATTACATGGTTCAAAATCAGGAAAGGAGTTCATCAGGGATGCATCCTGTTCCCACAACTCTTCAATTTGTATGCAGAACAGATCATTCAGGAAGCAGGGCTTTATGAGGAGAAATGTGGCATCAAGATGGAGGAAGACTCATCAACAACCTACGATACACAGATGATTCAACCTTGTTTTTTGAAACTGAAGAAGACCTATAGTGTTTGCTGCAGAAGATCAAGGACTGCACTCTTCAGTATGGATTAAAGTTCAACATCAAGAAGACAAAGATTCTCACCACTGGGCCAATTGGCAGCACCATGATATAGATGTAGAAAAGATTGAGGTTGTCAGCAATTACAGTTTTCTCAGCTTAAAAATCAACACTCTTAATACCAGCAGTCAGGAAATCAAAAGAAGAATTGCATTGGGAAAATCTGCTGTCAGGGACATTTCCAGAGTGCTGAAAAGCAACAAAGTCAATCTAGAGACAAAAGTGCGCCTAATCCAGGCCATGGTCTTTGTAATTAGTTGTTATGCTTCAGAGAACTGGGCAATGACTAAGGATGACAGAAGAAGAACCAATGCCTTCAAATTGTGATGCTGGAGACGAGTCTTGAACATACCATGGACTACCAAGAAAACAAATAGGTCTGTGTTGGAAAGGATGAAACAAAGTCTTTCCTTGGAGGCTAAGATTTTGGAACTCTTTCTCACATATTTTGGACACATAGCCAGGAGAGACTGGTCCTTGGAGAAGGACATCATGCTCAAAAGGGTGGAGGGATAGTGCAGGAGAGGAAGGTCGCAAATGAGATGGATTGATGAAGTTTCTGGGGCAATGGGGGTTGATGTGTTGGAATTAGTGAGACTGGCTCAGGACTGGAAAGAGTTCAGAGCTTCTGTACATGGAGTTGCTATATGCCGCAGGTGACTCAAAGGCACATAACAACAACAACAACAACAACAACAACAACAACAACAAAGTACTATATTGGTTGGTTGTTTTTTTTTTATTTAAGCCTTTTGTTTAGTGTCAATAAGACCTCAGTCAGGGCCTTTGTATTTAAAAGCCAGTTGTTATTACATTTTAGAAAAACATTCTTCTAAGTGGTACAACACTCTTTTGTCAATATACTGTACTGAGGTAACCTGGGGTTGCTGTGGTACTGGATCTTGTGCCTTTGGGGTGTCAAATGGCATAATGGTTACCCATGGTGGAATGTTTGGTGGAGCTCCCAGTTTAAGAGAGGTTTAGAGGCAGGAGTGGCATTCCCCTAATCAATATGTCGGAGATGGACAGCAAAGGGCAGGGAAATTGCACGTGGGGAAGGCGTGAAACTGCTTTTAACTACTCCGTGGGAAGGGGCCATCTCTTGGCAGAGGAAGTGGTCCTGGAGCTTGTTGATTGGCTACAGCTGCTGATGCTGCAGGTCAATGTTGGGTGGGTCATTTCTCAAGGCTGAGGTAGTGATCATGGAGCTTGCTGATTGGTTGCGGCTGTAGTACGTGAGGTAGGTTGCATGGGATTCAGTGAGTCAGTCCTGCAGGCACTTTCACCTGCCACTCTACTAAACTGGTCTACTACCTCACTTGTTATGCATCAGAGAGTTGGACAATGACTAGGGAGGATAGAAGGAGAATTGATGCCTTTGAGCTGTGGTGCTGGAGAAGAGTAGAATGTACCATGGACTGCCAAGAAAATAAACAGATTAATCCTGGAGAGGGTTAAACCAGGCTACTCCTTGGAGGCAAGGATTCTGGGGCTTCGTCTGGCATACTTTGGACATGTTGTAAGGAGAGACAGGTCCTTGGAGAAGGACATCATGCTTGGTAGGTTAGAGGGACAGCTCAGGAGGGGAAGACCCTCTATGAGGTAGATTGATTCAGTAACTAGGGTAATCGGGATGGGTGTGTCAGAGGCTATGCGATTGGTGCAGGATAGAGCAGGGTTTAGGGCTGTTGTACATAGGGTTGCTGTAAGTCGCAAACGACTTGACGGCACATAACAACAACAACAACACCTCTAACAGGTTTTTTTTTTTGGTAGACTCTTTGCGGTTTTCTGTGCACACTATCATATCGTCTGAATATAGAGACAGTTTTACCATCTCTTTGCTGATCTGGATGCCTTTTATTTCCTTCTTATGCTGTATTGCCCTACCAAGCACTTCCAATACAGTATTGAATAGAAGACACAAATTGCCTCTTGATCATATGTTGTTTCATAAAATTCTTTTGTGTCAGCCAGTTATTTTTGGTGTAGTGTCTCTGTGTACTCCTTCCATTTTCTTTTGATTCTTCCTAAGCCATTCAACATTCTGCCTACAGCATCCATAGTTATTGCGATCCAAGGCTTGAATTTGTTCTTCTGTTACTTCAGCTTAAGAAATGCTGAATGAATTCATCCCTTCTGATTTTCTGACTACAACTCTTTGAACATTTCATTATAATACTTTGTTTTGTCTTCTCGTGCTGCCCTTTGAAATATTTCATTCAACTATTTAACTTCCCTTATTTTGACTTCTCACCCCTCTAGTGCAATATAAAAAATCTCTTCTAACATCCATCTTGGTCTTTTCTTCTTCCTCTGTCTTTGTAATGACCTTATGATTTCTTCATGAATGATATTCTTGATATTCTCCCACAGCTCATCCGGTCTTTGCTCATTAGAATTCAAGGCCTCAAACCTATGTCTGAGATTTTTTTTTAACTCAGGTAGCATAGATTCAAGATCAAACTTTGTTTCTCATGGATTTGTTCTTATTTTCTTTAGCTTCAGTTTGAACTTGTGTAAGAGTAGTTGACAATCTGTTTTACAGTCAGCACCTAGCCTAGTTTTCACAACTGATTTTAAGCTTTTCAAAGGCTTTTTTTCCCAGAAATGTAATCAATCTGATTCCTGTGTAAGTCATCAGGTGAGGTCCATATGTATAGTTATCCGTTGTGTTTCTTATAAAATGTATTTGTGATTAATAAATTATATGTGGATTATAAAAACTTGTGGCTAACATTGAGAAGAATGGAAATTGCAGAACATGTAATTTGTTAGTGTGAATTCTATTCCTAGTTTATTCCTAGACCAAGAGGACCTAGCTAGAAAAGGCTATTCCTTGGAGAAGGATGTCATGCTTTGGAAAGGGGAGGGGTGGTGAAAGACAGGATGATCCTCCACCAGGACACTGATATACTTACTGTACCAATGGGCTTGTGAGTGTCAGAGATTATAAGATGGGACAGGACAGGGTTCAGGTCTGTATTTTACAGGGTTGCTATGGGTAATATTCTACTTGACTCCACTTAACAACATCCTAAGGAACATTAATGAATATTCTCTAGAGTATGTAATTCTTATAATCATATCTATAAAATGGATATATTTTTCAGAGAGAGGAAATCCTAAAAGAAATACACATAAAAGATTATTCCTGACTATATGGCATGTACATATGAGGTTAAATTGGTTTTTTTATTCCCATAAAAAAGAAAACCCACAGGAGCTATAGGATTAAGGTCTGACAGTCATTGCTCCATCAGATTGTTCATTCTTGTGAATTTGTACCTTTTAAACTTGAGGAAGAGTTCTGGGAACAGGACAATTTCCTGTGAATTTGTCAGTCACTCCACTTTAATACACTGAATTATATTATTAAAAAATTATTTCTTCAAATATCACAGCATTTATAATCTGTTCTTAACTTTTGGATATTTCTAGTGAATGGACAGATTTAATATTCTCTGGATCATGCCTCCTTTTTTCTCTCCATCCTAAGCTATTTGCTTGTTCAATTAAATGGTAAATATTTGCATAGTCTATTTCTAATTTCAACTCAATTTTACCCTACCCACTGCATCATTGTGTGAAAAATTCTCTGCTACAAAATCAATCATTTTTGGTTACTAGGAAGGAAGACATTAATCCAGGGAAACTGAGGCTTGAGGGTTAGAGTTTAATAATACCATGTCAACTTTAGATATACAAAAGAACTTTCAAATAGCTTGGAAATAAGCTGACAAAGAAATAGTTCTGGGGTGGATGTTGTTGTTTGTTGTTATGTGTCATAGAGTTGCCTGCAACTCAAAGTGACCCTATGTACAACAGCCCTAAACCCTGCTCTAGCCTGTGTTAATCTCACTGTCTCTGACACACCTTCTCCATTACCCCAATCACTAAATTAATCCATCTTATAGAGTGTCTTACTCTCCTGAGCTGTCCCTCCACCCTCCCAAGCACGACGTCCCTCTCCAAGGATTGGTCCCTCCTTGCAACATGTCCAAAGTATGGTCAGACGAAGCCTCAGGATCCTTGCCTCCAAGGAGTAGGCTGGTTTATCCCTCTTTAGGATGAAATTGTTTGTTTTCTTGGCAGTGTGTGGTATATTCGATTCTCTTCTCCAACACCACATCTCAAAGGCATCAATTCTTTTATCATCGCTAGTCATTGTCTAGCTCTCTGATGCATAGTAATTGATTTCAAATACCATGGCCTGTGGCAGGCACATCATAGACAGGCTGACATAGTTTCTCTTCAGTACTTTGGGGAGGTCTCTGACAGCAGACTTTCCCAATGCAATAGGTCTTAGTATTTAAACATTGTTGCTGTTGTTAAATAACAATAACTTGACTCCATTACAGTGATACCATGTACAACAGAATGACTTCACTGCCTAAACCTATGCGTTTTTCAAAATCTCTGCTGTCCTTTAGGCCATAGATGTGATCACTGTGCCAAACTATCACATTAAGAGTGTTCCTCTTCCATGAGATATTTTTCAATGCCTTTTTCTAAGTATTGTCTCCTAAAGCCTCATAAGATGTTCAATACATGTGAGACAGTCTCTCCATACTTGCTTATAAGTAGTATTCTGGCTGCAGTTCTTGAAAGACTGATGTATTTATTCTTTTGGAAATCCATGGTATATTCAATATCCTTCTCTTTGTTCTCCTTCATAAACACCTGAAAACTCCTCCCTATAAAACCAATTAATTTTGATTATTCTCATTCTTGCATTGCCATTGGGTTGATCCAACTAATAACTGATGCTACAGATAGAAAATCATCTGGACAATTTCCCATTTTTTCCTTTTAAAATCACTTATGGAATTGATAGAGAGGCATCAGCTTGAGATTAACAACATATCTTTCTACAGACAATACCACCAGACCTTCTCAGTTACTACTGTTGATAGGTGCCACAAGTTGACTAAGATTCATATTGACTCTATGAATAAGGTCTGAACCTTGCCCTATTCTTTATCATTCTCGTGATTTCTCTTATAATTCTATTTGAAGGTCAGTCTTTCTTTTTTTTTTAGGCTGTTGATTTTTTTTAAAGAAACTAGTAAAGCTATAGTAACCAAAACAGCGTAGTACTGGTACAAGGATAGGCACATAAACCAATGAAATAGAATCAAGAACTTGGAAATCAACACATCTGTCTTTGACCAGCTGATATTTAACAAGAGAACATAATCTGCCAAATGGAGAAATGACAACCTTTTCAACAAATGATGCTGGCAAAACTTAACTTCTTCCTGCTGAAAGCTGAGGCAGGTTTCACATTTCTCACCATACTAAAAAATCAACTCAAGAGATATCAGAGACCTAAAGGTAAAGCCCAAAGCCATAAAAATTAGAGTCAAACAGCGATCAAGTTTAGGCAGCCTTTAGTATAAAGAGGATGACAAATATAGCCAGAAATATACAACCTGGAGAGGATAAAATTGATGAATGGGACCTTTTAAAGGTCTCATTAAAATGCTTGTGTGCATCAAAAACTTTTATAAACAGGGTGAAAAGAAATCTTGAAGACTTGGGGGAAAAAAACCACTTGGTAATATTAGACAGGATCTCATTAAAAATAAATTTACAGAATCCTATAGGGCTTTCACAAGAAAAATCTGATAACTTAGTTATAAAATGGGCAGAAGACATGGAAATATTTTTTCACAGAGAAAAATATTCAGATTGTCAACAAGCACAGGGAGAATGTTCAAAAATCACTGGCAATAAAAGAGATGAAAATCAAAACCACCATGAGATACCATCTCACCAGCGTAGCAGTGACAAAGTTTAACAGGACAGCAAGCAATAAATGTTGAGAAGAATGTGGAGATGTTGAAATGCTCATACACTGTTGGTGGTATTGTAAATTGGTACAACCACTCTGGAAGGCAGTTTAGTATTTCCCCAAAGAGCTGAATGTAGAACTTTCATATGACCCAGCTATTCATAGAGTTTCCAAAGGTGTCCTGTTTAGGAAGTGGACCCCACTTCTGCTTCCAAACAGGAAAGAGATCAAACGTCCAACCACAACTGAATGGATTGAGAAATTGTGGTATTTTCCAATGATGGAATACTATGCAGCACTCAAGAGCAACAATTTCAAAAAATACTACATCGCTTGGGGGAGACTGGAGGATAGTCTCATAAGGATAAATACTACATAAGATTGTTATTATAAAAACAAGGATAACTAGTAAAATTTATATGGGAACCCAATGGGGGAATGGGTGTGGGAGTTGAAGGGTAAGGATGCACAGGAGGGAAATCATAGGATCACACAATTTGGTGGATGGAGGTGGGGGCAGAAAATGGGAAAGATTTGGCAGAGATCTGAAAAGACAGAGTAATGGTGAGCATAGTTCAATAGTCATTAATTGTATAAAATATAGTAAATGGGAATGATTGTATGAAACATGATGTGAAAGAAAGATAGTTTGAAACACAATGCATACAAACTTTGTATGTAAACCAATATAAAATAATTTTTTAAAAATAGTCAAAGGTTAAGAGATAGATTTCACTTATTCATGCACATTTTGTCCTTCCCCCTTCCCCAATTCACTTGTAATGTTTGTCCTGTTTCAGATTATTGTCATACGCATGGTTTCTAATTTTCCATTACTTTCAAATTGTCCTTCCTTTCATCCATTCCAGTGCAATGTTCAGTATCTACTTATTTTTTTCTCCACACTTCTCCTCTTTGCTACTGTCTTCATCCTATTATTACAATAGTGGGCTTATGTAACATTTGTCCCTTTCTGACTGAGATATTTCAGTGAGCATTAAGTCTTTTAGACTCATTCACACTGTTTAATGTTTTATTAGTTCATTATTTTTCAACTCTGTGTAGTATTCCATTATATGAATATACCATAATTTCTCTATTCAAAATTGTTGATGACCACCTGGGTTGGTTCCATCTCTGTGCTATTGTGAATAATGTGATAAAAAATGAATGTGTATATATCTGTTTGTATCTTACCTCTGAATTGCTGGATTAAATGGAACTTTTTGAGGAAGCTCCAAACTACCTTCCATAGTCATTGTACCATTTTACCTTCCCACCAGCAGTATTTGAGAATTCCAATCTCTGCATTCTTGCCAGATTTTATTGTTTGCTGCCCTGGTGAAGTTTACTGTTGTTGCTGGCCTGAATTGATATCTTGTTGTTTTAATTTGCATCTCTCTAATAGCTCATGATTTTGAGAACTTTTTCATGTGTTTGTTGGCTATCTGACCTTCTTCATTGGTAAAGCTTCTGTCCATGTTTCTGCCCATTTTGTAACTAGGTTGTCTTTTTCTGTTAATGTGCTGTAATATTCTATACATTTTAATTATGAGTTCTATATCAAATATTTTATTGCCAAATATTTTTCCCTGTCTGTGGGCTTCCCTTTCGCTCTATTGAAGACTTTTTTAATGCATGCATGGATTTGATTTTTAGAAGATCCCTCTTACCTATTTTATTCTGTTCTGCTTATATTTTTTTATTATACTTGGAAGTCTATTCCTAGTATATATTAGAGCTTCTAAGTTTATTTCTAAGTATTCTCTGTAAAACTTCACAGTTTTGTGCTTACTCCTAGGTTCCTGATCTACCTTGGGTTGGGTTTTGTGTATGGTTTGAGTTATGGGTCTTGCTTTAGGTTTCTGCAGATTGTCCAACTTTGTCAGCACCATCTATCAAAGAGGCTGTCACCTTCCAACTTAATGAATTTCACTTCCTTGTCAAAAATCAGTTGACCATGGGTTGATTTCTCAGTTTTATTTCATTGTTCTGTGTGTCTATTGCTGTACCACTATCATGCTGTTTTGATTAC
The DNA here is from genome assembly GCF_000299155.1 of Elephantulus edwardii. Taxonomy (NCBI): domain Eukaryota; kingdom Metazoa; phylum Chordata; class Mammalia; order Macroscelidea; family Macroscelididae; genus Elephantulus; species Elephantulus edwardii. Next base: position 5,089,823 of record NW_006399870.1, read on the forward strand.
TAGGCCTGTATAGTAGGTTTTATGGTTAGAGATTGTGAAATTTCCTACATTGTTTCTCTTTTTCAGTAGGTTTGCTTATCCATGATCTTTTACCTTTCCAGATAAAATAGTATATTTTCATTTCCATATCAATGAAGAATGATTGGTATCCATATTGGGATTGCCTTGAAAATACAGGTTGCACTTGAATTGTTATTTTCATTATGTTGAATCTTTATATGATGCAAGACACCACAAAAGTGACTTGTGGCCTAACCCATCATATAAAGGGGTTGCTGGCAGAGAGAGACAAGTGCTGGATGGATAGGTTGGAGTCCAAACAATGCTGATATTCAGAAAAGAGATAAGACACACATGCAGGGGTAAAGCACTATATGTATGGTTATCTCTATAAGGGTGTCTTTCATCTATTCCTTTGACTAAAATGTTTCTCTGTCAGACTCTGTTCCAAAGCGAAACATCCAAATTAATAAAGACTAGGAAGAAGGCTTGGCCATCCACTTCTGAAATGTAACAGGCCATCAAAAACCCTATGGACAATAGAGCACACATAAAGTAGAATAACATATATGTCAGTTGAGGCTGAGCTCTCAAATTTGGAAAAACAAAGTAGGAGAAACAGTTGTAAGTAGAAACTGATGATTAGAACATGGAAAGTGAAAAGCACTTAAGAAAGAAATGTAATGCATAATATTGATATATTGGATATTAGTGAAATGAGATGGAATGGCATGGATACAGCCTTGGCAGACACCTTTTCTGATTTGAAACTATACAGTGTTCCCTTGTTCTTATTAGACAGCTGCTTCATATTCTATGTATAGGTTTTACATGAGCACAATTAAGTGTTCTGGGATTTCCATTCTTCTCAGTGATAGCCATAATGTTATCATTCAAACAGTCAAATACATTTGCATAATCAGTAAAGCACAAGTATATATCTTCCTGTGATTATCTACTTTCCAAGATGCATCTGACATCAGCAGTGATATCCCTGCTGCTACAAATTCTTCTGAATTCTTCATGAATTTCAGGCAGTTCTCTGTCAATGTTCTTTTTCAGTCATTTTTTTATCTTCAGAAATCTTCAGAAAGATTTCACTTACACATGATATTAAAGATAATGTTAGATGATTTACATAGTCTGTTGGATCATTTTTGTTTGCAATTGAGACAAACATGTTTTTTTCCAGTAAGTTGATCAGGTAACTGTCTTCCATACTTGTTGGCTGAAACTGGTGAGAGAATACAGCTTTGCTTCTGTTTTCTGAAGTAACTCAATTAATATGCTTGGGGTCTTATTTTTTCCCTCTACATTCAGTGTAACTTTTACTTCTTCCTTCAGTACTATTGATTTTTGGTCATATGCGACTTCTGGAAATAGTTCAGTGTCAAATAAATTCTTTTGGTGAAGTGACTCTGAGTATTCCCTCCATCTTCTTTCAGTTCTTCCTATATCATTCACGATTTTGCCCATAGAATCCTTCTGTGTAGTTACTTGAGGCTTAAATTTGTTTTTCAGTTCTCTTAGTTTGAGAAATGCCAAGCATGTTCTTCCCTTTTGGTTTTCTAATTCTAGCTCCTTAAACATTTCATTACAATATGTGGCTTAGTTATGAGAAGGAAAGATATAAATCCATAAAAATCTAATCTGAAGGATCAGAATTTGCTGACACTATTTCTAGCTCAGAGGAACAACTGAACCTTCAAATGGTCTGGGTGGGGGGGCAAGTATCAACACCATAATTCAAAAGCATAATTTTCCCCTCAGTCTTCCTTAGTTATTAATCAACTTTCCCAAGTATATTTTGCAACTGAAAATACTATCATTGAGCTTCTGGTGAGATGGCAGACTAGATAGAAGGAGAAACTAGTCCTTCTCCAACCAGGACACTAAAAACCAAAGAAAGCTGTCGCAAATTATGATCTTGGAATCTCACAATTCAAAGAAAACAAACAAAAAAGAGGAAATTCAAACACATACTGAAAACAACAAAAAAAAATCCCAAAGAAACCTGAATAAAATCACTGCTTAGAGAGGCAAATGAAGCAGATAACTATGAAGGGGCCTAGTACCATAGATTCACTTTGATCCTTCCTAAGGAAGATTTTGGAAATCCTATAATGTGACACTGATGTGTCAAATGCATAACAGTTACCCATGGTGGACAGTGTTTGGTGGTGCCCCCAGGTTGAAACAAGCTTGGAAGCAGGAGTGGCATCCACTTCCGTAAATAGCTTGCCTCTGGAAACCCTGTGAGCCTGGAAAAAGGATGAAAGTCATGCACGCAAGTGTCGAGGACTTTAGTTCATAGGGCAAGATTTTACTGAAGATTATCCAAAAACGACTGGAACAGCATATCAACAGAGAGCTACCAGAAGTCCAGGCTGGGTTTAGAAGAGGTCCTTGTACTAGAGATATTGTAGCTGATGTTAGATGGATCTTGGCTGAAAGCAGGGAACACCAGAGGAAAGTCTATCTGTGTTTCATTGACTATGTAAAGGCATTTGACTGTGTAGATCATAACAAACTATGGCTGACTCTGAGAAGAATGGGAATCCCAGAACACTTGATTGTTCTAATGCGAAACTTATACTTGGACCAGGAGGCAGTCGTCAGAACAGAGCAAGGGAACACTGCATGGTTCAAAATTGGGAAGGGCATACACCAGGGATGCATCCTATCTCCATACCTTTTCAAACTATATGCAGAACAGATTATCCAGGAGGCTGGGCTCTATGAGGAGAATTGTGGGGTCAAGATTGGTGGACGATTTATCAACGATCTGCGTTATGCAGATGACACAACCCTGCTTGCTGAAACTGAAGAGGACCTGAGGCGCCTGCTGCAGAGTGTCAAGGACTGTAGCCTACAATATGGATTGAGGCTCAATGTCAAGAAGACAAAGATTCTTACAACTGGACCAATTGGCAGCATCAGGATGGATGGTGAAGAGATTGAGATTGTACACAGCTTTAGTTTGCTTGGCTCCATAGTCAACAGTCTTGGCACCAGCAGCCAGGAAATTAAAAGGTGCATTGCCATGGGAAAGTCTGCTGTTAGGGACCTCTCCAAAGTACTGAAGAGCAATGGTGTCCCTCTGGAGACTAAGGTCCGTCTGATACAGGCCATGGTCTTCACAATCACTTGTTATGCATCAGAGAGTTATGACCAGGGAGGACAGAAGAATTGATACCTTTGAGATGTGGTGCTGGAGAAAAATATTGAGAATACCATGGACTGCTAGGAAAACAAACAGATTTGTCCTGGAAAGGGTTAAACTGGGTGGCTCCTTGGAGGCAAGGATTCTGAGGCTCCATCTAACATACTTTGGACATGTTGTGAGGAGAGACCGACCCTTGGAGAGGGACATCATGCTTGGGAGGGTGGAGGGACGGTGCAGGAGAGGAAGGCCCTCTATGAGGTGGATTGATTCAGTGACTGGGATAATTGGGATGGGAGTGTCTTAGTCAGTGCAATTGGCACAGGACAGAGCGGAGTTTAGGGCTGTTGTACATAGGGTTGCTATGAGTTGCAGGCGACTCGACGGCACATAACAACAATAACAACAGCATAGTGATTCAGAATTGTAGCTTTGAGGCACATGGATCTAGCTACCTCAAAGAAAAGGAAAAAAAGAGTGATGCTCCTATTGTTACTACTGCATGGTTTACACTCAAGAAAAATGTGCATCAGAGTTGCCTTTTAAAAATGTTCTTATTCAACCTTTATGCTGAACAAGTAATTTTAAAAGCTGACTATCTTAAGAAAAACAGCATCCATTTGGGAGAAAAACTCATCAATATCCTCTTGTATACCAATGGCTACAACCTCTTTGAGAGCTGAGAATTATGAAAACTTGAAATTCTGTGAAGTACAAAGGTTATGGCCTTCAATATAGATTACATCTCAACATAAACAAAACAAAACAAAAAGAAAGAATCCTTATAAATTGACCAATAAGTAGCATCATGATAAACAGACAAAATATTGATGTGGTTAAATTTTTTTAGCTTGAATCTTCAGTCAACATCTACCGATGCAGCAATTAAGAAACCAAATTATATGTTTTGTAAGGACCTGTTTAAAGTGTTTACTACCAAGGATGTCAGTTTGAGGACTCGGATTGTGCCTGGTGGGAACCATGATATTTTCAACATCATCTTTGGTTTGTAAAAGTTGGACAACAAACTTCTTTAAAAAGATCAAAGAAGAATTTATACATTTGAATCAAAAGTTTGGAATCTACTCAGTGATCTTGAAACCTGTAGCTAAAGAGAATATCCATTTCAAATGGATCAAGTCTGAGAATTTTCTTCTTGAAATTAAGAGGAAGATGAGGGTACTCACTCTCACCACTTTTATTTAATATTATGTTAGAATTTCTAGCAGAGCAATAAGACAGTAAAAGGAAAAGTATCTAAATCAAATGAAAGGAAGCAAAATTATGTGTAATTGCACAAGATATTCAATCAGATATATGTGTAAATATAGTCTCAAAGAGTCCACAAGAAAATTTCTAATGCTAATGTAACCATTTAGAAAATGAAAATTGTACAATGTAGAAAAAACATCAGTTGGGTTTTGTATACTACCAAATATAATTGGAAAAGAAAATTAAGGAAACAATTCTATTTTCAATAATGTCTAAATGAATAAAGTGTTATTGGTGGTAGCTGTGTCAGAAAGTTGGCTCCAAATATCACCAATTTTTTATTTTTCCTTCAAAATTAATCCCCATAAGGTCAGGTACTGTATAAAACCAGTACTGGATAAAAAGGTAACTAGGATCTAAGTGAGGGTTGGGAGCAGAGGGGTGAAGATTGGGGAGGTGGTAATCACAGAGTCACACAATTTGATGCGTGGAGGGAGGCGTAGGTTGAAGAGATGGTAAAGATCTGGTATGAAAAACAATGTATATGAACACTGTAAGTAAACCAGTATAAAATAAACACACTATATTTTTAAAAGAATGAAATAAGAATCCAGAATGAAGGTTGCAGAATGGAGTATACTCGGGGTGGGAGTGGGGGGTGCGGGAGGGATTGTATACCAATGAAGGAATTTTACTTTTCAAAGAGAAGAGCGAACTGGGGTGGGGGTGGGGTGGGCGGGGAGAAAACATAACAATGAATGAATGAAAATCCAAAATTTCTGTAAATGTTCATTGAAATTAATCTAAAAAAAGAATGAATCGACTAGTCTTTTTAAAATGATGTCTGATTTTTCAGTTTAATCAAATTTATAATTTTAATTTTTTCCTTTATATATCTAAATATAGGTAGCTCTGGTGGCCTAGTGATAAGAAGCTGTGCTGCAAACAAAAAGACGAGCAGTTCTAACTCACCAGCTGTTCTGCAGGAGAAGGTAGGACAATCTTCTCTCATGATTTACTGCTTCTGAAATCCCACTGGAGGGAGGTTCAGCTATAAATTGCTTCTGACCCAATGGTACACAACAATATATATAAATAATTGGATGATGTTTATTTATTCTTTTGTTCCATTCTTCTCACTGTTAATACTCCAAGAATTATTCTGTATCTGTGTAAACCATTTCTTAGCTTTTTATATTAGTCTTGGGACTGACTTATGTCATGCTGTGTAACTTGTATTTTTACCCATGTCGTGCAGTATTTCACAATTTCTTTATTATATTTAAGTGATGAATAATACTGTATTATGTAAATGTACCATAGCTTGTTTAGCCATTCCTCCACTGATGGAACCTTGAGTTGCTTCTAACTCTTCCCTATTATAAATAGTATTACAATAAACATAGTGTTGAGTATGTCAGTTTGTATTGTAGTTCTTATTTCTTATGACTATATCCCTAGCAGTAGGATTCCTGATTCAAATGGAGTTTCTACTAACTTTGTAAGAAAACTCTAAACTGCTTTCCATAGTGGTTGCACTATTTGATAATTATTTCCAGCAGTGTATGAGAATTCCAATTTCTCTGAATCCTTGACAACATTTGTTGTTTGATCTCTTTCTGAACAGTACTATTTTTGCTGGGATAAAATGGTATTTCATTGTTGTTTTATTTGAATCTCTCTAGTAGCTAATTCCAATCTGGAGTTAATCTGCAGTTAGGTACCTTTCCAAATAATTGAGGAGCAGTGATGTCAGAAGACCAAGATGTGTCTGATTCAGGCCATAGTCTTTCTGATTACTTGCTATCCATCTGAATAAGGATGACAGGAAAAGAATTGATGCCTTTGAGCTGCAGTGTTGGAGAAGAGCACTGAACATCCCAAGGGTGGCCAAGAGAACAAATAGCTATGTCTTTGAGAGGGTGCAACAATAATCCATTTAGATATGGATTATTTATTTTTGTTGTTGAGGTGGTGGAATTTTCTATACATTTTAGAGATAAGTCTGTTTTCAGATGTGTCACTGCCAAATATTTTCCCAGATTGTAGGGTTTATTTTTTTTAATTCTAGAGAAATCTTTTGATACATATGAAGATTTTATTTTTCAGGAAGACAATCATCTAGTATATTCTTGGTGATTGTGCATCAGTTACATTTGATAATCTATTTAAACCATAGTTTAGGGCTCGTAAGTTTGTCCCCCCTTTTTTATAATCGTTATTGTTTTAGGTTTCACACAGAAGTTTTTGATCTATCTTGAGTTGCTGTTGTTGTTGATTGCCTTTGAGTCTAGCATGACTCATAGCGACCCTATGAACAAAAGGCCTAAAGCTCCTCTTCACCTATTGACATTTATCAAAGTTCATAGAGTTTCCAGAGACATGTTGTTTAGGACAAGGATACCACTCTTGCTTCCAAACCTGTCATAGTATGTCATTGTTGTTATGTTTCGTTGAGTCTCCCACGATGCATAGCGACCCTATGTATAGCTACTCTGAACCCTGCCCTGTCTTGAGCCAGTCTTACTAATTCTAACACACCAACCCCCTTGTCCCAGTTACTGTATCAATCCATCTTATCCCGAGTCTCCCTCTCCTGTGCTGTCTGTTCACCCTTCTGGAGTGTGATATCCTTCTCCAAGGACTGATCTCTTCTGGCCACATGCCCAAAGTTAAGTGAGGTAGAGTTTCAAAATCCTAGCCTCCAAGGAGAGACTATTTTGAGTTAGTTTTTTCCAAAAAAGATGTGAAGTATAAATCTTCTGCAGTTAAACATCTGGTTTCGTCAGCTTCATTTGTTAAAGAGATTGCATTTTCCCCAGTTGATGGATTTCATCTCTTTTTTTAAAGGTTGATTGTCAATAGGTAGATAGGCTTATTTTGGGGCCCTTCATTTTATTCCACTGGTCATTCATTATAATTGGTAATTATAAAATAATTTGTAGCTGTCATTAGAACAGTGTGATGCTGCTATCATAACAGTGGTTGTCTAGGAGATTTTGAGATCAGCAAATGTAAGACTTCCTAATTTCTTTTTTCTTCTTCACTATCTCTTTGGTAATGCAGGGTCATTGTACTTCCCACATGAAGTTAGTGATTATTTATTCTATTTCTTTGAAAAATGATGACAATACCTGAATAGGGATTACAATGCAGTCTTATATTGCTTGGTAATATTGCCATTTCCACAAAATTAAATCTTTCAATTCAAGCACATGATGTGTTTTCCCACTTTTGTAAGTATCTTTGGCTTTCTTGTAAGAGTATTCATAGTTTTATTTGTAAAGGCTATTTTTTTCTTTTTCCTTTAGTTAAATTTGTTCCTGAGTATTTCATTTTTGGTGGCTATTATAAAGGGCATTATTTTCTGTATTTCTATCTCATAGTTCTCATTGGTACTGTAGAGAAATCTGACTTTTATGTATTGATTTTATATCCTGCCACTTTACTGAAGTGCATAGCAATATCTAGCAGTGTTTTGTCTTCTTTAAAATTTTTATTGAATCTTTGAGATTTTCTACCTGTAGAGTCATGTTGTTATTGTTGTGTGCCCTCAAGCAGGAACTGACTCTTAGCTGATCCTCCAGCAGATTTTCAGAGACACTAAATGATATGGGAGGAGATTGCCCATCTTTCTCCCACTGAGCAGTTGATGGATACAAATCTCGTTCCTTTGATATTGCACAGCAGCTTCTTACCACTAAGCTGCCAGAGCTCATTTGCAAACAGAGACAGTTTTACACCCTCCTTGTCAATTTGGATTTCTTTTATTTCATTTCATAGAAGTGGTGACAAAGAGAATTGCCTTCAGTCTCTCTCCATTGAGAGTAATACTGGCCATCAATTTTGTATATATGCTTTTCATGATATTGAAGAATTTCTTTTCTACTTCTATTGTGTTGTGCACTTTCATCAGGAAAGGATGCTGAATTTCATCAAATGTCTATTCTGTGTCAATTGAAGTAATTAGGTGGCTCTTTCCCTTTATTTTATTAATATCACATTGATTTTTTTATTAATATTACACTGATTTTTTTTCTAATGTTGCACTATCTCCAAATAATTCCATTTGACTATAATGGATTTTGCTTTACATGATATTAGACCCTACTGGCTAGGATCTTGTTGATAATTTTTACAACTGGGTTTATGAAGGATATTGGTCATTTGTTTTAAATTATGTTTTTGCCAGCTTTCATATAAAATTTATGTTTGCATCATAGAAAAAATTTGGGAATATTCTATATTTTTCCAGATTCTGAAGTAGTTTGAGTAGAATTGTGTTAATTCATCTCTGAGAATAAATATTAAATGTACACATGGACCTCACCTAATGGAGTAAACAGGGGTTGATTGATTATAATTATAAAAAGAGTCATTGGAGAAGCGTAATATCAGTCTTCAAAACAAGGTCATGGACTGAATGTAGAATAAATAATAATCAATTACGCATGTAGAAGTTTAAATTAAGGCTGAAAAAAAGTAAAACAAGTACATGAGAGCCAAAATGCGACAGTGAGTCTTTTGTAACATTTAAAAACCATTTCAAGAATAGATTTGATGGAGGAATTTCAAACTGCTGTGAAAGAACTCTCAAAAAACAAGGCCCTAAGAACTGATGGAGTCAAGTGACACATTTCAACCAATAGATACAGCCCTGGAAATGATCACCAGGCTGTGAAAAATCACTCGACCAACTTGCTGGGAGAGATCAATATTTATTCCCATTTCAAAAAAAGGTGACCCAACAGAGTGCAGAAATTCTCAAATGATATCACTACTTTAACACACAGACAAAATCCTGCTGAAGATCTTCCAATAATTACTGGACCATAAAAGTATGTATCATTTATTTGTCTTAATAAATATGGCGTCGTAAAAAAAAAAAAAAAAGACTGAAATGGTACATGGATAAAAAGCTACCAGAAACACAAGCTAGGTTTAGAAGAGGCTGTGGCACTAGGGACATCATCTCAATGTCAGATTGATCTTGGTCAAAAGAAAGCAACGAATACTAGAGAAAGCCTGTCTGCATTTCATTAACTATGCAAATGCTTTCAACTGTATGGATCACAAAAAAGTTGTGGCAAACCTTGAGAAGAATGGAAATCCCAGAACACCTGACTGTGCGTATGCAAAGCCTATCCTTGGACCAGGATGCAGTGGTCAGAACAGAACAAGGAAACACCGCATGGTTTAAAATCAGCAAAGAAGTGCATCAGAGATGCATTCTGTCTCCATACACCTCTTTCTCTCTCTGACCTTGTTGTTATATGCCGTTGAGTCGCCTGCGACTTATAGTGATCCTATGCACAACAGCCTTAAACTCTTTTATTTTTTTTATTTTTGTATAATTTAATAAAGAACTTTTCAACTGTTAGGACTTCTTGAATTTTTTGTGTCTGTCTTTCTGTCCTTGTCTTTCTGAGTCACTGGTCTTCTTTTGGTCCTGTTTTTCACGTTGTGTGTTTCATAGTAACACATGCCAACTTTTTTGGAATGCTGCTGCCATGCTCCTTTCCTCTTTTCCTTAAATGTAAGTACTCTGTGGGCTTTATTTGAATCCTCTTCTCTCTGAGCCTTTCTTTTTCACTTAATAATCTCCAAGACTGATTATTTTAGGCCGCCTCTTACATCCTCAGAAACTGCCACTGTGTATCCTTAGAAGCCACCACAGCACATCATCAGAAGCCATGGATTTGTTCCAGTCAATTAACTACGTACTTACGGTGGGGTGAGGCTGCTGTATAGCTTGACCATGAGGGATTCTTTAAGCTTAAGCAATAAGGAGGACCTGAACATCTAGAGGTAAGTGAGGAGCCACTTTGAGAAGGGAACAGCAGCCTTTCTCTTTTGTCATTAAGGTGGTTTGGGGAAAAAACTGCTGTCAGACCTAAGGCCTGCAAGGCCTCAAGCCAAGAAGAGAGCACAGATATATAGGTGCTTCACAAAACATTGCTGTGCCCTGTGTGATTTTATAGTTACAACAGCCTAATATCTACTAAGAAGACTCCTATAATGTCAAGAAAGCAGCAATCTACATAAGACATCATGAAAAAAACAAAAATAAACCTTCTCCAAATAAAGCAGGCCCAGTGAATACCCCAGGTAAAAAGAACTAGAAGAAATTTGTGGATATGGTGTTATCTGATCAGCTATAGAAAAGATACAAATGTGGGAGGAAACACTGGAAGTCAATAAGAAAGTAAATACCTCAGATGCAATGTTCCAGAAGAAATATATGGATGAGGAGAAACTTGAACAGCTATGGATGAAATGCAGAAGAAGGAAGAAAGAATTGATAGAAAAGATAAAGCGGTACAAGAACATAAAAAAAATCACCAGAAGACAGAGAGGGTACAGCCAACACAGTACTAGAAATAACAGAAAAGCATGAAAATGCAATCCAGAATATTAAGACCGAAATGGCAAAAGTGTCCAACACACTGGTAGGACAAAATAGTAAAACTGAAGAGATGGAACAGAGGGAGAATGAGCTGGACAAGGGCCTTACTAGAAACATACTAGAAGAAAAATTAGTGTTGAGACATAAAGAAAATGAAGAAAACATTAGAATCACGTAGGATGACATCAAATGGAATAACATACATATGAGAGAAATTTTAGAGCGGGGGAGTGACAGGGAAATCACTGAGAAGATTGTGGAGGAAGTACTAAAAGAAATCTTCCCAGATATTTTGAAGAATGGGGAAATCCACATTCAAGAAGCACAGAGAACACCAAATAGATTAGAACCAAAACCAAAAATATCAAGACATGTCATAGTCAAATTCTCCAAATTATAAGATAAGGATAGAATTCTAAAAGCAGCAGGAGAAAAGCAAAGAATTAACTACAAGAAACAATTAGATTAAATTCTGATTTCTCAGTAGAAACCATGTGAGCTAGAAGGCAATGGCATGCTATATACAGAAACTTGAAAGATGATTGCCACCCAAGGATCCTATATCTATCGAAGCTCTCCATCAAATATGAAGGGGAAATTAGAGTCTTTGCAGAAAAGAAGGACCTTAAAGAATTTGTGAAAACAAGACCAAATCTACAAGAAATTTTAAGTGAAGTCCTGCACACAGAGACAACAAAGTAACCAAAAATAACACAGAGAGAAACATGACAAAATGGCAAAGATAAAACCTGTCCTGACAATTCACTTAATGTGAATGGAATAAATGTACTAAGTAAGAGAAAAAAAGTAGTAGAAGGGATAAAAAACCCCCAAAACCCATAAATATGATGCCTACAAGAGACACATCTAAAATAGGAAGAGAAAGACAGGCTCAAAACCAAAGGCTAAAAAAATATACCAAGCAAATAGCAACCTCAAAAAAGCAGGAGTGGCAATACCAATCTCTGATAAAATAGACTTCAGAATGAAAACTGCCATCAAAGATAAGCAAGTGAATTACATACTGTTTAAAGGCACAATAGATTGAGAAGACATTAACCTTGGTCAAAATTTATGCACCAAATGATAGACCTGTAAAATATATGAAACAACCGTTAACAGAATTGAAGAGAGAAATAGACAGCATCACAATAGTGGTAGGAGATTTCAACACACCACTATCATCAATGGATAGGTCAACTCAAAACAAACTCAACAAAGATGTAGAAGATCTAAACTATACAATCAGCCAAATTGACCTTGTGGATGTATTCAGGATACTGCAGCCAATTAAAACTGAATTCGCTTTCTTCTCAAGTGCACACGGTACATTCTCCAGAATAGATTATGATACAAAGCAAGCCTCAAAAAAGTAAAAAAAAAAAATCATTGAAATAATACAAAGTATTTTCTCAGATCACAATGCCATAAAATGAGAAAATAACCACTGAAGAATAAAGTTTATAAAACCACCCATGTGGAAAGTAACTAACTCTCTACTAGAACATGATTGAGTGATAAAAAAATAAAGAATGAAATAAAAAGGTTACTTGAAACAAATGCTAATGAAAATACTAAACCTCTGAGAAAAAGCAAAAGCAGTCCTCGGGGCAGTTCATAGCAATAGGCAAACACATAAAAAAAGGAAGAAAGATGATGAACCAATGATCTAACTCAACACCTTCAGCAAATAGACAAAGAATAACAATCTCTAGAAGAAAGGAAATTATAAGGACAAGAGCTGAAATCAATGAGATAGAAAACAGAAAAAACAGTTGAAACAATCAATAAAACCAGGAGCTGTTTTTTCAAAAGGGTCAATAAAATTGACAAACCAATGGCAAATTTAACAAAAGAAAAAAGGAGAAGACATAGATAACTCAATTAAAAAATAATAGAGATGACATCACAACAGGACCAGAAATTAAATTGATAATACCAGAATACTACAAAAAGCTATACTTTGATATCCTAAGATAGTGTATACAGAAAAACTCAGACTCATCAATGTTAGTAGGCCAATTTAGTAGAGTGGTAGCATATAAGATCAATATCTAAAAATCAGTAAGATTTTTCTACAGTAACAAAGAGAACTCAGGGAAGGAAATCATTTACAATAGCCAACCACAAATTCAGATAGTTGGGAATGAACCTAACTAGAGATACAAAAGCCATATACAAAGAAATCTGCAGAGCATTTCTTCAAGCCACAATAAAAAAAACCCAAAGAAATGGAAAAAATTTACCCTGCTCATGGACAGGAAGACTTGACATTGTGAAAGTGACAATCCTATCAAAAGTAATCTACATATTCAATGCAATCCCAATACAGATAGCAAGTTTATTTTTCAAGGAGATTGAATGGGAAATAGTGATATTTATTTGGAGAGGAAAGAGACCCTGAATAAGCAAAGTACTTCTGAGAAATAAAAATGAGATGGGAGGCATACTCCCTGACCTCAAAACTTACTACACAGCAGTAGTAAACAAAACATCATGTACTGGTACAATGATAGGCACATAGACCACTGGAACATAATGGAAAATCCAAAAATAGACCCAGCTATGTATGGTTAACTGATACTCGACAAGGAAATCAAAGCTATCAGATTGTGAAATGGCAACATCTTCAGCAAATGGTGCTGGCAAAACTGGACTTCCACCTGCAGAAAGCTGAAACAGAATCCACATCTCATAACATACACAAAAATCAACTCAAGGTGGATCAGAGACCTGGTAGTAAAGCCCCAAACCATAAAGTTCATAAGAGACAAAGGGATCAAGCTTAGAAGGCCTAGTCTATGGTATAAAGAGATTGCCAAATATAGTCTGAAATACACAACCTGAAGAGGATAAAATTGATGAATGGGACATTCTTATGATTAAATCCCTGTGAGCATCAAAACCTTTTCCCAATAGACTGAAAAAAGAACCTACCAACTGGGAACAAATGTTTGGTGATACTATCTTAGACAAAACAAAAGTTTACAGAATACTAGTGGACCTCTGCAAAAAAAGACTGATAACCCAATTACAAAATGGGCAAAAGGCATGGAAAGAATTTTCACAGAGGAAGATATTCAAATGGCAAACACACATGAAGAAATGCTCAATATCACTGGCAATAAGAGAGATGCAAATCAAAACCACAATGAGATAACATCTCACTACAGAAAAAATGGCCAAGTTTAACAGGACAGCAAGTAAGAAATGTTGGAGATCTTATACATTGTTGGTGGGCTTGTAAAAGGGTACAACCAATCTGGAAGATCAGTTTGGTGTTTCCTCAAAAAGCTGAACATAGAAATTCCGTATGACCCAGCTACTTCACTGCTTGGAATATACTCGGAGAGAAAGAGAACTGAGGTACAGAGGCTTGTAAACCATTGTTTTTAGCAGCAGTATTCACCATCACAAGAACATGGAAACACAACAGATATCCTACCACCATCGAACAGATTAATAAATATTATGGTATATTTATACAATGGAATACTATGAAGCACACAGGAAAATGATTTTGTAAATTATTACCTAACTTAGGAAGAACTGGAGAGCATTATACTGAGTGAATTAACTCAATCCCACAAGGACAAATATTGTATAAAACCAATATTGTAGAATGAGTATGAAGATCCAAGTGAGTGGAGGAGGATGGAAACAGAGGAATGAGGATGTGCAGGGGGTGGGGGTTTTTTCATGCGAGTGTACAATTTGATGGAGGAGGTGAGGGATGTTGGAAGAATCTTATCTAAAAAATGTATTTGAATTTTTAAAATAAACTTGTATTTAAAAAAAAAAACACCAAGAACACTTTTAGATGAAACCATTGAGGTACTACCTCAATACTCAATTCTCAACAATGGATTCTTGGATATGACACCAAGACATGACAACAAACACTAAAATATATAAATCAATTGTCATAAAAATTAAAGACTTCTGTTCATCAAAGTAATTTTTAACAAAGAAACAGACAAATTATTTTCTGGGAGAAATGTTTTGGTTGCTATATAACAAACTACAATCTAATATTCAGAACATAGTTGCCCTCTAACTTAGTGAGAAAATGACAAACACTAAAAAGCCCCCCAAAGTGTAAAGAAAGCTAAGATTAAAAAATACATTTTATAAAGGATAGTAAAAACAAATGATAGCAAGAATATTAAGAACTCAAGCTCTTATTGATTGTTTGTAGGAGTACAGAGTGGTATAACCATTATGGAAAATGTGTGACTATTTCTAAGAAATAAAAAGAAAGAACCAACTTCCATATGATTTCAGTAATGGAACTCTTAGGTATAAAACCAAAGGACTCGAAGTCACCAATATGAATAGACCTTTTTATATCACTATTAATTGCAGCACTATTTGCAGTGGCTAATATATATATGTATATGCATGTGTATACGTGTGTGTGCGTGTGTGTATTTGTTGTTGCTTGCATTCAAGTTGAGCATGACTCACAGTGACTGTGTGTGTGTGTTTTCATTTATTTATTAATTACTTTTAAATTCTTATGTCCACCAAGGGGTTACATTCTCAAAGTGGAATGCTCCTGATCCAGAAATAGAAATGAAATCCTGCTCAATACATGTAACACATGGGTGAACATATTTCACTGAATGAAATAAGTCAGTAATAAAAAGATAAATATTATAAGATGTAACTTGTATAAAATTACAGTGATTATACAAATAGAGACTAAGTTTGTTATTAGTTATGAGAGACCAGAGTGAGAGGGAGAAGGATAATCACCTCGGTGAATTTCTCTTTATCATGACAAGAAATGTATAATCAATAAGGGTAACAGTTAAACAACAGATTGATATCACTAAGATGTACATCTGAAAAATGTCAAGTTAGCAAATGTTGCACTAAATAGCTTTTTAAAAAGCAGTTACTGAAAATGCTTATGCGCAATCAAACATGTCACCAGATTTATTTGCTTGTTTTGAGAGTAAGGGTCATAGTTTCAAGGGGCATCTCAATCAATTTACTTAATAGTATTTCTCTATACATCTGTTAAACTCCCTATTTCATTCCCAAAGTACAATTGGCTTCTAGTTATCTGGAGCAAAAGAAGGAGGAAGAAAGTCACGCACTGATGGAAATGCTATGCATTGTATTTCATCGCAATCCGTTTGTCTCCATCACTATCTCCTTTGCCATGACATGAGAACTAAATGTAATAGGAATAATATTACTGAGTGTTTTGAGAAAGAGACTCTATAATAGAATCTTTATCAAAGGTATGATATACAGAACAGAATTTAGGATTCTAAACAGAATCCAGGTGCTCTGAGATCATTGATGTTACATGAATCTCCAAACCCTGTACAATGAGATAATATGTAAAATTTAAACCTTAGACCAGAACTACACTCTTAAGTCTTATTCTTTTAAAAAAAATAGTATATCTTAATAAAATCTCTGCCTTAAGCCTCATGTGCTTTTAAAAAAGTTTATGTAAGATAAACTGACAATTGCAGCCTGAAAGGTTAAATTGGAAGTTTAGGGGGAAATGAGTTGAAAAGAATGGAGATGTTAATTTGAAAGCCATAGTGACAATGGCAGTGCAACTTGAAAAATATAATCAATTTTGTTGAATTGTAATGTAGAATTGTTGAGATGTATGTCTTTGTACATTCTTACATGCAAAAATATGTAATAAAATGATAACAAACAACATATTATTTTAAATTCTTGGCATTTATGCTGATGCAGATTTCTTATATATGGCATGATTTTAGGAGATTTATCTCACGTTTCTTTTTTATGGCTAATAAATCTGAAGTCTATGGATTTAAGAGGCATAATTTTCTGTTAGGAAGTATTTCTATCAGATAATTACTGAAGATGACTTATGAGCAAAATAACTAACTTTTTGTAGTTGATGCTTTACATGGTGTTATGGATTGGACTGTACTTCCCTAAAATATATGCTGTAGTTCTAACCCATGCTACTTGTGAACATGGAGTCATTAGGAAATAGAGTGTTATGGCTGTTACCAGTTAATATGATGTCATAGAGAAGTAGGGTCAACTCTAGGTCTATCTGAGTTGTTTCTTACACAATATATGAAGAGAAATAGTCAAAGGAAAGTCATGGTGTGAAGAAGAATCTTTAAGACAAACAATGTTGGGAGAAATAGGGATTTTTCCCCACAGCTTCCACAGAGAGTATGGCTCTGCTGACACCCTTATATTGAATTATTGGCCTCTGCAACTGTAAGAAAATAAATTTATCTTATCTAAAGCAGCACATCTAAGAAGTTAATACAGCATTTAGAAATTACACATGTATATTCTGGGGTGGAACGAAAAAGGACATGTGCTGGAAAAAGGACATGTGAAATGATATCAGTAGCAGGTTATTGTATTTCTATATATGTTGTTGTTGTTATGTGCCGTTGAGTCGTTTCCGACTCATAGCGACCCTATGCACAACAGCCCTAAACCCTGCTCTATCCTGCGC
>NW_006399870.1:5111151-5114057 GCF_000299155.1 Elephantulus edwardii
GTCTGCATAGCACACAGTGTTAATAGATTTTCCACCATTTCTGTCACCACACTTCTCATAGAGCCCAGCCTTTCTGATAATAT
This sequence comes from Elephantulus edwardii, assembly GCF_000299155.1. Taxonomy (NCBI): domain Eukaryota; kingdom Metazoa; phylum Chordata; class Mammalia; order Macroscelidea; family Macroscelididae; genus Elephantulus; species Elephantulus edwardii. The sequence goes on from NW_006399870.1 coordinate 5,111,235, forward strand.
GCTCTGCATGCAGATTGAAAACGTATGGATGTATATCCTTAAATATTTTGGCAAATGTGGTAATGGATAACATTTATGATTCTTTCCAATCATTATATGGGGATTCACAGTTTTATCTCAGGTTTACTTATACTTAATGAAATAATTCATTATTTGTGGTTAGACCCCATCAGGTCATGTATGACTTATATCAACCCTATAAAAAATAGATCTGAATTCTGTCCTATCAGCATCATTTTTATCATCCCTGACAGACTTGAGTGCACTTGTGAAATCACTGTACCAATCCATTTTTTAAATAAAATTTTTATTTTATACTGGTTTACTTACAAAGTTTGTATATACTGTTTTCACACCAGATCTTTCCCATTTCCTTTCCCCACTCCTCTCTCCACTTATCAGATTGTGCCTCCCTATAGTCACCCTCCTCTTCCTGCCTCTTCTCACCCCTCTGTTTCCATCTTCCCCCATTTGGATCCTCATAAGTGTTCTACAGTAAGAGTCTTATAACAGTATCTATCCTTATAGGACTGAGTTAGTTCACTCAGCATAATGCTCTCCAGTCCCTCCCAAGTTTGTAATAATTTACAAAATCATTGTTACTGCATGCTACATAGTATTCCATACTGTGAATGTACCATAATTTCTCAACCCATTCAATTGTGGTTGGATATTTGGGCTGTTTCCATGTTCTTGCAATGCTGAATAATGCTGCTGTGAACACTGGTGTACAAATGTCTCCATTTGTGCCTCGGTTCTCATTTTCTCAGGGTATGTTCAAAACAGTGAAATACCTGGGTCACATGAAATTTCTTTGTTCAGCTTATTGAGAAAAATCCGAACTACCTTCCAGAGTGGTTGTACCATTTTACAATCCCGCAAATAGTGTAAAAGAGTTCCTGTCTCACCACATCAATTTTCAATCTTTATTTCTTCCTGTCCTGTTACATTCTGCCACTCCTACTGGAGTGAGGTGATATCTCCTTGTGGTTTTGATTTGCATATCTCTTATTGCCAGTGATTTTGGGCATATCTTCATGTGTCTGTTGGCCATGCAGATATCCTTTTTGAAAAGTCTTTCCATGTTTTTGTTTTCCATTTTGTAATTGTGTCTTTTTCTTGTAGAGGCCCAAAAATATTCTGTAAACTTTTGATATAAGACCCTTGTCAGAAATGGTATTGCCAATTTTTTTTCCCGAGTCAGTAGATTCTCTTTTCATTGTTTTGGAAAAAGTTTTTGATGCACACAGGGATTTAATCTTTAGAAGGGTCCATTCATTAATTTTATCCAGATTGAATGTTTCTCGCTGTATTTGAGAGTCTATATTATAGACTAAGCTATCTAAGCTTGATTCCAGTTTGTCCTGATGAAACTTCATGGTTTTGAGTTTTACTCCCAGGTCTCTGATCCACCTTGAGTTGATTTTTGTGTGTGATGTGACATGTGTATCCTGTTTCAGCTTTTTGCAGTTAGTAGTCCACTTTTTCCAGCACCATTTCTTGAAGAGGTTGTCATTTCCCCATTTGAGAGGTTTTATTTACTTGCTAAATATCAGTTGAATTTAAATAAATGGGTCCATTTCTGGATTCTGAATTCTGTTGCATTGGTCTGTGTGCCTGTCATTGCATCAGTATCATGGTATCTAGATTACCACTGCTGTTTAGTAGGTTTTGAGGTCAGAGAGTGGTATCCCGCCCACCTTATTTTTGTTTTTCACAAGTGCTCTGCTTATTCAGAGTTTCTTTCCTCTCCAAATAACCTTGACAATTTCCCTTTAAATCTCCTTGAAAAATAAACTTAGTATCTGTATTGGAATTGCATTGAACATGTAGACTGTTGTTGGTAAAATTGTCATTTTCACATATTGAGTCTTCCTATCCATGAACAGGGCATATTTTTCCATTTCTTTAGGTCTTGTATTGTGACTTGCAGAAAAGTTTTGTAGTTTTCTGTGTACAAGTCTTTGTGTCTTAGTTAGATTCACTCCCAAATATCTCAATTTGTAGTTGGCTATTGCAAATGGTATTGTTTTGTTAGTTTCTTCTCTGAGTTCTCTTTGTTACTGTAGACGGAGCCCACTAAGTTTTCTATATTTATCTTGTCTCCTGCCACTCTACTAAATTGGTCTACTAATTCTAACAGTTTTTTTGTTGAGTCCTTGCGGTTTTCTGTGTACACTATCATATAATCATATAACGGCAGTTTAACCCTTTCTTTGTCAGTATGGATGTCTTGTATTGTCTTCTCCTATTGTATTGCCCTAGTAAGTACTTCCAATACAATATTGAATCGAAGTAGTGATAGTTGGCATCATTTTCTGTTCCCTGTTCTCCGTTGAGAATGAAATCGTCTCCTGGCTTCACATACATCCTTTTCACTGTTGAGGAAATTCTTTTCTACTCCAATTCTGTTGAATGTTTTTACCAGGAAAAGGTGTTGGATTTTGTCAAATACCTCTTTTGCAACAATTGCTAGGATCATATGGTTTGTGTTATTTACTTTGTTAATATGACGAATTACACTGATTGTTTTTCTTATGTTGAACCATCCTTGCAAACCTTTTATGAATCTCATTTGGTCATGATGATTTTTTTTAATGTGTTTTTGGATTCTATGGGCTAGGATTTTATTAAGAATTTTTGCATCTATATTCATGAGAGATATTAGTCTGTAGTTTTCTTTTTTGGTAATATCTTTGCCCATTTTCAGTATTAGGGTTTTGCTTGCTTCATAGAATGTCTCTGAGAGTGTTTCATCTTTTTCTATTTTTTTTTAATAATTTAAGTAGAATTTGTGCTAAATATTCTCTAAAAGTTTGTTAG
>NW_006399870.1:5114712-5124708 GCF_000299155.1 Elephantulus edwardii
TCGCTTTTAAATTGTTCTCTCCCTCATCTGTTTCAATGAGGTATACATAATTTAGCCAGTTTTTCTCAGTGGGGAAGTCTTTTTATGACCTATTCCGTTTTTTCTTTTGTGATGTGCCCGTTCATGAGTTTCAAGAAGTATGTCCATTTCCTCTAAATTTTCACATTTATCGTAGTATAGCTTTTCATAGTATTCTATATTATATAGATTAAATAGATATTATCTATTTAATTTCATTTGGTTCTGTTGTGATATCACCTCTATGGTTTCTTAATCCAGTTATCTGTGTCTTCTCTCTCATTTTCCCCCTTTTGTTAAGTTTGCAAGTGGTTTGTCAATTTTATTGGCTCTTGAAAAATCAGCTCCTGGTCTTATTGATGGTTTCCATTGTTCTTCTGTTTTCTAATTTATTTCAGTTCTTGTTTTTATAATTTCCTTTCTTATAGATGATGTAGGGTTATTTTTTTTTCTAGTTTGAATGTGTTGAATTAGATTATTGGGTTATTAGATTTTTCTTCTTCCTTTTTTATGTGTTTTCTTATTGTTATGAAGTGCCCTCTGAGGACTGCCTTAGTTGCATCCCTAAGTGTTTGGTATATTGTATTGGCACAAGCAGCCAAGAAATTAAAAGGTGCATTGCCATGGGAAAGCCTGCTGTTAGGGACCTCTCCAAAGTACTGAGGAGCAGTGGTGTCTCTCTGGAGACTAAGGTGCGTCTGATACAGGATATGGTCTTCGCAATCACTTGTTATGCATCAGAGAGCTGGACAATGACCAAGGAGGATAGAAGGAGAATTGATGCCTTTGAGCTGTGGTGCTGGAGAAGAGTATTGAGAATACCATGGACTGCTAGGAAAACAAACAGATTTGTCCTGGAAAGGGTTAAACTGGGTGGCTCCTTGGAGGCAAGGATTCTGAGGCTCTGTCCAACATACTTTGGACATGTTGTGAGGAGAGACCGGTCCTTGGAGAGGGACATCATGCTTGGGAGGGTGGAGGGACAGCGCAGGAGAGGAAGGCCCTCTCTGAGGCGGATTGATTCAGTGACTGGGATAATTGGGATGGGAGTGTCAGAGACAGTGCGATTGGCACAGGACAGAGCGGAGTTTAGGGCTGTTGTACATAGGGTCGCTATGAGTCGCAAGCGACTCGACGGCACATAACAACAAACAACAACATTTTCCTTTTCAGTTATATCAAGAAACTTTTAAATTTTGTTCTTTACTTCTATAACTCAATAGTGTTCTAGCATTATTTAGTTTCATAGAGTGGTTTTGCAAGCTTTACTCTCCTGAATTAATGTCCAATATTATGGCATTATGGTCTGAGAAGATACTTTGTATCATTTCAATGTTTTTTAATTTGTTGAGGCTGGCTTTGTGTCTTAATGTGTGATCGATTCTGGAAAATATATCATGTGCACGTGAGAGGAAAGTGAATTGAGTTTTAATTAGGTGCAGTATACTGTACTGTCAATTTGGCCGATTGTATAGTTCAGATCTTTTGCATCTTTGTTAAGTTTCGTTTGAGTTGACCTATCCATTGGTGAGAGAGGTGTGTTGGAGCCACCTACTACTACTGTGGTGCTATTTCTTTCTTCAATTCTGTTAATGGTTGGTTTATGTATTTCGCAGATCTATCATTTGGTGCATTAATATTAACCAAAGTTATGTCTTCTTGATCTATTGTGCCTTGAATTAGTATGTAATGCCCTTCCTTATCTTTAATATTGGCTTTCATTCAGAAATCCATTTTATCAAAGATTAGTATTGTCATGCTGCTTTTTTAAGGTTGTCATTGGTTTGGTATATTTTTTTTTCCAGCCTTTGCTTTTGAGTCTGTATTTCTCTTGTTTTTATAGATGTCACTCTTGCATGCAACATATTTATAGGCTTTACTTTTCTATCCATTCGGTTACTTTTTTTCTCTTAATTGGTACATTTAGTCCATTCACATTAAGTGTGATTATTGCTAGGTCAGGTTTTATTGTAGCTATTTTTCTGTGTTTCTTTTTCTGTTGTTCTTGGTTTTACTAGTCCATTTACTTTGCAAAGAATTTTACTTAAAATTTCTTGTGGTTTATGGTTTTGTTTTCACAAATTCCTTAGGCGTTTTCTTTTCTGCAAAGGATCTGATTTCTCCTTCATATTTGATGGAGAGCTTTGCTGGGTCCAGGATCCTTGGCTGGTGATTATTTTCTTTTACCTTTCTGTATATGCCATCCTATGGCTTCTAGCTCACATGGTTTGTGCTGAGAAAGCAGAACTTCATCTAATTTTCTCTTTGTAGGTGATTCTTTGTTTTTCTCATGCCACTTTTTGGACCATGATATGTCTTGGTGTTTTTCTTTTCGATGCTAGTCTATTTCATGTTCGCTGTGCTTTTTTAATATGGATTTCCTCGTTCTTCAAAATACCAGGGAAGTTTTCTTTTAGTACTTGTTGCACACCTTACTCAGTGACTTCCCTGTCACGCTTATCTTCTGGAATTCCTATCATGCATATGTTTTTCCTTCTGATGTCATCCCACAGGATTCTCATATTTTCTTCAGTTTGTTTTTGTTTCATCTATGATTTTTTTTCTTCTAGTATGTTTCTGGTAAGGCTCTTTTTTTTCCAAATCATTGACTCTCTGTTCCGTCTCTTCAGCTCCACTTTTTTCGTCCCACCAGCATGTTGGACATTTCTCGTCATTTTGGTCTTCATATTCTGGATTGCATTTCCATGCTTTTCTGTTATTTCCAGTACTGTGTTGGACATACCCTCTATATTTTGTGATGATTTTTTTTAAGCTCTTGTACCTTCTTATCTATACTATCAATTTCTTTCCTTCCACTTTTTGCATTTTCTTCCTTAGCTTTTCAAGTTGTTCCTCATCAATGTATTTTTCTAGATTGATGTCTCTAGGCTATTTGCTTTCTTAATGACTTCCACTGTTTCTTTAATCATTTGTATCTTCTGTAGCTGTTCAAATAACTCTTCATCAACATATTTCTTCCAGTTTTCTCTGTGTAGGGTATTCACAGAGTCTGCTTTTTTAGGAGAAGGATTATTTTGTTTTCTTATGATGACTCAGGCAGACTGCAGCTTTTCTTGACATTATGTGATTCTTTTCTTAGTAGATGTTAGGTTGTTGTAACTACGTAATGACCCATGGTATGGCAATGTTTTGAGGACTTCTATATTGGTCCTCCCTTCATGTGAATAAAAAGTCAACTCAGAGCAGGATGACTGTTACCCTCCTGAAACTGCTACTCCAACTGGCTCCTTCTGTTTAAGCTTAAGAAATCCCATGTTGTATTGATAGACCCAATGCAGTTCATCTCTTGGTTTCCTGACTGCTCATATTAAGAGTGTTGATTGTGGATCTGAGTAAACTGTCATTGTTAACAACCTCAATCTTTTCTCCATCTAATTTGGTGCTGCCAGTTGGCCCAGTGATGATAATCTTTGTCTTCTTGATGTTGCACTTCAATCCATATTGAAGCCTATAGTTCTTAACCTTTATCAGAAGTGCTTCAGGTCTTCATCAGTTTCAGAAAGCAAAGTTGTGTCATCTGCATGTGATAGGCTATTAACAAGTCTTCCTCAAATCCCGATACCACACTCCTCCTTATAACGACATAACAAATAGGTCTGTCTTGGAGAGTGTGAACCACATAATTCCTTGAAGGCTAGGATTTTGAAGCTCTGCCTCACATACTTTAGGCACATGGCCAGGAGAGATCAGTCCTTGGAAAAACACATCATACCTGGAAGGGTGGATGGACAACACAGGAGGGGAGACTCTGAATAAGATGGATTGATACAGTAACTGGGGAGGAGATGGGAGTTGGTGTGTCAGAGTTAGTGAGACTGACTCAGGATAGGGAAGGGTTCAGAGCTGCTGTACATAGAGTCATATACATCACAGATGACTTATTGGCACATAAAAACAATAACATACTATGACAGATTTGGACACTTTCTAAATAATATGCCTCAGGAAACTCTATGAACTTTTAAAAATGTTGATAGTTGTAGAGGGGGTTCAGGCCTTTTGTTCATAGGGTTGCTATGAGATGTGCTTGACATGAAGGCAATCAACAACAACAACATAGGTAGACAGCAGTGTTTAAGGTCAAAATGCCTGTGATATTGGTGTTCCTGGTGCTTGACAGAGCGGACAGCAGCTGGGCAGTCTCCAGGTGGTGAGGTAGTGGTGGCAGGGCAGTGGGGTCTCCAGAAGGCAAGTGTAGCAGTCTACTGCTCTGGATGAGATTGCAGTCTGGGCCACATTGAAACTGCAGCTCTTCAACCAGGCAGGCAGTGGTTCTGTCACTGACCAGGCTGTGAGTGCACCTGGGCTGGGCTACAATTTTTAGCAGGTGCTGGGGATGGAGTGGTTGGAAGATGCTCCTGGGCCAGCCATGCCACACAGGCCTTGCCCTCTTGCAGCAGAGTGATGGTAAAGTCACCACAAGAAGAGCACATCTTACAAGAAGAATATATCCCCTGTATCAATCCATCTTGCTGAGAGTTTTGTTCTCCTTTACTAAAACTCCACCTTACCAAGCATGATACCTCTCTCTAAGGAATAGTCTCTACTAACAGTATGCACAAAGCATGTAAGATGAAACTTTTCCATCCTTGCCTCCAAGAAGCATTATGGTTATATTTTCACCAAGATATGTCTGTTTGTTCCTTTGGCAGTATGTGGAATATTCAACACTGTTCTTCAATACCACAACTCGAAGCCATTGATTGTACCATCCTTATTCATTGTGCAGCTCTAAGATGCACAGCAGGTTGTTTTAAAGACCATAGCTTGAATAATGTCCATTTTAGTATTTAAACTGACATAATTTCTTTTCAGGACTTTGTAGAGATCCTTGACAGCATACTTTTCTATTGCTATATGTTTCCTGATCTCCTGAATGCTGGTAAGAAGGGTGTTGATTGTGGATAGAAGTAAGATGAAATCATCCACAATTTCAAACTTTTCTCCATTTATCATGATGTTGCCTATTAGTGCAACAGTGAGGATACTGGTTTTCATGAAGCTGAGATGCAGTCCATATTGAAGGATGTAGAATACTGAAGAATCTTCTCCAGAAAGCATCTCAAGTCCTTCTTACATTCATCAAGCAAGGTTGTGTCATCTGCAAATCACAGCTTATTGATGAATCTCCCTCCTATCTTGATATCACAGTATTCTTTATAACGATCAGCTTCTTGAATGATTTGCCCAGCTTACAGATTGAATCAGTATGGATAAAGGACACAGATCTGCAATATATCTTTCTTAATTTTAAAAAGTATGTTGTTTCTTTGCTCTGTTCACACAATATTTTTTGGTCTAGGTATAGATTTAGCATCCGGGTAATTAAAGGGTTTGGAATTTCCATTCATTTCAATATGAGCCATAATTTGTTATGATTCACACAGTCAAATGCTTTTGCATAGTCAATAAAACACAGATAGATATTCTTTTGATGTTCTCCGCATTTGATCAGGATCCATCTAACATCACCAACGATATCCTTGGTATTGTGGCTTCTTCTAAATTCAGATTTGAATGTATTATTTTTCTATTTCTCCTTTTCTTTTCTTGTTTTAAGTTACTCAGAGTCTTTATGGTATTAGAGTTAATTTCTTTAATCAATTCACTAGAAATGCTTTCTCTTAATTATTTTCTGTGACTTCTGAAGACCTAATATAGGCATAATTAATTTTTTAAAAAATTTTATTATTTTTGTGTAAGTGTACCATCAAATCAGATCTGACTGGTACAGGAGGAGATTGTCCCTCCTTCCCTGGCAGAGCTTCTGGTGGATTCGAACCGTGCAGCTCTGGGATTGTAGTTGCAGCTCTTTACCACTAGGCCACCAGAGCTCCCCTATAATTAAATTTTTAATATCAGAAAAAATTATAAGTTTAAAAAAAGTTAGAACTTATGTTTACATGATGGACTGTACACAATGCTCATGGAAGATTCATTTGTAGTAATCTAAAACTGGAAATATTACAGATATCTTTCAACTGAGCAAATGGTTAAAAAACTCCCTAAAAATTATATCTATATCATGGAATACACAACAACAGCATCAGATTATGTTATAAGCAAATGCCGTCAAGTAGAGTATGATTTACAGCCACCCTATGAACAACAGATCTGAACTTTGTCCTGTCCTATATTGTCCTCACACCTCCTGATGCATCTGAGCACATTGTGGCAGTCACCATGTCAATCCACCTACCAAGGATCTTCTTCTCCTTCAGTGACCCTCCACCCTTCCAAGTATCATGTCCCTTTAAAAGGATATGTACCTTTACAAGTTGTTGTTGTTGTTATGTGCCGTCAAGTCGTTTGCGACTCATAGCGACCCTATGTACAACAGCCCTAAACTGTGCTCGCTCTATCCTGTGCCAATCTCATTGCCTCTGACACACCCATTCTGAGTACCCCAGTCACTGAATCAATCCACCAATCCACCTCATAGAGGGTCTTCCCCTCCTGCGCTGTCCCTCCACTCTACCCAGCATGATGTCCCTCCCTCTCTAAAGACCTGTCTCTCCTTACAACATGTCCAAAGTATGTCAGAGGAAGCCCCAGAATCCTTGCCTCCAAGGAGCAGCCTGGTTTAATTTTCTCTACGATGAATCTGTTTGTTTTCTTGGCAGTCCATGGTACATTCAATACTCTTCTCCAGCACCACAGCTCAAAGGCGTCAATTCTCCTTCTATCCTCCCTAGTCATTGTCCAACTCTCTGATGCATAACAAGTGGTTGCAAAAACCATGGCCTGTATCAGGAGGACCTTAGTCTCCAGAGAGACACTTTGCTCTTGAGTATTTTGGAGAGGTCCCGAACCGCAGACTTACCCATCGCAATACATTTTTTTTAAATTTCCTGGCTACTGGTGCTAAGAGTATTGACCGTGGACCCAAGCAAACTGAAGCTGTGAACAATCTCCATCTCTTCGCCAGCCATCCTGATGCTACCGATTGGTCCAGTGCTGAGAATTTTTGTCTTTTTGACATTGAGCTTCAGTCCATATTGAAGGCTGCAGTCCTTGACCCTCTGCAGTAAGTGCATGAGGTCCTCCTCAGTTTCAGTGAGCAAGGTTGTGTTATCTGCGTAACGCAGATTTGGCTCCTGTGGATTCGGTTTAATTTTCCTCAGCTTCGGCTTGAACTTGCATATGAGTAGTTGGTGGTCTGTTCCACAATCAGCTCCTGGCCTAGTTTTCACAGCTGATATTGAGCTTCTCCAGCGGTTCCTTCCACAGATGTAATCGATCTGATTCTTATGCATACCATCAGGTGAAATCCATGTGTGTAATCTACGTTTATGTCTCTTAAAAAACGTATTTGCAATGAATAAGTCATTGATTGTGCAAAATTCAATCATTCTATCTCCAGCTTCATTTCTGTCACCAAGTCCATGTTTTCCAACTACTGATTCTTCTTCCCTGTTCCCAACTTTTGCCTTCCAGTCGCCCATTACTATCAATGCATCTTGATTGCATGTTCGATCTATCTCTGCCTGTAAGAGTTGGTAGAAATCATCTATTTCTTCTTCTTTGGCTCTGGTTGTTGGTGCATATATCTGGATGATAGTAGTGTTCACTGGACTTCCTTGTAAGCGTATGGATATAATCCTATCACTCACGATGTTGTACTTAAGATAGACCTAGAAATTTCTTTTCTGACTATGAAAGCAACTCCATTTTTCCTCACCTTTTCGTCTCCAGAATAATATATCATATGATCATCTGATTCAAAATGCCCCATGCTAGTCCATCTCATCTCTCCAATGCCTAGTATTACAAAGAATAGCCCCTCATAAAAACATGCCCAAAGTATGTGTGTCAAAGCCTCATTATCTTTGCCTCCAAAGATCGTATTTGTTTGTTCTTTTGGCAGTCTATAGAAATTTGTAAAAAGTAGTTTTACTTTTCTTTTTAAACATCAAAATTCCATTTCTGTGGATCCATTGTTCCTCAATAATTTGTAAAGGACACCTCTTCAACAATAGCTTCCTATAAAATGGAAGTCTTTTTTGAAATTTGTAATCCATGCCAGGGACATAGTGCCCAGGAATCCAGCTAAATGAGGTTTTACTTATATTTACTTACTAATCTGTAATTAACAGCTTCGTGTTTTCACTTAATATTTTCTAGTTATATCATATGAAAAATTTTACTACATATTAGGTAGCAAGCGTAAGTCCATTCATGCTTACCTTGGTGATTGAGTAAATTGCATAGTTCAGTAGCAAAGAGGAACAAACTATTGATACAACTATTTGTATGAATGACCAAATAATTATTTTGGAGATTCTGGAGTATAACAAAGCCAGTCCATGGATAGAATCCATTATTCTCTGAGCAGTATGACTCCACATTCATCTGTCCTTTCTGACCAAGCACAGACTCATCCAGGTTTGCCATGCCAGAGGACCTGAAAGGGTTGCTGCATAGAAGCCCAGGGGCTGCCCCTGCTCTTTCTTTTCTGTACAGAAAGTGCAGCAGTCAAGGGAAACTTTTCTTTGGCCATGCTGTGAACCACCAAGGACAATTACAGACTTTGGTAAGGTAGGTCACATGCAGAAGAAATTACCAATAGGCTATGTGAGACCTGAAAGGGTAGCTTTATGGAGGTAATTGGGATTACTCCCTGATTCCTCATCTCAGTAAGAGAGTACACCAGTCATGGGAAAATTGACTTCTGCCTCTGCTGCAGAAAATAGAACAATAATAGACTCTAGGAGAGAAAGGTAGCCCTCAGGCAAGATTCTAGCAGGGCTGCACTAGAGTGGAAAGGAGTTGAAGGATTCTAGAAAAGGCGAATTTTCTCATTGCACAGTACCAGAAAAGACTCTGAGTAAAATAAGATGCCTTCCTCAATGAAAAGAGCACTTAAAGTCTAAAACTAAAACAAACAAAAAAAAGCTTCCTAAAGACAAAGAACACAAATAGAAGTGGCCTAATACAGACCAAGAAAAATGTCAAGAAAATAGTAGACAGCCTCAAACATTGTGATAATAAGAAAGTCTTCTCTTAAAAAGACAGATAAGATATCATACCCAATGAATACCCAGAAAAAGAGAGACAGAAGAAATATAATGATGTGGAATTTTATGAATAGCTACTGAAGAAGTTACAAATTATGGAAGAAAGAATCAAAGCCATAAATAAAGTTAAATCCTAGACAAAGGGAGCCAGAGGGAATATATAAATGTGGAATCACATGAGCAAGTACTGAAGATACTGCATATGATGGAAGAAAAGATTGAAATTGTAGACAAAGAGGTTTAAGAATTTAGAAAATCATCACAAGATAGAGAGGGTGAAGTCAGCATACTACTGGAAATAGCAGACATGTATTAAAATGAAATCCAGAATATCAAGACCAAAATACAATATACTTGTGGTTGTTGCTGTTGTTAAGTGCCATTGAATAATAGACGACTCATAGCAATCCTGTGAATGAAAGACATGAGCATACTCAAGGGACAAATAAGTAGAAAAGAGAATCAGTGAGCTGGAAGACAAGATCCTCAATGTGAACATATTAGCTGAAAAAACAGAGATGCAAGGAAAAGGAATAAAATATTAGAATCATGTGGGATAACATCAAAAGGAACAAGATACATATAAGCAGAATTCCAGAACACAAGTCTGACAGGGAAAATACTTAGAAAATCATGGAATATGTGGTTGTTGTTGATGTTGTTATGTGCTGTCAAGTTGTTTGCAACTCATAGCGACCCCATGTACAACAACCCTAAACCCTGCTCTATCCTGTGCCAATCGCACTGCTTCCGATACACCCATCCCGATTCACTGAATCAGTCCACCTCATAGAGGGTCTTCCCCTCCTGTGCTGTCCCTTCACCCCCTCACCCCAGGAATGATGTCCCTCTCCAAGGAACTGTCCCTCCTTACAACATGTCCAAAATATGTCAGACAAAGCCCCAGAATCCTTGTCTCCAAGGAGTAGCCTGGTTTTAC
>NW_006399870.1:5125798-5129130 GCF_000299155.1 Elephantulus edwardii
CTGAAATACGTCAGTTGGTATACCATCTATTTCTGGGGCCTTATTTTTTGCTCTTTCCTTCAAAGCAGCCTAAACTTCTTCCTTCATCACAATAGGCTTTTGCTCAAATGTTATTTCATTAAATTGTTCTGTATGTGCCAATTCCTTTTGAAACAATGTCAGTATATTCCTTCCATCTTCTTTTAATACTTCCTGGATAATTTAATATCCTGCCTAACGCATCCTAGATTATAGCAATTCTAGGTTTAAATTTGTTCTTCAGTTCCTTAAGCTTAAGAAATGCTGAATTAATTCAGCCCTTTTGATTTTCTGACTCTAGCTCCTGGCACATTTCATTGTAATATTTTGCTTTGTCATTCCGTGCTGCCTTTTAGAAAATGTCCTTGGTAACATGCTAAACATGGAAATTCACATTCAATAATCTCAACACCTCCATAAAATAGAAAAAGAAAAACAAGCTAATCCCACAGCCCCTAAATAAAGGGTATTATAAAAACAAGAGCTGAAATCAATGGCATAGAAACTGAAAACAATTGAAGCTATCAACAAGATCAGGTGATGATTCTTTGAAAAGATCAATAAAAGAGACAAATTATTGGCAAACTTAACAAAAAAAAGAAGATAAAGAAGACATCAATAATACAAATAAGAAATGGAAGATGTGGCCTGACAATAGAACCAGCTGAAATCAAATCAATAATCATGGAATATTATGAAAAGTTATTCTCTGATAAATTTGAAAACCTAGAAGAAATAGAAAAATCCCTAGAAACTCATATCCTAACCAGACTGACACGGACAGATGTGGAGAACTTGAACAAACCTACCACAAAAGAAATAGAGCAGATCAGAAAGAACTCTCCCCGGATGACATCATGGAAGAATTCCTGGCCCAGATGGCTTCATGGCAGAATTCTACCAAACATTCAGATAGCAACTGTCATAAATTCTACTTAAATTACTTTTAAAAATAGAAAAAGAAAGAGTTCTCCAAGAATCTTTCTATGAAGCAAGTATAACCCTAATACCCAGATGGACTAAAGACATTAACAGAAATGAAAACTACAGACCAATATCTTCCATGAATATAGATGTAAAAATCCCTAACAAAATTCAGGCCAATGGTATCCACCGGTACATAAAAACAAACAAACAAATTAAAAAAAAACCCAACAATACAAAACTAACTCGTCATGACCATGTGGGATTCATGATAGGTAAGTGAGGATGATTCAATATAAGAAAAACAATTAATGTAATTTAAAACATTAAGAAAGCAAAGAGCAATAACCAACATGTTTTTATTAATTGATCTAGAAAAGTCTTTAAAAAATCCTAGATCCCTTCTTGTATAAAACACACAACAAAATAGGAATAGAAGGGATTTTCTTCAATAAAATGATAAGTATATGTGTAAACCCATACACCAACATCATTCTCATTGGAGATAGACTAAAAGACCTTGTGAAGAGGAATCTGACAAATATACCTACTATCACCATTCCTATTCAGTATCATATTATGATTACTAACTTGAACAATAGACAAGAAGGAAATATGAGGCATCCAAATTTCCAAAGAAGTGGTAAAATTGTCACTATATACAGACTATATGATAACATACAAAGAAAACCCCAAAGACTAAACAAAAACAAAACCAAAACCCTGAAAAACAAAACAGCCAAACAACTAAAACCAACCAACCAACCAACCAAACAAACAAAAAACAACAACAAAAAAAAAACCAACCACAACAAAAAAACAAGAAACCAACAACAACAAAAACTCCCAATCCATTAGATTTAGTAGACCAATTTAGTAGGGTGACAGAGTATGAGATCAATATACAAAAATCAGTAGGATTTCTCTACCATAGCAAAGAAAACATGAAAAACAAAACTAAGAAAGCTGTGCTATTTACAATAGCTAACCCCAAGATGAAACACTTGGGAATAAACCTAATTGGAGAGACTAAAGACCTTTATAAGGAAAACTACACACCACTACTTCAAAAAACAGTGAGAGACCTAACTGAATGGGAAATGTTTCATGTTTATGGATAGGAAGACTCAAAATAATGAAAATGACAATCCTACAAGAAACAATCCACATGTTTAATGCAGTCCCAGTACAGATACAAAGTTAATTTTTCAAAGAATAGAAAAAGCAATTGATAAGTTTATTTGGAAAGGAAAGAGACTCTGTATAAGCAAAGCCCTTCTGAAAAATAAAAATTATGAGAGAAGCATAGCACTACTTGATCTAAAAAATCTACTATACAACCATAGTAACTAAAATAACATGGCATTAGTACAATAAAAAACGTATAAACTAGTTGAACAGCATAAAAAAACCCAGAAAATAATCCATCTACCACAGATAGCTAATTGATATATGAAAAAAGTCTATCAAATGGGGAAATGAAAGCTTCAGTAAATGAAATAGCTGGAATAATTGACAATCTATCTCCAGAAAGCTAAAAGAGGATCCACATTTCAAACCATGCACAAAAATCAACTCAAGATTTATCAGAGACCTACAGATAAAGCAAGTCTAAAACCATAAAGAGCATAAGAAACAAATTGGGACAAAAAGTAGAAACTGCCATATGATATAAATGTTGTTTTTATGTGCTGTAATGTCTCCTGCAACTCATAGCAACCCTAGGTACAACAGCCCTGACCTCTGCTTTATCCTGTGCCAATGCCAATCGTATTGTCTCTGGCACACCTATTCCCATTATCCCAGTGACTGAATCAATCCGTCTCATTGAGTGCCTTCCTCTTGTACTGTCCCTCCACCCTCCCAAGCATGATACCCCTCTCCAAGGACTGGTCCTTACTTGCAACACGTCCAAAGTCCGTCAGACCAAGGTTCAAAATCTTTACCTCCCAGGAGCAGCCTGGTCTCACTCTCTTTAGGACAAATCTGTTTGTTGTCCTAGCCGTCCACAGTATATTCAGTACTCTTTTCCAACACCACAGCTCAATTCTTTTTCTACCATCCCTAGTCATTGTCCAACTTTCTGATGCATAGCAAGTAATTACAAAGACCTTGGCAATTATTGTTTTTTTTTCAATCAGAATTGTATCTTTCTTGTTTCTTCACACCATCTTACCTATCCACACCCTAAACTTGGCTATCCTAATGATTTCCTCCCTCCTGCATTTTTTGCTTTCCTTTTGGACTTTTATATATATCTCACTAGTTAACTTTCTATTTTTTTTAATAATAATAGCCTAATGCAATATTTATTCAGGTGCACCTTATCCTCTGGACTGGCACTGTTGCTCTTCAGTACTTTGGAGAGGTCACTGACAGCAGACTTTCCC
>NW_006399870.1:5130068-5136597 GCF_000299155.1 Elephantulus edwardii
AAAAAAAAGAAAATCTATTGATTGGGTAAAACATTTGGCAATGGCAGCTCAGACAATGGTCTCATATGAAAATTTATAGATTAGAGACCCTCCACAAGAAAGTGATTGATAACCCAATTGAAAAAATGGACAAAAAATATGGAAGACTCTTCACAAAGGTAGACACTTGTTCATTCTGGTACATTAATAAATGTTCAAAATTACTGGCAATAAGAGAGATGCAAATCAAAATAACAAGGAGACACCATCTCACACCAGTTGCTATAGCAGAGTTTGACAGAACAGTAAGCAATAAATGTTGGAGAGGATGTGGAGAAGTTGGAACTCTCATGTACTCCTGGTGGGATTGTAGCCACTCTGGAAGAAAATTTGGCATGGCCTTAAAAAGCTGAGCAGAAAAACCAAGATGGTGTAAGTAGTGTAAGGAGCTGGAGGAGCAGCAAGCAACATAGAAGCAGGTCACCATGGCCCTCCACAGCCCTCATCACAGCGATAATTGAACAATTAAACAGTTGATTACTGGTCTTAAATATGGATCGAGGTTCAACATCAAGAGAACTAAGATTAAAAAAACAAAGAATGGGTGTGTCTCACTGCTTCCAGCCTGCCAATGCCAAGCCCATGCCTCTGCTGCAGCTCCATGGGGACTCCCCAGCCAGACCCCAGTGATTCCCTCACCTGGGATGGACAATGGGTCCCAGGTACTGCTGCAGGTATGAAGGAGCCTTTACACTGCTGCAGAATAAACCTATTCTAAATAAAAATCTTGGAACCAAGACGGTGGCAGTGAGAGGTGTGATGTGCGGAGTAGGAGGCCAGGCAAGTCACATTGAAACAGGCCACACAACTTATATAAACCTAAACAGTCAAACAGTTGACTGCTGGTTATCAATATGGACTGAGGCTCAACATCAAGAGGATAAATATTCTTGAAAGAACATGGGTGAATCCCACTTCTGCCTCTATCCGCTGCTGATTCCATGCAACTGCAATCCCATGGAGTAACCGTGGAGAACCCACAGGTTCTCTAATCTGGAGTGGGCAGCAGGTGCTGGGCCCCACAGCAGGTATGACAGAGCTCCCACATGGTCAGCAGCAGTGGATGCCAATAGCAGCAGGCTCCTGGTGCAGGAGGGGACTGTGGATATCGGGGTGGGGGCAGGCAGAGGTGGTGGTGCCATGGAGCAGGGAGGTGAAGGACTTGATATGGGAAAGCATCTCACTGTCAGTGAAGATTTCCTTGGATACGACAGAGAAGAAAAGAAGATACTCAACAAAGTGGATTGATAAAGTGTCTGTAGCAATGGGTTCGAGTATGCCTTGGATTATGGGGATGGCATAAGATAGGGCAAGGACTACATCTGTTGTTCATATAATTGCTGTGAGCCATAGAGGGAACTTGGTGGGCCTAGTGGATAGAAAGCTATGCTATCAAACCAAAGGTCAGGGATTTTAATCTGCAGCCCTCAGGCCTGGTTTTTATTGTTTTTGGTCAAACTCTCTTCTAAATGCCAATTGATTGTACAGAGGTAACTCATGGGTGCTGTGAGGCTAAACACTGTGACACTGAAGTGACAAATGAAATAATGTTTACCCATAGTGGAGAGTGTTTAATAGAGCTCTTAAAATAAGCTTGGAAGAAGGAGTGGCATCCACTTCTGAAATAGCTTGCCTCCAGAAGCTCTATGAACTTAGAGAAATGAAAGTTTTACAAGCATTCAGGTCTTTCATTCATAGGGTTGCTATGAGTTGTCTGTGACTCGATGACACTTAACAACAACAGTTCTGAGATGGTATGATAGATCTCCTTAATAATGCACTACATCTTTTGATTTTTTTGACTACTGCTGCCAAGAACTATTTAGACCTATGAAGGGTCTGTTCACCACTCCCAAACCCTTTCTCTATTTGTAGAAGAGGATGGTAGTGATGCCTCCTTCAAGTTGCAGTCTGAACATTTGGTGGAGGGAGGGGGGCAATTGTGGTAGGACTGGAACCAAGGGTGTTGTCCCTGGCCATGGTCTTCAGTGAGGCACAGGGACTAGACCTGGGTTGGGGGGCAGCTTTGGTTGGGGTGTGTGCCACCTGGCCCCTGGAGAGAGCCATCCAGCCACCGGGGTGTGCCATCACGGCCCTGGCTGGAGCTGTCTGACCACTGGGAAGAGATGTCTGCCCTCTGGCAAGAGCCATCTGACCCTCAGGGTGTGGCTTCCAGCCCCCTAGGGAGAGCTGCCCACCCCACAGGAAGAACTGCCCTGCCCCTGGGGAGAGCTTTCAGGTCACTGGGAAGAACTGCCTATAATATACTAAGGATTTTATCTAAGCTACTTTACATCACTTCCTTCCCCAGTACATCTATAAGTAGCACCTCCAAAGCTCTTCCCTTTGTAACTCACAAGTTCTCTCTAGGTTTGCTCCTTTTCCTATAGGTAACCTTAACACTGAGTTTTGCTCCAGACCTAAACTCTAAACCCAGTTTCAGAGACAAAAGGGAAATATAACTACTAGCTAAGGAAGTGAAGGAGGATGGAGCATGAGGGGTCAGCCAGTTATTGCCTCTGGACTCACCTTGGCAAACACTTTGCAGTCCAGAGGGCAGAAAATGTCAGGAAAATATTCTCTAACTGAACAAGAGGATATGTATCATCAACCCAGGACTACCAGTAATGGGTTAAAATGGGCTCCCTGTCTCCCTTCACATCAACACCCCTGTTCAGCATGAAGAAGCCAGAGAGTCTGTGCTCCATTCCCAAATGAGAAACCCACAAATGAATAAGACAATTTCTTTGTTAAAAATAGACGAATAAATAAATAAATAAATAAATAAATAAATAAATAAATAAATAATCACTATTGGATTATGCTCGCCATTACCCTGTCTCTTCTGGTCCCCACTGGACCTTTCTCATTTCCTTTTCCCACTTCCCCATCCACCAAACTGTGCAGCTCTGTAATTTCATCCCTGTCCATCCTCACTCTTCTGCTCCCAACCCTCACCCTCTTGTATCCCCATACATGTTTTTCACAATAAAAAAAGAAGGGAAAAAAAGCTGAACATAGATCCCACATGATCCAGCTATTCCATTGGAAGGAATACCTATCAAGAAAAATAGAATTGAGACACAAACAGATTTATACACCTACGTTCATAACAGTTATTCACAATAGAAAGAAAATGGAAAACAGTCCCAATGTCTATCAACAAACTAATGGATTGAGAAATGGTAGTACAACTACACAATAGAATGCTATGCATCAATCACTAAGGAGCAACCACTTTGTAAAATACTGTATAAACATGGGAGAGTCTTGAGAACATTATGCTGAGAGAAGTAAATCTTATAAGGACAAATATTGCATTAGGCTATTATTATTAAAAAAATAGAAAGTTAACTAGTGAGATATGTATAAAAGTCCAAAAGAGAAGCAAAAAAATGCAGGAGGGAGGAAATCATTAGGATAGCCAAGTTTAGGGTGTGGATAGGTAAGATGGTGTGAAGAAACAAGAAAGATACAATTCTGCTTGAAAAAACAGGACAATAGTAGGCATAGATCAGTAGTGACTGATTTTATACAACATAATATATACATGTGGGGTTAAGGAAGAATAGGAAAAGAGTGCATAGATAATGAAGACAACATTTGAACAGGGAAAGGGAGCAAACCTAGAGAGAACAAACTTGTGAGTTACAAATAGAAGGGCTTTGAGGGTGTTGCTTTCAGGTTTACTGGGGTGGCAGAAGGTGGCCTAGGTAACATTCTCTGGATACACTAGGCATTCTTTTTTTTTTCCCCACCCAGGGGTCAGATGGCACAGTCTGGGGACTGAGGAACTCACCCTGAGGGTCGTGACGGCTCACCCTGAGCCAAGGACCGAGGGCAGCCCACCCTGGGCAGAGGGCCACGACAGCTTGCCCTGAGCTGGGGGCTGAGGGCAGCCCATCCTGAGCAGGGCAACACCCCCCAAGAGCTGGCTGATATACTCCCCCTCCAATTTCCCCTACCCCAGTCTGGTTCCCTCGCCTGACTGAGGACTCTGTGGTCAGGGATAGTGTTTCCAATTCCAGCACTGCCACTTTTACCCCCCACCCCATATGTGGTCATACTATATTTTTTAAGTAGGTGTCACTGCTCACCCCCTTTATATATGATAAAGGGAACCTGAGAATTGTGAACAGACTCCCGCCAGGTCTAACCATCTTTTGGCAGAAGCATTCAACAGAACAAAATATGTGGTGCATTTAGGGTGTCAGTCCTCTTGTGCATGCTGCCACTGTTAGGGTCATCAGACTCACAGTGACTTTCAGCAATCCATTGTATAGGTAATCTTCTTCTTTGGCCTGTCCAAGGAAACCCAAACCTGCAGATGGTGGGCATGCATCCTATCCCCCACCTCCTATGCAGGCAGCCAGCGGGGCGTGTCCCCCCAGCGTGGGAGGCCGGCGGGAGGCGCTTGTCCCCCCCAGTGCGGGCAGCCATTGGGGGCGCGCCCCCTCCACACAGGTGTTCAGCAGGTGCACGGCCCCTCTTGTGCGGGCGGTCGGCGGGTGCTCACTTCCCCCACAACCACCATCCTGGCTCCAAGAATTCTCTCCAGAACAAGTCCACATTGCGGCAGTGTGGTGGCTTCGCTGTACCAGTCTTGAGGAGGGCCGGTGCCCAGCACCCATCCTGGGTGAGGGACTCCATTCATTCTGGCTGTGGAAGCCTCATGGAGCTGCAGCGGCTATGCAGCACTGCGCAGGCTGGGGGGGGGGGGGGTTGGGAGCCACGAGACTCACCCATTCCTCCTTGGGAATCCTTGAATTCCTGTTGTTGAGCTTCGATCTTCACTGAGGGCCAGTCATCAACTGTTTAAGTGTTCAATTATCAATAAGCCGAAGTCTGTGGAAGGCCATAATGGCCCTGCTTTAAGTGGTTCGCTGTTCCTGCAGCTCACCACACTGTCTCTGTCTCTGCCTCCGCCGCCATCTTGGATCTCCAGAAATTACTTTTTTAACTATGAAACAACCCCATTTTTTCTCGCCTTTTTATCTCCAGAGTAATATATCGTATGATCATCTGACTCAAAATGCCCCATGCCGGTCCATCTCATCTCCCCAATGCCTAGTATGTCAATATTTATGTGTTCCATTTCTTTCATAACAATATTTAATTTTCCTACATTCAATTAGAACTGTTCCTTTTCCTTTGTATTTCTATACTTGAAAGTTCTACCTCAGTTGCCCTCGCTGTTACTCTATGTGTGTTCTGTTGTACATAGGGTTTTCAGAGGCCTGCTATTTCAGAAGTGGATGGACAATCCTTCTTCCTAGTCTGTTTTAATCTGAATGTTTAGATTTAAAGGAGTATCTGTCAGACAAGCAATTTATAGAAAAGTGAGAGATAAATCCCTCATTGTGGAGTTAACCATTAGTTACCGTGTTTTACACACACACACACACACACACACACACATATGTATATGTGTAAATATATATATATGCTTCTTGTACACAAAACAATATAAACTTTAAAAAAATTAATTCACACACATATGTCAATCCCAATAGGTTCTGAAATAATAAAAAAAAGATTATTGTTGTTATGTGCTTTCAAGACGACAACTCCTGGGAGCTCTGGTGGCCTAGTGGCAAGGAACTGCAACTACAATCCCAGAGGCGAATGGTTCGAATCCACCAGGTGCTCTGCCGGGGAAGGAGGGACAATCTCCTCCTGTACCAGTCAGATTTAATTTGATGGTACATGCACACAAAAATAATAAAATAAAAATTTTTAAAAAAGATGACAACTCCTCATAGTGACCCTATTTACAGCAGCTCTAAATGGGTATCCTGACTCAATCTCACTGTCTCATACACAACCACCTTTATTAGTCTAGTTAGTGTATGAATCCATCTCATCTAGAGTTTTCCTTTCCTGTACTCTCCTTCAAAATATGATGTCCTTATTCAAGAACTAGTCTTTCCTGGCCAAGTACCCAAAGTATGTGAGATGGAGTTTAAAAATCCTTGCCTCCAAGGACAGACCTGTTTGTTCTCTTGACAATCCACGGTATGTTCAATACATTTCTCTAGTACCTAACACAAAGGCATCAATTCTGTCATTTTTTTTGTCATTGTCCAACTCTCTGATGCCTAGCAAGTAATTTCAATGACCATGGCCTGGATCAAGCACAGCTTAGTCTCCAGACTGACATCATTGCTCTTTAGCACTCAGGACAAGTCCCTGACAACTGATTCACCTAATATAACTTGTCTTTTGATTTTCTGACTACTGGTGCCAGGAGTGTTGATTGTAGAACTAAATAAGCTGAAATTATTAACAATCATAATCCCTTATCCATCTATCATGCTGTTGCCAATTAATATTGAGCTTTAGTTAATATTGAAGACTGCAGTCCTTAACCTTCTGCAGCATATATTTCAGATCCTCTTCAGTTTCAGCAAATAAGGGCGTGCCATTGCATTAGAGCTCCGAGAAGCCAAAACTAAAGGAAGAAACCAAGAAATCAAAGAGCTAAACAGAA
>NW_006399870.1:5137131-5151812 GCF_000299155.1 Elephantulus edwardii
CAGACACTGCCCTGGATGTGCTAAGTTGTGCTAAGAAATCTGGAGAACAGCCAGCTGTCCGACTGAAAAATATCGATATTTGTTCCCATTCCAAAGAAAGAGGATCCAACAGAGAGCAGAAATTATTGAACAATATCATTAATATCACATGCAAACAAGATTCTGCTGAAAATTTTCCAAAAGCGTTTGGAACAATATATCAACAGAGAACTGCTAGATATACAGGCTGGATTTAGAAGAGGTCATGATACTAAGGATACTATAGCTAATGTTAGATGGATCTTGGCAGAAACCAAAGAATACCAGAAGAATGTCTATCTGTGGTTCATTGACTATGCAAAGGCTTTTGACTGTGTGGATCACAAGCTGTGGCTGACTCTGAGAAGAATGGGAATCCCAGAACATTTGATTGTGCTAACGACTGGAACAGCACATCAGCAGAGAACTGCCAGAAGTCCAGGCCAGGTTTAGAAGGGGTCGTGGTACTAGGCACATTATAGCTAATGTTAGATGGATATTGGCTGAAAGCAGGGAGTACCAGAGGAATGTCTATCTGTGCTTCATTGATTATACTAAGGCGTTTGACTATGTGGGCCATAACAAACTGTGGCTGACTCTGAGAAGAATGGGAATCCCATTCTAGAACACTTGATCATGCTAATGTGAAACTTATACTTGAACCAAGAGGCAGTCATCAGTACAGAGCAAGGAAACACTGCATGGTTCAAAATTGGGAAGGGCGTATGCCAGGGATGTGTCTTGTCTCCATACCTTTTCAAACTGTATGCAGAACAGATCATCCGGGAGGCTGGGCTCTATGAGGAGAAATGTGACATGAGGATTGGTGGAAGATCTATAAACAATCTGCATTATGCAGATGACACAACCCTGTTTGATGAAACTGAGGAAGATCTTGGTGCTGAGGGTCAGGGACTACAGCCTTCAATATGGATTGAGGCTCAATGTCAAGAAGACAAAGATTCACACCACTAGACCAATTGGCAGCATCAGGATGGATGGTGAAGAGATTGAGATTGTTCACAGCTTTAATCTGCTTGGCTCTACAACACTCTTGGCAACAGCAGCCAGGAAATTAAAAGATGTATTGCCATGGGAAAGTCTGCTGTTAGGGACCTCTCTAAAATACTCAAGAGCAACGGTGTGTCTCTGGAGAGGTGCGTCTGGTACAGGCCATGGTCTTTGCAATCACTTGTTATGTGTCAAAGAGCTGGACAATGACTAGGGAGGATAGAAGGAGAATTGATGCTTTTGAGCTTTGGTGTTGGAAAAGCATGCTGAGGGTGCCATGGACTGCTAAGAAAACAAACAGATTCATCCTGGAGAGGGTTAAACTGGGATGTTCCTTGGAGGCAATTATTCTGAGGCTTCCTCTGACATACTTTGGTCATGTTGTAAGGAGGGACCGGTCCTTGGAGAGGGACATCATGTTTAGGAGGATGAAGGGCAGGCACAGGAGGGAAAGGCCCTCTGGGAGATGGATTAATTCGGTGACTGGGGCAATCGAGATGAGTGTGTTGGAGACAGTGAGATTGGCACAGGACAGAGCAGAGTTTAGAGCTGTTGTACACAGGGTCGCTAAGAGTCGCAAGTGACTAGATGGCACATAACAACAACAACAACGTGAAACCTGTCCTTGGACCAAGAGGCAGTCATCAGTACAGAGCAAGGAGACACTGCATGGTTCAAAATCAAGAAGGGGGTCTGTCAGTGATTTATTCTGTCTCCAGACCTTTTCAATCTGGATGCAGAACAGATCATCAGAGACACTGGGCTGTACAAAGAGGAATGTGGCATCAGGATTTGTGGAAGAGTCATCAGCAACCTGAATTATGCAGATGACACAAACCTGCTTGCTGAAACTGAGAAGGACCTGAAGCGCTTGCTGCAGAAGGACAAGGACTGCAGCCTCCTATATGGATTGAAGCTCAACATCAAGAAAACAAAGATTCTCACCACTGGGCCAATTGGCAGCATCAGTATGGATGGTGAAGAGATTGAGATAGTTAACAGTTTTAGTTTGCTTGGTTCCACAATCAACACTCTTGGTAACAGCAGCCAGGAAATCAAGAGACAAATTGCATTGGGAAAGTTGGCTGTCAGGGACCTCTCAAGAGCACTGAACAGCAACGACATCAGGCTGGAGACTAAGGTGTGCCTGATCCGGGCTATAGTCTTCGCAATTGCATGCTATGCATCAGAGAATTGGACAGTGAATAGGGTTGATAGAAAGAGTTGTGATGCCTTTGAGCTGTGGTTCTGGAGAAGAGGGTTGAATATACCATGGACTGCTAGGAGAACAAACAGGTTTGTCCTGGAGAAGACGAAGACGGAATGCTCCTTGGAGTCAAGGATTCTGAAGCTTTGTCTGACATACTTCGGACATGTTGCAAGGAGGGACTGGTCCTTGGAGAGGGACATCATGTTTGGCAGAATGGAGGGGCAACGAAGGAGAGGAAGACCTTTGGTGAGATGGATCAATTCTGTGACTGGAGCGGTGGGAATAAGTTTGCTTGAGATGGCTAGGTTGGCACAGGATAGAAGAGCATTTAGAGCTCTTGTACATAGGGTCGCAAATGTCTCGATGGCACATAATAACAACAACAATATCTGTATAGTGCAAGTTGTTGATGTTACATGCTTCCTCATATAATCCAGCCTCCCAAATGATTTGCTACATGGACAGATTGAAAATATATGGAGAAAAGACACATTCCTGATACACTCCTTTCCTGATTTTGAGCAATGCAGTGTTTCTTTGCTCTGTTCTACTGCTTCTTCCTCATCCAAGATTTCACATAAGCACAATCAAGTGTTTTGGGATTCCCCATCTTCTCAGAGTTAACCACAATTCATTGTGGTCTATATAGTCAAATGCCTTTGCATAGTCAATGACACAGAGATAGACATTCCTCTACTACTCTCTGCTTTCAGCCAATATCCATCTGACATTGGTTATGAGGTCCCTAGTGCCACAGCCTCTTCTAAACCCAGCTTACAGTTCTGAAATTTCTCTGTTGATGTGCTGTTCCAATTGATTTTGGATAATCTTCAGCAGAATTTTCCTTGTGGGTGATCTTAGTGATATTGTTTTATAATTTCCACAGTCTGCTGGACTCCTTTTTTCGAATGGGAATAAACATAGATCTTCTCTAGTTCATTGAACAGGTAGCTCACTCCAGATTTCTTGGCACAACCTGGTGAGCACATCCAGGTCTGCATTTGTTTGTTGAAATATTTCAATTTGTACAACTTCAATTCCTGGGGCCTTATTTTTGCCAATTAATTCAGAGCAGTTTGAACTTTCTCTTTAATCACCATTGTCTTTTCATTGTATGTGGTTTCATGAAATCGTTCTTTTTTGGCCAGTTCTTTTTGGTACAGTGACTCTGTAAGAATCTATCTTCTTTTTGATGCTTCATTAATTGGTTTTACATGTTGAGGAGCTTTGGTGACTTAGCCCATAGGGATTTTGCTGCTAACCCAAAGGTGGTGACTTTCTTTGTGAGAGAAACATCTCCTCCAAACTATCTATAGCTTCAGAAAACATAATGGAGAGATATCCATGTCTGTACTAACTCCACATCAATGAGCTTGAGTTTTTGAATTTTGAAAGATCAATAAAAGATCTTGGAGGAAGGAGGTAGTTGTTATTTTTAAGGGGCTGCACAAGGAATACCTTATATGTATCTTGACTACTTTGGTCCTTACAGAAAGATAGGTACATGCAATAAAAATTTAGAGTAAAAGACACACACACATGTTGAGCTAAGCAAATCGGAATAATATTGACAGATGATAGCGATATTAATATCCTATTTGTGATATTGTACTATAATTTTGAGGAAACTGTACCAAGAGTATGTGAGATCTATTCCTATTATTTCTTACAACTATACAGAATTTGTAATTATCTCATTCAAAATAAAGTCTAATCAAACCCACTATTGTATCACATCCCATTTATACACATCTCTCATCATTCACAAGTATAATGCTACTTAATGTATCATTCTATTTTACCTATCTCCAAAATTTTTGCTATTATTTTAATATCTTTTAAGGTCTATACATTATAAACTCTATCCTAAGTTGGTATATTCCCTTTAAATAGATAGTCCTCACTTTACACAGTTTTAATATGCACAAGTTTCAGTTACCATAATTATATTAATTAACATGAATTCCCCAACAACATGATTTACATTTCAGTTACCATGGTATATTAACTATAATTAAATAAAATACAACTTTTACACTGCCTACCCAAAAGCTGTGCTTCACTGTTTATGCATGAAAGGGTGTGGGCAAGACAGCAGCATTAACAAACCATTCTACTTACCACATTATTGTTGTATACCAATGTGTGAACTGACCCATAGCTGATTCTCCGGTGGGTTTCCAGAGACAGTTAATCGCAAGGGAGGAGATTGCCCATCCTCCTATGGAGCAGCTGGTGGCTTCGAACTGTGTGCCTTTGTGCCTTTGGGATTGCAGCATAAAAAGAAATGCAAGAAGGAAACAGTGCTTAGTTTTGAGGGACTGATCTGGGAGCAAAAGAAAGCATCACTAATTGCAGAGAGGCAATATCAATAAGTCAACACATCAAACAGCGTAGAAAATCGAATATATTTTCCCAGAGTCTCTGCCCTTTCTCTGCTACATGTGAAGCAGGCTCCTGTGAACTGGGAAAACTCCCCTAGCAAAAGCTGCTAGTTTCCTTAATGTGCATACCTCCCGCCTGTGTAGAAGCAAATGTCTAAATATCTGTTTTAAAATCAACAAGGCAAGTATCTCCAATGATTTTTCCCCCTTTTTAACGTGCAAGCACATTGCCTTTGTTAACACTGTCAGCCACAAGATTACCATGAATGGCAGGAGAAGACTCTTGAAATAGAGTTCACTCTTACAGTCAAAATGCTTTTTACTTCTCTGTGTACTCCATATCAGTTGAAATCAACAGGACAAACCTCTCAGGGAGTCAGGTCTGGTCTGTCTCCTCCTAATTAGTGAAGACTTCTGACTGAGGATGCTGTATGCAAATAAACAGGAACTTAGAATGGAGCCTATGCCCACAGACAACATTACACAGGAGGTTCTGATAGCAACACAACAGATCTCTCTGAAAGATCTCTCCCACCAAACAGTGTCACCTGCAAGTCAGCTGTTAATCACTACAGAAGCCCCCAACTGTTGTTCTCTCATATACAGCACTCTCTCTACTGCCATGTGCATCCTATAGTTCAAGCTTCTGAAACCAACAGGAAAAATCTCCCGGGGGTCAAAGTGGGTAAATCTGGCCCCACTTCAATGAGAGATGCTGACAGAGGCTATGGTGTGCCAAGAGGTAGGCAGATAGAGGCCAGTGCTCTACCAGGGAGCTCTTGTAGAAATAAGGCAGACCTCCGTGGGAATCTGAACCAAGTATGACACCCTCCTTCCCCACCTAGTAACAGTAATTGCAGACTGTTGTAAGCTGCTACAGAAGACCTCTGTAGTGGAATTTATTGCAGACATTCTAAAGCCCAGGTCTCTAAAAGCAATGGGACAGACTTCTCTGGGAGACCTATGGACTGGTAAGAATGACTGACTAAGGTTGTTATGTGATAGAAGCAGGTGTTTTGAGTGGGGGTATTACCATCAGCCAACATACTTCTGCCAGACTCTGACAACAGCAGAGCAGACCTCCACAGTGACATGTTAAGAAATTCCTCCCAAACATGGTTACTATTAGTTGCTGGACTTGTACTAACTCCTACAGAAGGTTCCCTATAGCGGAACTAGGAGGAGGGCCACCTAAGCGAAAAGTCCTTCCGGCTTCCTTCAGCTTTGAAACCAATAAGAGAGATCTTTCGAACACATAAGGGTATACTTCATTTATCCTGAAAACCTGCCTGAATTTCCATTGAATTCTAGTTGAAATATAAGTAGCATCTATGAGCAGGGAAGGAAGTTTTAAAAACAGAAAGAAAAGAAAAGAAAAAACATCAGCCAGCCAAGAAAAGAGCTTTCACAAGGGCAATAGGTTTTCTAACTGGAAAAGTGGTTGAAAGTGGAAATGGGAAGAGAGAAGTGACTGCACCTCCTGGTGGGCAAACTGATTAGTGCATAATATCTTGTGTGCATGACTGATGAACCACAGAATATTCTAGAGTGTGTTTGGGAAATATTCAAAGCAGAAAATAGTCATCTACAACAGAAAAAAAACACCCATCTTAGTAATGAAAAATAATAGGGGAAGAAGGAGAGAATATAGCAATATTAATATAACATGATTAAATACCTAAGGGAAAACATAAGCAATGATACCAAAGAAATAATAAAAATTATAAAAGAACAAAGCAAAAACTTAAGAGATATTACAACTGAAAGCAATGATGAGTGAAATTAGAACAATAGGATTATTTACTAATAGCTTAAATTAAGAAGAAGAAAGAATCAACTAATTGGGCAATAAATAGTTAAAATAGTAAAGATGAAGAGTAACAAGAATGAAGGCTCAAGAAGACTAAGTATAAACTATGGAACAATAAGAGACCTGATAGACATGTCATGGGAATTCTAGAAGGAGATAAGACAGGGAAAGGGACATAAAAAAGTTGAAATGACTGTGACAGAAAACTCTGCCAATATAGTAGAAGGAACAAACCTTCAAAACAAAGAAGCTAAAGAAACTTAAGCAAGAAAAACACAGAAACATATGCCAGGACATTTTGCAGTCTTCTTCGTGTGCAACAAGCAAGGCTGTGACATTTGCATAACACAGGTTGCTGATGTATATTCCTCCAATTATGATGTTACATTCTTCTTATGGAAAATACCAAAATGGGTGTCAGAGATACTCTGATAATTTCATTGAAACCTTGTTGTTGTTATGTGCTGTTGAGTTGCTTGTGAGTTTTAGCAACCCCATGCATAACAGCTCTGAACTCTGCTCTATCTTGAGCCAACCTAATTGTCTCTCATACCTACCCCATTAGCTCAGTCACTGAGTCAATCCATATCATCCAGAGTCATCCTCTCTTGTGCTCTCTCTCCACCCTTCCAAGCACGATATTCCTCCCCAAAGATTGGTTCCTCCTTGTAACATGCTGAAAGTATGCCATATTTAGCTTCACAATCCTTGCCTCCAAGGAGCAGCCTGGTTTCACCCTTTCCAGGATGAACCCGTTTATTCTGCAGTCGATGGTATATTCAATACTATTTTTCAGCACCACAGCTCAAATGAATCAATTCTCCTTCCATCCTCCCTGGTCATAGTCCAGCTCTCTGATGCATAACAAGTATTTGCGAAGACCATGGCCTAGATGAGGCACACCTTAGTCTCTAGAATGACCCATCATTTGTTTTCAGTATTCTGGAGAGGTCTCTGACAGTAGATTTTCCCAGTGCAATCTGTCTTTTGATTTTCTGATTGATGGTACCAAGAGTATTAATTGTAGAGCCAAATGAGATAAAGCTGTTAACAATCTCAATCTCTTCTTTATCTACCATGAAGCTGCTAATTGGCCCAACGGTGAGAGTCTTTGTTTTCTTGATGTTGAGCTTCAATTCAAGTTGAAGGCTACAGTCTTTGATCTTCTGCAACAAATGCCTTAGGCTCTCCTCAGTTCTGCATAATGCAGATTGCTATGAGTCTTCTTCCTCAAATATTACAATCCTCCTCATAGAGCCCAGCATCCTGGATCATGTGTTCCACATATAGATTTAAAAAGTATGGAAATAGGATGCGTTGCTTTCATGCCATACACCTTTCCTGATTTTGAATCATGAAGTGTTTCCTTCCTGTTCTGACTATTGTCTCTTGGTCGAAGTATACATTTTGCATAAGCAAAATCAACTGTTCTGGGATTCCCATTCTTCTCAGAGTTAGCCACAGTTTGTTGTAACCTACAGAGTCAAATTCTTTTGCATAGTCAATAAACACGGATAGACTTTCCTCTGGTACTCTCTTCTTTCAGCCATCATCAATCTAATATTGGCTATAATATCCCTAATGCTATGACCTCTTTTAAACCTAGCCTACACATCTGGTCGTTCTTTATTGATGTGCTGTTTTAGGATAATTTTCAGCAAGATCTTGCTTGCATGTGCTATTAATGATATTGTTTGATAACATCCACACTCTGTTGGCTAACCTTTTTTTGGAATGAGAACAAATATGGATCATTTCAAGTTGGTTGGCCAGGTAGTTGTCCTCCAGATTTCTTGGTACAACTTGGTGAGCATGTTCAAGGCAATGTCTGTTTGTTAAAATATGTCAACTGGTATTCTGTCAATTCCTAGGGTCTTGTTTTTGTCAATTCCTTCAGACCAGATTGAACTTCCTTTTTATCACCACTGGCTCTTGATTATATATTGTTTAATAAAATTATTCTATGTCAGCCAATTATTTTTGGTACAGTGACTTTGTATACTCCTTTCATCTTCTTTTAATACTTCCTGGATCATTTACTATTCTTCCCAAACCATACTTAAGTATTACAGTTTGAGGCCTAAAATTTGTTCTTCAGTTCCTTCAGCTTAAGAAATGCTGAATGCTGTGTTGCTTCTATGCCACAAAGCCAGCCGATTAACAAGGTACTTGCCTTAAAAATTTCTTAGTCTGAGTCCAGATCTCTACTTCCGTCGCTGCCTGCCTGCGCCAGAAACTCCGGCCCTGGCTCAGACACCCTGCACCTGGACCTCTAGCCCCATCACAGACACCCCATGCCTAGAATCCTGGTCTTTAGTGCAACAATGAATGAATGGAAACCCAAAATCTCTGTAAATGTTTATGAAAATTAATAAAATATAATTATAGAAAAAAAAAGAATCCTGGTCTTGATGCCCTGTACCAGGAATTCCAGTTCTCATGCCTGGAACTCTGTACCTGATACTGATGCCCTGCACCTGGAACTCTGGCCCCAGTGTGGATGCCTCATGCCTAGAACCCTGGTCCCAACAACCTGTGCCTGGTGCTCCAGTCCTGACCCTGATGCCCTGTTATGGGAACTCCTTTCTTGATGCCCAGAACCCTGGTCCAGGCACTGAAGCTTCACACCTGGAACCTGGTCCTGGCACCAATGCCCTGCACCTGGAATCCTGGTCCTAACATCAATGTCCTGCTCCAGAACTCTGGTCCCTACACTCAGGCCCGGAACTCAAGTCCTGAAGCCCCACATTGGGAACTCCAGTCCTGATGCCCCAAACTCTGGTCCCAATGCGGATGTCCCATGCGGGAACTCTGGCACCAGTGTTCCATACCCTGAGTTCTAGTCCTGAGGTCAATGCCACACACGGAGAGCTTTGGTCCTGTGACCCTGAATTCTGGTCCTGATGCTGACTCTCTACACCCAGAACTTTGGTTTCAACATTGCTGGCCAGTGCTTGGAACTCTGGTGCTGACACCTCATTCTGGGAGCTCCAGTCCTGATGCCCTGAGATCAGGTCCCAATTCTGCTGGCCTGCACCTAGATTTTTGGTCCTGACACTGCAACCCACACTGCAAGATGACACGCAACAGGAGTGAAGCTGGAACTTGAAAGAGGGACTTTGGGGGGGGGGTGTCACTGCTGTTTGGCTAGAGTACGTGGGACCCCCTTAAGCTCAATAAGAAGGGAACAAGACAGGTGGAGCTCATTCTTAAAGGGAAAACCAAGGCTTTCTGGTTTTCCAATCAGATTTCTGCCCTCCTCCTTGCATCTCCTCACTCCAGCTCATTAACTACTGTTAACACAGAACACTTTGGCCTACCCTTGCTGTGGCTGTTGGCTGCTCCCACTGACCTTTTCTCTACCAAAGTGAAGTATATTTCCCTTTTGGTTGGAAGGCAGAGAGAAACCCAGGCAGGGTAGCTGCCCAACCTTCTTCTGGAGTGGTGACTTCAGATCAATAACCTGCTATTACCTCAGAGATAGGAAAACTCTACCACAGCAATGTTGTGTAGAAAGCTGGCTGCCTCACACCCTATACAAGCCCAAAGCAAGATGTCACCTCCAAAAAAGTGACACAGTAACAATGGATTTCCTGAAGCCAGAAAGTCTGATGGAACTTTCTAACACAGAATTTACAAGAATAATGACTAAATATTTTCAATGATTGAAAGACAAACTTGAAAAATTGCAGGACACTGCATGCAAAACCCTGAAAAATCTTAAAAAAAACCCCCAAACCAACAAAATTCCAAACCCAAATGATACAGATAAAACAAATGAGGGATTAGAGGCTCTGGAAAAGCAAAAATCCTGAATCCAATATATGAGGACCAATGTTTCAGATGCTGTCAACATGATGGAGGAACACATGAAGAGATGGTTGAAGATACGGAACACAGACCCAATGAAATAGAAGATAGAATTGTCACTACTGGCCTGCTAGAACAAAAAGCTGAATCAAAAAGGAAGGAAAAAGAAGAAAAATGAAGAATAATGCGGGACACCATCAAGAGAAATAACATGTGCAGCACTGGAATCCCAGAACAAGAAGAAGTAACTAAAAGCATGGGAAAAGTTGTGGAAGAATTATTAGAAGAAAACTTGCCAGGAATAATGAAGAATGAGGGAATATATATTCAGGAAGTTGAGAGAACACCATATAGAATAGATCCCAAAAGAATAACACCAAGACATATCATAGTCAAATTTACCAAAACAAGAGATAAGGAGAGAATTCTGAAAGAAGCAAGGAAGAAACAAAGAGTAACCTACGAGGGAAAGCAAATAAGATTAAATGCTGATTTCTCAGAAGAAACAATGCAAGTAAGAAGACAATGAAACGACATATATCAAAAATTCTAACAACACAACTGTTAACCAAGAATGTTCTACTCAGCAAAATTGTCCATCAAATATGAAGGAGAGATGAAGATATTCCTAGAAAAATGGAACCTAAGAAAGTTTGTGAAAACAAGAAGAGAGTTTCAGGAAACACTGAGAGACATCCTGCTTACAGAGGTGCCACAGAAAGCAGGATGGACCAAAGTAACTAGTAACAACACCAAAAAGAACTCAACAAAATGGTAGCAATAAAATATTGCTTCTCAATAATCAGACTGAATGTAAATGGTTTAAATGCACCACTGAAGAGAAAACGAGATTTTATAAAAACCCTAAATCCATCAATATGCTGTCTAAGAGAGACACACATGAAAAATGATGATAAAAGAAGGCTAAAAATAAAAGGGTAGGGAAAAATATAGCAAACAAATTGCAACCAGAAAAAGCAGAAGTAGTGACATTAATCTCTGATGAAATAGACTTCAATGCAAAAGCCATTATAAAGAACAAAGAAGGTCACTACATAATGATTAGAAGGTCAATAGAACAATAAGACATAACAATAGTAAATATCCATGTACCAAGTGAAAGACCTGCAAAATATATAAAACAAGGAAACAGATAACATTACTATTGTAGTTGGAGACTTTAATACACCACACTCAAGAAAAGATATAACTTCCAGAATGAAATTCAACAGAGATGCTGATGAATTAAACCACACAATAAATCGACTTGACCCCATTTATATTTATAGACTAATGTAACAAAAAAAAAAAAAAAAGAGCACAGTATACCTTCTTCTCCAATGTGCATGGAATGTTCTCCAAAACAGATCACATTTTAGGACATAAGACAAGCATTAATAAATTCAAAAGCATAGAAATAATACAAAGCATCTTCTCAGACCACAATGCTACAAAATTAGAAATTAATGACAAGAGGATAAAGAAGGAAAAAAACATATATTTGGAGGCTGAACAACACCTTACTTGAACATGAGTGGGTACCAGAAGAAATAAAAAATGAAATTTAAAAGTTTCTTGTAACAAATGACATTGGAAACACAACTTACCAAAACCTCTGGGAAATAGCCAAAGCTGTAATTAGAGGTCAATTTAGAGCAATAAGCAAACACATAAAAAGACAGGGAAAAATGAACATTCACTCTCTAACGCAGTATCTCCAACAAATTGAAAAAGAACAGCAAGAAAACCTGACACTCTCTTAAAAAAATCCCTAAAATTATAAAAATTAGAATAGAAACAAACGAAATAGAAAACAGAAAAACAATTAATATCATCAACAAGTCCAGGAGTTGGTTCTTTGAAAAGGTCAATAATATTGACAAGCCACTGGCAAAACTAACAAAAGAAAAGAAGGAAAAGATATAAATAATATGAATAAACAATGAAATGGGCAATGTCACAATGGAACCAACTAAAATAAAATGGATTAAAATGGAATATTATGAAAAACTAAAACAAATATGGAAACCTAGTGGAAATGAAGAAGTACTTAGAAAACCACAACCTACCTAAACTAACACAAACTGAAACTGAAAACCTGAACAGATCCATTATAAAAGAAGAAATTGGAAAGATAATAAAACAACTTCCAGCTAAAAAAAGCCCTGGATGAGGTAGTTTTACAAGTAAATTTTATCAAACATTCAGGGAAGAAATGTCACCAATTCTACATAAATGATTTCAGAAAATAGAAAACAATGAAATTCTCCCAGACTCATTTTATGAAGCAAACATATTCTTGATACCAAAGCCAGTTAAAGACACCACCAAAACAGAAGCCTATAGGCCAATATCTTTCATGAACATAGATTCAAAGATTCAAAAATCCTGAATAAAATTCTGGCCAATAGAATCCAATGATACATAAAAAAATAATAATAAGGATGGTTCAACATAAGAAAAACAACCAGAGTAATTCATCACATTAACCAAGCAAAGAACAAGAACCACATGATCCTATTAGTTGATCCATAAAAGACCTTTGACAAAATCCAAAACCCTTTCCTGATGAAAGCATTCCACAAAATAGGGATAGAGGAAAATTTCCTCAACATAGTAAAAAGTATACATGGAAACCTGAGAGCCAGTGTTGTTCTCAATGGAAAGAGGTTAAAAGCATTTCCTTTGAGAACAGGAACTAGACAGAGATGCCCACTGTCACCTCTCCTATTCTATATTGTTTTAGAAGTCTTAGATATAGCAATAAGGCAAGAGGAGGAAATAAGATGTATCCAAATTGGCAAAGAGAAGGTAAAATTATCTCTCTATGTGGATCATATGATAGTATACTTAGAAAACCCTAAAACTCAGAAAGAAAACCACTGGACATAGTTGACTAATTCAACAAAGTGGCAGGATTAAAAGATCAAAATACGAATAACCACTGGATTTCTCTATAATGGACATGAAGGCTCAATTTTGTGAAAATTACAATCTTACCAAAGACAATCTACATGTTCAATGCAATCCCAATACAAAT
The DNA here is from genome assembly GCF_000299155.1 of Elephantulus edwardii. NCBI lineage: Eukaryota > Metazoa > Chordata > Mammalia > Macroscelidea > Macroscelididae > Elephantulus > Elephantulus edwardii. The sequence continues at coordinate 5,150,415 of NW_006399870.1, forward strand.
ACCAATACTGTTGTTTAATGTGTTGGAAAAGACAATCTCTAATTCATTTGGAATGGAAAGAGACCTTGAATAAGCAAAATGCTCCTCAAAAAGAGAAACAAGGTAGGAGGCATCTCCCTCCCTGATTTCAAATCCTACTGGTCTTTCATGGTGGTCAAGACACTGTGGTACTGGTACAATGACAGACACATAGATCAATGAAATAGAATTGAGAACTCAGTAATCAACCTATCTACTACCTATGGTCAACTGATTTTTGGCAAGGACATTAAATCAGTCAAATGGGGAAACGACAACCTTTTTATCAAATGATGTTGACAAAATTGGAAAACCATCTGCAGAAAACTCAAACAAGACCCAAATCTCACACTCTACACAAAACCCAACTCAAAGTGGATTGAAGACCTAGAACTAAAAGCAAGGACTATAAACTTCATTAGAGAAATGCTTTGAAGAACCCTAGAAGCACTAATCCACAACATGAACAGTCTTTCAAGCATTCTAAAAACCCTACAGCCAGGAAAGGATAAATCAGATGAATGGGACTTTCTAAAAATAAAATCCCTATGCACATCAAAACAAAATTTCCCATAGCGCAAAAAAGGAAAGCCACAGACTGGGGAAAAAATTTGGTAATAACACATCTGAGAAGAGACTTATATCTAGAATTTATAGAATACTCGAGGTCCACAACAAGATAAGTAATCCAGTTGCAAAATGGGCACAGGATATGAACAGACACTTCACCAAAAAGACATTCAGATGGCACACAAATACATGAAGAAATGTTCAAAATCCCTAGCTCTAAGAGAGGTGCAAATCAACACAATTATGAGATGTCATCCCACCCCAATAAGAATAGCAAAATTCAACAGAACATCAAATGACAAATGCTAGCCAAGTTGTGGAGAAACTGAAACCCTTATTCACTGTTGGTGGGAGTGTAAAATGTTGCAACCACTACGGAAGTCAGTATGGCTCTTTCTCAAAAGTTGGAAATAGAAATACCATTTGACCCAGCAATTCCACTGTTAGGAACATACTGTAAAGAAACCTGATTTGCCACCCAAACAGATATATGCACACTCATGTTTGTTGCTGACAATAGCAAAGAGTTGGAAACAATCCAAGTGTCCATCAAGAAATGAATGTAACTTAGTCATGGTGAATTATTTTTTTTATGTATCGTTGCATTCTATTTGCCAGCATTTTATTCAGGATTTTTGCATCAATATTTATGAGAGATATTGGCCTATAGTTTTCTATTTTGGTGGTGTCTTTTCCTAGCTTTGGCATCAAAGATATGTTTGCTTCATAGAATGAATCTGGGAGTGTTCCATCTTCTTCTATTTTCTGAAATAATTTATGTAGAATTGGTAACAGTTCTTCTCTAAATGT
>NW_006399870.1:5173122-5178575 GCF_000299155.1 Elephantulus edwardii
CTTCTGTGATTTCAAACACATCAGCTGAAGGTAGTTCTTATGTTGGGATCAGTGTCTCTGAAGTTTAGTCACAATATTTATTGGTCAAAGGTGATGCATCCTGTAGAATTGCTGTGTAGATAGGCTTTTCTTGGCCCTCGGGCCGGAAAGGATGTCGCGGGCTTTTGGCGTCTCCAATTACCTGAGAAAATAGGGTGGGTCTGCGGGGTCTGCTGGCTGTCCTGTGAGTTGCCTAACTTCAGCTAGTCAGAGCCTAGCCTCTGTTTTGACCTTTCTGCAAGTAATAAATGTTGGAGGGGATGTGGAGAGATAGAACCTCTTATACATTATTAATGAGATTGTTAAAGGGTACAACCCCTCTGGAAGGCAGTTTCGTGCTTCCTCAAAAAGCTAAACATAGAGGGAAGGATTTTGAAGCTCGATCTCATACACTTTGAGCATGTGCCAGGATGGACTATTCCTTGGAGAAGGACATCATGCTTGGATGGGTAGGGATCAATACAGGAGAGGAAGACGTGGATGAGATGCCAGTGACTATGATAACAGAGTCAGGTGTGTCCTAGGTCATGAGGTTGTCTCAGCATAGGGCAAGGTTCATAGGGTAGTTATGCAAAATAGCCCACTCAATAATACCTAACAAGAACAAGCAGGATTGACCAATCACTTCAGAAATAATAGACCTTTGAAAACAGTATAAACATTAGATCATCTGAATATTAGCTCCTGGTGAAAAATTTTTTCCTATTCATTTTTAGTTGGGTTATTAATTTATTTCTGGTAGAAACACTGTGCTTTATTGACTATGTAAAGACATTAGACTGTGTGAATCATAACAAATTATGGCTAATATTGAGAATTATGGGAGTCCTAGAACACTTAATTGTACTCGAATGAAATCTATAAATAGACAAAGATACTTTTGTGACTATTACAAGGAAAACAGCATGGCTTAAAATTAAGAAAAGTGAGTGTTATATCTTTTCTTTATATCTATTAAATTTGTTTGCTGAACAAATTACTCTGGTAGCTGAACTCTATAAGAGTAATGTGAAATCAGGATTGGAAGAAGACTCATCAATAATCTTTATTATGCTGATTACACAATCTTGATTGCTGAAAGTGAGGAGGACTTGAAGGGCTTGTTGCAGAATATCAAAGGTCTTTAATGTGGATTGTACTTCAACATCAAGAAAACAAAAAAATTTCACCACTGTACCTATTGGCAACATCATGATAGATGGAGAAAAGTTTGAAACTTTCAATGATTTCATCTTACTTGGAACTACAATCAGTATACTTGGTACCAGCAGTCAAAAGATTAGATATATTGCAGTAGGAAAGTTTGCAGTTAGGGACATCTACAAATTATTGAGGAGTAATGATGCTAATTTGAGGACTAATGTGCACCTGATTCAGGGCATATAGTCTTTTCAGTCACTTACTGTGCTCCTCAGTGGTGGGCAGTGAATAAGGATGGTGGAAGAAAAATTCATGCCTTTGAAATATGGTGTTGGATAAGAGGACTGCATGTTCCATGGACTGCCAAAAGAACAAACATATATGTTTTGGGGAAAGTGCAGCCAGAGTACTCTTTGGAGGCAAAAATAATGTAACTTAATCTCACATATTTTGGACACATTGTTAGGAAAGATTATACACTAGAGAGGGACATCATGCATAGAAAGGTAGAGGGAGACAGTGAAAGAGAAGAAGATCATCAACCATTTGAATTGACACAGTGACTACAGAAATGTGTCAGAGATTGTGAAGATGAAACAAGATAGGATACGGTTCAGGTCTGTTGTGTATAATCTCATTATGAGTTGTACTTGATGGCACTTAATGAAAACAACATGTGCTTGTCATTGTACCAACACCACGGTGTTTTGGTTACAGTGACTGAAGTACATTTTGAAATCAGAGATTGTGGTGTCTCCTACTTAGTTGTAGTGTTTCAGAAGAGTTTATTGCTTATTCAGGGTCTGTTTCCTTTCTAAATGAAATTGGGAATTGCCTTTTCTACCTCCTTGAAAAAATGTCATTGGTATCTGTCATGAGATTATGTTGAACCTATAGATTGCTTTTGGTAGTATTGTAATATTCACAATTTTTGTGTGTGTGTGTATATATCACTTAACAAATTACATTAATGGGACTACCCACATACCTACCACCAAAAGAGGGAAATAGAATACTTCTAGCTCCCTAGAAGTCTACATATTGAATTGGGAAAGTCTTTAGTCAGGGACCTCTTAAAAATTACTGAAGAGAAATAATGTCAGTTTGAGGACTAAGGCAAGTCTGATTAAGGCCATGGTCTTTTCAGTTAACTTCCTGTGCATCTGAGAGCTGAACAATGGATAAGGATGACAGAAGAAGAATTGATGTTTCTGAGTTGTTGTGTTGGAGAAGAGTACTAAATATCCCATGGACTATAGCCAGAGGGCTCTTTCAGGGTAAAGATTAAAGCTTCATTTCACATACTGTGGGCATATTGTCAGGAGAGGTTATTCCTGCTTAGAAAGGGACACCATGCTTGGAAATGTGGAGGTTCAGCATAAGAGAGGAAGACGCCAACCAGATGGATTGTCACAGTGACTGTAGCAATGTATGTCAGAGACTGTGAAGATTGCACTACATAGGACAGGATCCAATCTACTACTGTTTATAGAGTTGTTATTGAGTCTACTTGGCTCAAAAAAACCTAACAAGAAAACAGCATGCTTCTTTATAATCACGACTCCTTTTTCTTTCATAAAAGCAAACTCTATTTTAAGTTTATATCATCACTTCCTTCCTTTTCTATGTGCTCTTGGAATGAGTAGCATGAGCTCCCAAAGATATCCATGTTCCAATCTTTGGAAATTATGGATGATTTATATATAAAAGGGACTTTGGGCATACAATTATGCTAAGAATTTTGAGGTTATGAAGAATTTTAGGTTATCTAGGTGAACTGAATATAATCACAGGGCTCCGTGTAAGTGAAAGAGAGAACATAAGGGTCTAAAGATATGTGAGGAAGGAAGCAGAGGTCAGTGTAAAGTGATTATTGAAAAAGAGACATTAGGCAGGGAGCTCTGGTGATGTAGTGATAAGAACCTGCACTGCAATCTTACGGGTGTGTAGTTTAAAACCATTAGCTGCTGCACAAGAGAATGATGGACAATCTCCTGTGCAATTTACTCCCTCTAAAAAACAGGCTAGAGGACCAGCAATGGATCAGTTCCCACCCAATGGTACACAGAAATAATGACAGGTTTAGTTTTTTTAAGGATTTTTATTTTTAAGTCTTTAGGGCTTTATGTGCATGTTATCTTGTCATCTAAATATAGAGATAATTTTACTTCCTATATGCCATTGCGAATGTCTCTCATTTTCTTCTCTTGGCTTTTTTGCTCTTCCTATACAATATTGTGTAGAAGAGAGGATAGTGGATATTCTTGACTGTTAACTTTTCATAAGGAGAATAACTTGAGTTCTCTCCATTTGGCAGTACCATTATAGATGGAGAAGAGATTGAGGTTTTTAGCGATTACAACTTGCTCAGAGTAACAATCAATACTCAAAACGAGCATTCAGGAAATCAAAAGACAGATTGTTTTGGGGAAATCTGCTGTCAGGGACCTCTCCAGAGCGCTGAAAACCATCTGTCAGTCCAGAGACATATGTGTGCCTAATCCAGTATATGGTCTTCTAAATTACTTGTTATGCTTTAGAGAGCTGGACAATGACTAAGGACGACAGAAGAAAAATAGATGCCTTTGAGTTGTAGTGCTGGAGAAGAGCCTTCAACATAACATGGACTGCTAAAAAAACAAATAGGTCTGTTTTGGAGAGGGTGAAACCAAGAATCTTCTTGGAGGATGGATTTTGAAGTTTCACCTCACATACTTTGGACATGTGGTCAGAAGAGACTGGTCCTTGGAGAAGGACATCATGCTTGGATGGGTGTAGGGACAGAGCAGGAGAGGAAGACCCCAGATGAGATGAACTGATACAGTATCTGGGGCAAGGTAGGTTGGTGTCAGAACTAGTGAGACTGACTCAGGACAGGGAAATTGCTCAGAGCGATTGCAGGCGAATCAACAGAACGTAACAACAACAGCATACTATTTTGGTGATTTTTTTTTTATTTAAGCTTTTTGTTTAGAGTCAACAAGACCCCAGGGAGGGCCATTGTATTAAAAGTTGGTTGGTATAATATTCTGGAAGAACATTGTTCTAAACGGTACAATACTCTTCTGTCAATATACTGTACTGAAGTAACCTGGGGCTGCTCTGATGCTGAACCTTGTGCCATTAGGGTGTTAACTGCCATATCGGTTACTCATGGTGGATAGTGTTTGGTGGAGCTTTCAGTTTAAGACAGGTTTGGGAGCAGGAATGGCATCCACTTCCTAAACAACATGCCTCCGGAAACTCTATGAACTTTGAGAAAAGACAATAGTTGTAGAAAGGCTGCAAATCTTTTTTGTTTTTTAAGTTGCGATGAGTAGTGCTTGACTCCACGTCAATCAACAGCTCTTAATTACATGGATGAAATTCCTTTACATTCCTATTTTGTTGGATTTTTATTTTTACTTAAAAATATTTATCAGTTTTTACTGTGATTTAAGCTAAAGCTTACAAAGTATATTTTTTAATCAATCATCAATGCACATTTTAGAAGATATTTTACTCAGCATAACTTCTTCCAGGATCATCCATTTTGTGTAATGTTTATGAATTCATTGTTTTTCAGTGGTGCATAATATTCCACTGTGTGAATGTACTATACATATTTTTTTTATCCATTCGTTTGTTGATGGGCACTTTGATTGCTCCCATTTCTTTGCTATTATGAATAACGCAGCAAAAAAACATGAGTGTGCGTACATCTAATTAAGTAGTGGATTACATTTCTTTAGGGTATATTCCCATTCATAGAATTGCTGGGTCAAATGATTTTTCTATTTCCAATTTTTTGCTTTTTAAATTTTTCTTTTATATTGGTTTGCTAAGAAAGTTCGTTTACATTGTATTTCATGCTATCCTTCATTCATACTGTATTTCATATAATCATTTGCATTAATTGTGTTTTATAAAACTAATCATCATTGAACTATGCCCACCATTACCCTGTATTCCCAGATCCCCATCAGATATTTCCAACTTTCTTCTCTCCATCCACCAAATTGTGTGACCTTCTGATTTTCCCCCAAGCATCCTCACCTCTCTGTTCCCACCCTCCTCAATTTGGATCTACATATACCTTTTACTATTTATCTTTCTATTTCTACAATAATGATTTTGTCCTTATAAGACTGAGTTAATTCACTCAGCATGTTTCTGAGGCCCTCCCAAATTATATATGTTGTTGTTGTTGTTGTTATGTGCAGTCGAGTCACTTGCGACTCATAGCGACCCTATGTGCAACAGCCCTAAACTCTGCTCTGTCCTGTGCCAATCGC
>NW_006399870.1:5178675-5185008 GCF_000299155.1 Elephantulus edwardii
AGATTGTGTTTTCCTTTCCGCTTCCTGTCCTCCCTCTCTGGCCGGGTTTTGCTGGTTTTTACCTGGAAGACGCCTCTTTTTGCTGGACGCCTATAGATGAAAATCTGAATAGTAAAGTGTTCTGGGAAAAGGAACTTTGTAGAAGTAGAAGAATTTTTTTTCCCAAAGAAAAAGATGAACTGGGATGGGGAATGGGGGTCAGGGAGGAAAATGTGCAACAATGAATGAATGGAAATCCAATTTCTTTATAAACTTACAATAAAATTTCAATTAAAAATCAATGAGTTAATAATATCCCAAAACTGAAAAAAAGGAAAAAGAAATGCCGAGCGAATTCAGCTCTTTAGATTGTCTGACTCCAGCTCTTTGCACATTTCAATACTTTGTTTTGTCTTCCCACAATGCCCTTTGAAATCTTCTGTTCGACTCCTTAACTTCTTTATTCCTTCCCATTACTTTGACTTCTCAGCATTCTAGTACAATATTCAGAATATCTTCTGATATCCATCTTAGTCTTTTCTTTTTCCTGTTTTTGCAATGACTTTTTGCATTCTTCCTTGATGATATTTGTCAGAGGCCTGACTTACTTGCAAAGTAAGATTAGCGCTGTACTGTGAAACCAACAAGACTAACTCCATATTGGCTACAAAATCTGCTTGGCAATATACAACTCAAGGAAGTAGGATGTTAATGAATAAGAGTGACCAAAAGTCTCAGACCTTAGGGAATGTTATCTACCGAAACTTTTTGTTTCTTAGAGCACTCAATAAGACATCCTGGAAAACATCTTTGTATTGTGCTGAGGTCTGTGAGAGTTAATGTTTGACCTGAGAGTCAACATCTCGGAAGGAAAGAGAAAATGCGATGTCTACTGCAGAGATGCGTCTAAAAACCTATATATGCTTTTCAAAAATAAAAGTCTTTTGCTATTTGTCATCAACGGGTAGTCTCTCTGAGTCTTCATTCAATCCTCGTCCCTCCTCTCGCGGAACTGGTTTGATACATTGAGGCTGGACCTCGATAGATATTCTTGATGTACTCCCCTAGTGCATCTGGTATTCACTCATTAGTGACCAAGGCCATTCAGGTGGGTTAGACTCAAGGTGAAATTTTGGTTCCTGTGGATTTGATTTCATTTTCTTTCGCATTAGTTTAAACTTACACATGAATAGTTGATGGTTTGTTCCACAATCAGCACCTGATCTAGTTTTTACAGCTCATATTGTGCTTTTAGAGAGGCCAAAATAAAGGGGGCAGAAATGCTGAAATAAAAGAGATTAGCATAATAATTCAAAAGTCTGACAAGATAAAACAAAGTATTATAATGGGAGAATACATTTGACATTTTCCAAGCTAAAAGAACTGAAAAACTAATTCAAGCCTCAAGTTGTAATACTATGTGAAAAATCTTGAATTATGGATAAATCTTTAAAAAAAGAGAAAAGGAATACACAGAATCACTGTACCAGAAAGAATTAATCGGTACAGAATTATTTCAGGAAGTAGCATATAATCAAGAAGCAATGGTAATGAAGAAGCAAGTTTAAGCATCAACGAAGACATTTGGAGGGAAAACAGACCCAGAAAATGATGGAATACCAATTGACATATTCCACTAAACAGGTAGCTCTGGATGTGCTCATTAGGTTGGGTCAAGAAATTTGGAAGACCTTGGCAATTGACTGGAAGTGATCCATATTTTTCGCTTTCCCTCAAAAAGGTGACCCCGGAGTATGTGAAAATTGTCTAGTAATATCATGAATATCACATACAAACAAATATTGAAGATTTTTTAAATGGTTGCAATAGTACATTGATAAATAACTTCCAGCAATTCAAGCTAGATTCAGCAAGAGGTGGTGAAAGGAGCTATATCATTGCTCTTCTTAATTGGATATTGTTTGAAAGCAGAGAATATTGGAAACATGTTTGTGTTCTTTTGACTATTTAAAGTCTTTTGATTGTATAGATAAAATCAAATTAGAGACAACATTGAGATGAATAGGAATTCCAGAACACCTCATGTTGTCCTCATGCAAAACCTATACTTAGGCAAAACAAAAACAAATCAAAAACGAAAAACAAAACCTTGTCCAATCAATAATGTTGCACTACCTAGATTAAGGTCATGAAAGATTTTTCCTTTCTCCATATCTATTTAATTTGTATACTGAGTAAATTATCCAAGAATACATAATTAATAATATGCTATTTCTTAAAATATTTTAACATTGATCAATTATTTTTCTTCAGATTTAATTTTAACTGGTGTATGAGTAATTGATGGTCTGTTCTACAGTACATATCTTGCTTTGTTTTAGTTCCTGATGTTGACCATCTCCATCATCCCTTTCTAAAACTCAAACTCACTCTCTTCAAGCCAGAACAAACTCAGAACAAAATCACTCCACTACATTTTTAGAGCCTATAACTTGCATAGGAAGAGATTGCCTGTATTTCTTATGTAATGGTGTAGCTAATTTGATTTTTACATATTTCATCAGGTGAAGTCCATGTGTGTGGTCACTGTTTAGGTTTTTTAAAAAAAATATTTGTGATCAAGAAATCCTTGAGTGTACAAAATCTATCATGCAATTTCTTCTGTCACATTTGCAACTAAAGCCATAATTTAAAAATACAAGTTCTTCTTCCTTATTTCCTATTTTGGCATTTTAGTCACCTGTTATTAATCATGCATTTTAGTTGCATGATGCATAAATTTCAAATAGTAGAAATTGGTAGAAATGATGAATTTATTCTCCTTTCAGGAGTGGTTGATACAAATATTAGAATGATAGATACATTAACAAGCTTTGGGTATGTGTATATGAATATTTTTCTATTACTGAGAGCATTGTACTTTAGGACTTTACATAGATCTTTTGTTGCTGTTGCTTCATTATATTATTTATTTTCTATTGATTTTCACTCATTCATAAGCACTATGCTCTATAACACCAATTATTGATGTTGTTATGTGCTGTCAATTACAATTGATTAATAACTTTTATTGTAATTTCTTCTCAAATTTTCACTGTACCTTGGATATTGTTTTACCTCACAAATCTGTCCACTAATCCCTACTACCCTAGTAATTTTTCCTTCCACTCATTCTCCCCTCCTTCTCCCTTTTCCTCTCCTCCTTTGAACAGTTATGCATGTCCTTATTAATTGCAATACCTATATTGTTTACAGTATTTGTCCTTATGTTACTGAGTTATTTCACTGCGCATAATATTCTCTAGTCTCATCTTTGTTGTATAGTGTTTTATAAGTTCTTTACTGTTTTTCAAGACTGAATAGTATTCTATTGTGTAAATGTACCACAACTTCTCTTCCCTTTCATTTTTTGATATACATTTAGGTTGTTTCCATAACCTTGGTATTGTAAAGTGCTGTGATAAACATTATTGTGGTTAAGTGCTGTTGAGTTGTCCATGACTTATAGTGACCCTATGATCAGTAGACCTGAACTCTACTCTACTCTATTTCATTCTCACTATCTGTGATATACTTGAGTCAATTGCTGCAGCCACTGTGTCAATCAATTTTATCAAGAATCTTCCTCTTTTTTGATGATCCTTCACCTTTCCAAGCATGATGTCCTTTCCCAGGTACTGATTTAACAATATGTCCAAAATATGTGAGACACGATGTCCTCATCCTTCCCTCCAGAGAGCACCCTGGTTGCATTTCTCCAAGACATGCTTGTTTGTTCTTTTGGTTGTCCGTGGGATAATTATTACTCTACCACCAAAGTTCAAATACATGAATTAATCTTCTGTCATCCTTAGTAAGTGACCAACTTGAAGATGCAAAGGAAGTAATTGGAAAGACCATGACTCGAATTGGCCACATGACAGTCTTCAGATAGACACTGCTGCTTTTCAGTACCTTGGAGAAGTCTCTGACAACAGATTTCCCCACCACAACTCCCCTGTTAATTTTTAGACTGTTTTTGCCAAGGGTGTTGATTGTGGATACAAGCAAAGTGAAATCATTAAACATTTCAATCTTTTCTCCATCAACTTATTAGCCTAGTGGTGAGAATTTTTGTTTTATTGATATTGAGATACAATCCTTATTGAAGCACATAGTCTTTGACCTTCTTCAATAAGCACCTCAATTTCTCTGCACATTCAGGGAACAGAGTTGTGTTATCTGCATATTTCAGGTTGTAGATGAGCTTCTTTCCAATTCTGATGTCATATAAAGTCCAATTTTTCAAATTATATTCTCTGCATACAGATATGGGAGAAGGATATAGCTCTGACACATTTTTCTTGCTTTTAAGCCATTCAGTGTTCTCTTGCTCTGATAGACAATTCAGGTTACACTGCTGAAACCTCCACAGAGAAAGTCAGCTCCATGCCAAAACACTTGTAAACGTGCTGTTATTATGGTTTACTTTTAGAAGTTCAAGAGTTATCTGTCAATTTATAGAATTGAGATAATAAATTCCATGTTGTTCCTTGGCTTATAGTTTATAGTTTGTTGTTGTTTTGTTTTTGTTCATAGTCATGTGTGAACAAATTGGATTTGCTGGATTTCGCTAACAAGGAGCTGTGGGTGGGGAGCCTCTTGTTTAGAGTCAACTAGAACCTGGTGGGCAGGCCTAGTATTTAAAAGTTGGTTGAATTTTGTAAATTACTACCTAACTTGGGAAAGACTAGAAAAAATTATGCTGAGCAAACTAACTCAGTCTCCAAAGGACAAATACTGTCTAAAACCATTACTGTAGAATGAGTATGAGTATCCAAAGATGGAGTGGAAATAGAGTGGTAAGGATGTGAGGGTAGGATTTTAATCATAGGGTTGCACAATTTGATGGGTGGGTGAGGTGAAGGAAATGGGAAAGATCTTTTGTGAAAAACAATGTGTCCAAACTTTGTTAATAAATCAGAGTATTCTAAAAAAAAATTTTAAAGAAAGTTGGTTGGGCCCTCGAGCCCGGTATTAATTCTGTTTGGAATGAAAATTCTTCTATGTGGTACAGCACTGGTCTGTCAATTTGCTGTACTGAATTTACTTGGAGTTGTTGTGATGCTGAACGCTATGTCACTGTGTGTCAAATGCCATAATGGTTACCCATGGTGGACAGTGTTTGGTAGATCTCCAAGAATGAAACAGGAAGCAGGAGGGACATACACTTCCTAAATCATGTGCCTTTGTAAACACTATGAATGTTGAGAAATGACAATAGATATAGAACAAGATTCAGGTCTTTTGTTGATAGGGTCACTATAAGTTGCCCTTGACTGGATAATGCTTAACAACAACATGCTTGCTTTTTCATAGTTTGCCTTTTTAAGTGTAGCACTTTTCTATCTAACGTTATCTGTCAAACAGAGATCCACAGGTTGTTATGATTGTGCAAGTTGAAACACTGATGCTTCAGTGTCAGTAGTTTCACCCATAGTGAAAGAGTCTTGAGGGAGTTACCAAATCAAGGCCAAAAAGGAACTAGGATCGGACTATGAATAAAGATAACAGTAGAATTAATGTCTTTGACTTGTGGTGCTGGCAAAGTGTATTGAACATAGCATGGACTTCCAAGAGAATAATATATCTGTCTTGTAGAGAATGATACCTGTTTGCTCCTTTGAGTCAAGGACCTTTTTTTTATGCTAGTTTATTTACAAAGTTTAAATGCATTGTTTTTCATACCACATCTTTCCCATTTCCCTCACCTTCCCATCTATCAAATTGTGTACCCTATGATTAACTCCCACCACCCCATACAACCACACTCCTGTCCTTCCTCCCTCCCCCTCCCCTTGGATCCTCATCCTCATTCTACAATATGATTTTATACAGTATCTTTCCTTTTGAGACTGAGTTAGTTCACTCAGCATAATGCTTTTCTGTCTCTCCCAACTTAGGTAGGAATTTACAAAATCATTGCTCTTGCATGCTGCATAGTATTCCATTGTGTGAATTCACCGTTTGACATCTGGGCTGTTTTCACATTCTTGCAATAGTAAATAACAAGGCTATCAAGTGTACAAATCTTCATTTGTGTCTCAGTTCTTGTATTCTTGGGATATATTCCAAGCAGTGCAATAGCTGGGTCAAAATCTACCAACTAGGAACAAACATTTGGCAATACCATCCCAGACAAAAGTCTCATAATGAAAGTTTACAGAATACTTCTGGGCCTCCACAAGAAAAAGACATAAAAAATTACAAAATGAAAAAAAAAATTACAAAATGGACAAAAAACATGGAAAGAATGTTCACAGAGGAAGATATTTAAATGGTCAACAGACACATGAGGGAAGGCTCAAAATCACTGGCAATAAGAAAGATACAAATTAAAACCAAAATGAGATG
>NW_006399870.1:5195449-5212805 GCF_000299155.1 Elephantulus edwardii
CCTAAACTCTGCTCTGTCCTGTGCCAATCGCACTGTCTCTGACACTCCCATCCCAATTATCCCAGTCACTGAATCAATCCACCTCTTGGAGGGCCTTCCTCTCCTGCGCTGTCCCTCCACCCTCCATATATAAGTTATATATACTTTTTGGAATTCCTTGCTTCTGAGTGATGTGTAGGATTCCATATTGTGAATGTATCACAATTTCTCAAACCATTCATCAGGGTTGGACATTTGGGTGGTTTCCATGTTCTTGCAATGGTGAAGAACACTGCTTTGAATATTGTTGTACAAAACTCTGTGTATCAGTCCTAATTTTCTCAGGGTACATGGCTAGCACTTGCTTCTCAATTTTAAACCAGGCAGTGTTCCCCTGATCTGTTTCAACAACATCCTCCCAGTCCAGGTATAGGTTCTACATGAGAAGAGTTAAGTGCTCGGGACTTTCATTTTTCTCAATGTCAGCCACAACTTATTATGATCCACACAGTCAAGTGCCTTTGCATAGTCAATAAAGCACAAATAGACATTCTTCTGGTATCTTTACTTTCAGCCAGGGTCCATCTGACATCAGCAATTATATCCTTGGTGTCATGCCTCTTCTATATCCTTCTTGAACTTCTTGAATTTCACTATCTATGTATATTCTAGCCATTTTAAGATTATCTTCAGCAGTATTTTGCTTGCATTTGATATTAAAGATATTGTTCCATAATTTCCACACTCTGTTGGATTACCTTTCTTGGGAATGGGAACAAATATGGACATCTTCCAATTCATTTACCAGACAACTGTTCTCCAAATTTCCTGGCATAGATTAGTGAGTACATCCAAGGCTGTATTTGTTAATTGATATCCCAATTGATTTCCCATCGATTCTGGGGTATTTCTTTATTTAATCGATTCTGGGGTATGTATGTATGTATGTATTTATTGCCAGTGCCTTGAATGCAGCTTCCACTTCCTCCTTCATTATCATTGGCTCTTGTTCATATTGTACTTTCTGAAATTTTTCAGTGTTAATCTGTTCTTTCTGGTAAAGTGATTCTGTGTGTGCTCTGCATCTCCTTTTGATGCATTCTGGGGTATTCAATATATTGCGCATAGCGTCTTTCAGTACTGTGACACGAGGCTTGAATTTATTTTTCAGTTTTTTCAGCTTGAGAAATTCAGATAGAGTTCTTCCCTTTTTATTCTCCAATTTCCATCTCTCTGCACATTAAATTATAATACTTTCCCTTGTCCTCCCCAGCTGCCTTTCGAAATCTTTTGTTCACCTTTTTTTTTTGCTTTGGTATGTTCTCCTTTTGTTTTAACTTCTCAATGTTCTAGTGCAATTTTTAGAGTCTCTTCTGACATCTGCTTCTTTTTTTCCCTTTCTCTTCTGTTTTTGAAATAATCTTTTGCTTTCCTCATGAATGATACCCTTGGTATCATCCCACAATGCATATGGTCGTAGACTATTGGTGTTCAATGTCTCAAACCTATTCCTAAAATGATCACTAAATTCAGATAGAATTGATTCAAGATCATATCTTGGTTCCTGTGGACTTATTTTAATTTTCTTTGGCTTCTGTATGGTTTAAAACTGAGAAAGGAGCAGGGTCAGGGTTGTATTCTCTCTCCATACCTATTAAATCTGTATGCTGAGATAATTATTTGAGAAGCTGGACTCTATGAAGAGGAGCGTGGCATCAGGAGTGGAGGGAAACTCATCAATACCCTGTGTTATGTAGATGACATGGCTTTGCTCACTGAAAGTGAAGATGGCTTGAAGCACTTGTTGCAGAGGATCAAGGAATGCTACCAGTAATGTTTTGTTGTTGTTTTTTAAATCAACACACACAAAAGAACTCAATTTTAAAAAAAATCAAGGAATGCAGCCTTAGGTATGGATTACACACTGATGTGTCAAATGCGTTAATGGTTGGCTACCCAATGCGGACAGAGAGTGGAGTGGAGCTCCTGGATTAAAACAAGCTTGGAAGGAGGAGTGGCATAATAGCTTGCCTCTGGAAACCCTATGAACCTGGAGAGAGGATGAAAGGCACCCAAACGTCGTCGAGGACTCTCCTTCATAGGGTTACTATGAGTCGCCTGCGATTTGACAGCACTTAACAACAACATCCAAAAAAAAAAAGATTCTTACCACTGGACCAATAGGCAGCATTATGATGGATGGAGAGGAGATTGAAACTCTCAGCAGCTTCATCTTTCTTGGATCCACAATTAACACCCTTGGTATCAGCAGTTAGAAAATAAGGAGAATCATTGCACTGGGAAAAATCTGTAATTATAGACATCTCTAAATTATTGAGGAGTAATGATGTCAGTTTTGAGGACAAAGATGCATCTGATTCAAGCCATAGTCTTTTCAATTATTTTCTATGCATCTGAGAACTGGACAATGAATAAATATGACAGAGAAAGAATTGACACTTTTGAGCTGTGGTGTTGGAGAACAGCACAAAACATTCCATGAACAGTCATGAGAACAAACAGATATGCCTTGAAAAGTGTGTAACTGGAGAGTTCTTTGGAGGCAAGAAAATGAGACTTCTTCTCATACTTTGGGCATGTTGATAAGAGGGCCTAATCTTTGGAGAAGGACATGATGCTGTGAAGAGTGAAGGGTCAGTGAAAGCAAGGAAAACCCTCAGCCAGGTGGATTGATATGGTAACTGCTGCAATGAGCTCTTGTGTGTCAAGTGTGAGAATGGGAAAGGATAGAACAGGGTTCAGATCTTTTGTCCATAGAGAATTTATGAGTCGTATTCAACTCCACAGCGCCTATCAAAACCAACATATACCTAGCAGTGGAACAGTTGGGTCATATGAAATTTTTATGTTCGGTTTCTGAGGAAAACACCCAACCAGAGTGGTTGTACCATTTTACAATTATACCAAGAGTGTATAAGAGTACCTATTTCTCCACATCCTCTTCAACATTTATTGCTTACTGTCCTGTTTTAATTAGAAAGGAGTGTAGAATATTGCAGAAAGCTTTTTTTTGGGCATCAATGAATATGATCATGCGATACTTATTCTTAGCTCTATTGATGTGATGGATTACATTGGGCTTTTCAATGTTCAAGCATCCATCCTTGCATGCTATTTAGGAATTCCATTTGATCATGATTAATTATCTTTTTTTATATATACTGTTGGATTCTATTGGCTAGCATTTTTGTGTCTATATTCCTTAGAGATATTGGTCTATCATTTCTGTTTTTTGTGTGTCCTTGATGATTTTGGTATTAGGAATCTAGCAGTGTTTTTTTTTTTTCCCTGTAGTTTGGAATAATTGAAGTATAATTGATGGCAGTTCTCTGAATGTTTGATAGAGTTTACTGGTGAAGCCTTCTGTGTCAGGGCCTCTTTTTATGGTGAGTCTTTTATTGACATGCTCAGTTCTTCATATGTGACAGGTCAGTTCAAGTGTTCTATTCCTATCTATGCTATAATGGATATTGTATGAGTTTCTAAGAATCTATCCATTTTCTCTATGTAATCAAATTTGTGGGAGTACTGTTATTGATGTTTTTATGTGTCATTCAGTCATCTGTGATTCATAGGAACCCTATGTACAATAGCTCTAATGCCTGAGCCAGTTGTACTGTCTCCAACACATCTACATTCTTTATCCCAGTTATTGTGTCAATTCATGTAGTCCAGGGTTGTCCTCTCCTATGCTATCTCTCTGCCCTTCCAAGGATGATGTTCTTCTCTAGAGACAAAGTGTAAGAGAGGGATGTCAATAATCCTTGCCTCCAAGGAGAAATCTGGTTTCACCTTTTCCAGGATAAATCTATTTGTTCTCTAGGAAGTCCATGATATATTCGATACTCTTCTTCAGCATCACAACTCAAAGGCATAAATTCTTCTTCTGTCATTTTTCATCACTGTCCAGCTCTATGAGGTATGTATAGCAAGTATTTGTGAAAACCGTGGCCTAAATCAGGCATACTTTAATCTACAGAAAGACAATGTTTTTTGAGAAGTTCCTGACAACAGCTTTACCCAGAGAAATTTGTCTTTTGATTTCTTGACTGCTGGTGCCAAGAGTGTTGATTGTGGAATCAAGCAAGCTGAAATTGTTAACATCATCAATCTCTTCTCCATCTATCACAGTGATGCGTATTGGCCCAGTGGTGACAATCGTTGTCTTCTTTATGTTAAACTTTAATCCATACTTAAGACTGCAGTCCTTAACCTTCTGCAGCAAATTCTTCAGGTCCTCTTCAATTTTGGTGAGAAAAATTGTGTCACCTGCATAGCACAATTTGAGGTTTTTTATTGAAAAAATTATTTATATTGGTTTGCTTACAAAGTTCATATACACAGTGTTTCACACGATTCTTCATTCACATTGTGTTTAATACAATCATTCCCATGCATTGTTGTTGTTGTTCTTATGTGCCATGGAGTAACTGTGACTCCTAAGAACCAACAGCCCTGAACCCTGTTCTAACTTTATTGTCTCTGACACATCTGCTCTCATTATCCCAGTCATTGAATCAATTCATTTCACTGAGGGTCTTCCTCTCTTGAGCTGTCCCTACAGCCTCCCAAGCGTGTTGTTCCTCTCCAAGGACTGATCCCTCCTTGCAACATGCCAAAAGTATGTCAGATGAAGCTTCAGAATCCACCCTCTCTATGATGAACCTATTTGTTCTCTTGGCAGTCCATGATATATTCAATACTCTTCTCCAGCACCAGAGCTCAAAGGCATCAATTTTCTATTATTCCTTGAAATTGTCCAGCTTTCTGACACATAGCAAGTAATTGTGAAGACCATGGCCTGAATCAGGCACACCTTAGTCTCCAGACTGATGTCGCTGCTCTTCAGTACCCTGGAGAGGAACTTGATAGCAGACTTTCCCAGTGCAATTTATTTCTTGATTTCCTGGCTGTTGATTGTGGAGCCAAGCAAACTAAAGTTGTTAACAATATCAACCTCTTCACCATCTATAATAATGAAGTGAACGGGCCAAGTGGTGAGAATCTTTGTTTGATGTTGAGTTTCAATCCATATTTAAGGCTATATTTCCTGGCCTTTCATAGCAAGCACTTCAGGTTCTTCTCATTTTCAACAGAGTTGTGACATCTGTATAATGTAAGCTGTTGATTTATCTCCCTCCAATCCTGATGTTACACTCCTCCTCAGAGAGTCCACCCTCCTGGATGACGTGCTCTGTATATAGATTGGAAATGTATGGAGATAGGACATATCCCTGGTGTATACGCTTCCAGATTTTGAACCATGCAGTCTTTCCTTGCTTTGTTTTGATTACTGCTTCCTGGCCCATGCATAAGTTTCACATAAGCATGTGTTCTTGGATTCACATTCTTCTCAGAGACAGTCACAATTTGTTGTGATCCACACAGCCAAATGCCTTTGCATAGTCTATAAAACACACATGAAAATTCTTCTGGTATTATCTGATTTCAGCCAAGATCCATCTAACATTTGCTATAATACCCCTAGTACCATGTCCTCTTTTAAACCCGGCCTGAAAATATGGCAGTTCTGTTTTATAAAATTAATCACCAATGTACAGTACACAATGTAGGTTGTTGATGAGTCTTCCTCAAATCCTGACGCCACATTTCTCCTCATAAAGTCCAGCCTCCTAAATGATCTGTTCTCCATATAGATTGAAAAGGTATGAAGACAGGTAGCATTCCTGACACTCCTTTCCCGATTTTGTACCATGTAGTGTTTCCTTGCTCTGCTTTGAGGACTGCTTCGTGGTCCAAGTATATAGGTTTCACATGTTGTTCTTGTTATGTGACGTTGAATCATTTGTGACTTTTAGTGACCCTGCATATAGCACCTCTGAACCCTGTCCTGTCTTGAGCCACTCTCAATTTCTCAGACACACCCACCATTATTACCTCCAGTTATTGTCAATTCATCTTATCCAAGGTCTTCCTCTCTTGTGCTGTCCTTCCAACCTTCCAAGCACGATGTCCTTCTGCAAGGACTGTTCTTTCCTTGCAGCATGCCCAAAATAGGTGAGACAGAGCTTAAAAATACTTGTCTCCAGAAAATAACTTGGTTTCACCCTCTCCAGGACAGATCTGTTTGATCTCTTGGCAATTTGTGGTATGTTCAATACATTTTTCTAGCACCACAGCTCAAAGGCATCAATTATGATTCCTCCTAATAAAGCTCCAGCCTCCCAGATGATCTGTTCTACATATAGATTGAAAAAAATATGGGGACAGAATTCATCCCTGAAACACTTATTTTTTTTTATTTTGAATCATGCAACATTTTCTTGCTCTGTTCTGATGACTGCTTCCTGGTCCAAGTATAGGTTTCACATGAGCACAATCAAGTGTTCTGGGATTCCCATTCTTCTCAAGGTTAGCCACAATTTGGTGTGATCCACATAGTCAACTGCCTTTGCCTAGTCAATGAAACACAGATAGATATTCTTCTGGTACTCTCTGTTTTTAACTAAGTAAGATCCATCTAACGTTTACAGTGATGTTCCTAGTGCCACAGCCTCTTCTAAACCGTGTACTTATCGTAGTACTTTGTTGATGTGATATTCCTGTTATTTTGGATAATCTTTAGCAAGTTTGTGCTTCTGTGTGATATTATTTGATTATTTCCACACTATGTTGGATCACCTTTTTTTGGAATGGGAATGAATATGGATCTCTTCCAGTCAGTTGGTCAGGTTTCTTAGCACAACTTGGTGAGCATATCCAGGGCACCATCTATTTGTTGAAACATGTCAATTGGTAGTCCATCAATTCCTGAGTCCTTGTTCATGGCCAATTCCTTCAGAGAAGCTGAGACTTCCTTCTTCATCATTATTACCTCTTGATCATATGCTGTTTTTGAAAAATTCTTGTGTGTCAGTCAATTCTTTTTGATAAAGTGATTCCATGTACTCATTCCATCTTCTTTTAATGCTCCCTGCATCACTCAATATTCTGTCCATAGCATCCTTAAGTATTGCAGCTCGAGATTTGATTTTTTTTCTTTAGTTCTTTCAGTTTAAGGAATGTTGAATGAGTTTGGCCATTTTGGTTTTCAATCTCCGGCTGTTCGTACATTTCATTATAATACTTTGCTTTGTCTTCTCAAGCTGCCCCTGGAAACCTTCTGTTTATTTCAATATCAGATACCTTTCCTTTTCTTTGGCTTCTTGGTATTCTAGTGCAATATTTAGAATCTCTACTGACATCGATCTCGGTCTTTTCTTTGCAATGACTTCTTTCTTCATTAATGACATTATTTATATTCATCTGGTTTTTGTTCATTGGGATTCAAAACCTTAAAACTATTACTGTAATAATTTTTAAATTCAAGTGGTATAGTCTCAAGATAAAATTTTAGTTCTTGTTGATTTCATTTCATTTTCTTTATCTTTAGTCTAAACTTGCTTTTAAGTACTTGATGGTTTGTTTCACAGTCACAACCTGCCTTGTTTTCACAACTGGTTTTGAGCTTCGCCAGTGATTTTTTTCCATAGATATAGTTGATCTGACTCTTATGTGTACTATCAAGTGAAGCCCAGGTCTATTGTTGTCTTTTGTTTCTTGTAAAAGGTATTTGCAATGAATAAATCATTGATCGTACAAAATCTTATCACTCTATCTCCAGCCTCATTTCTATAACCAAGTCCATACTTTCTGACTATTGGTCCTTTTTCCCTGTTTCCAATTTTTACATTTTATTAACACATTATTATTATTATTATTAATTATTATTATTTATTAATGTGACATAGTTGCATTTTTGGTCAATTTCTGATTGCAAAAGTTCGTAGAAAGCATCTATTTCCTCCTCCTGTCTCGTGGATGCATTTATCTGAATAATAGTGGTATCAAATAGACTTCCTTGTATGCATATGAATATTATACTGTTGCTCAGTTTTTATAATATTCTATTACTATAAATTAAAATTCAATTTATTTTGTAATTATTTTATTCTTTTCCTTTTTTATTTAAGCTATTTGTTTCTTTTCTCTTTTTCTTTTATTAACTTTTCCAACAGCTTGTCAATTTTATAGACCATTTTGAAGAACTCCTGCTGAGCTTGTTTATTGTTTCAATGGTTTTTATGTTTTTCTATTGCATTGATTTATATTCTTAATTTTATAATTACCTTTATTCTAGAGGCTTTGTGGTTAGCTTGTTGTCCTCTTTATATTTGTTGGGAATGTTAGTCTTTAGACTATTTATAGTTTTACTCCTTTTTCCCCCCTTTCTAACTGACTCGTCTTTCTGTGAGAATGACGTGTTGAAGTCTCTACTTATTATTACGGTCGTGTCTGATTCTTTCTTCAAATCTATTTTATTATTTTTTTTTAATTTCCTGAATGCTAGTGCCAAGGGTGTTGATTATGGATCCAAGTGAACTGTAATTGTTAACAAGCTCTGTCTCTTCTCCATATACCATTGTTCTGCCAATTGGCCCAGTGATAAGAATCTTGGTTTTCTTGAATTTTAGCTTCAATTTATATAGCGGACTACAGTCCTTGACCTTCTGCAGCAAGAACTTCAAGTCCTCTGCAGTTTCTGTGAGCAAGGTTGTGTCATTTGCATAATGTAGTTTACTGATGAGTTTTCCTCCAATCTTGATGCCATATTCCACCTCATAAAGCCCACCCTCCAAAATGATCTGTTCTGCATATAAATTTAAAAAAATTATGGAGACAGTTCACATCCCTGACACACTCTTTTCTTGATTTTGAACCATTCAGTGTTTCCCTGCTCTGTTTTTTGTTTTTTACCCCCTGCTCTGTTTTGAGGACTACTTCCTTGTCTGAGTATAGGTTTCAAATGAGCACAATCAAGTGTTCTGGAAGTCTTATTCTCTTCAAGATTAGCCACAACTTGTGATCCACACAGTCAAATGTGTTTTCCTAGTCAGTAAAATACAGATAAATATCCCTTAGGTACTTGCTTTCTGCAAAGATCCATCTGACATTGGCAATAAAACCTCTAGTGCCACAACCTCTTCTAAACTCAGGTTGTATTTCTGGTAGTTCTCTGCTAGTTCCATTCATTCTTGGACAATCTTCAGCAGGATTTTGCTTGCTGGTAATATTAGTGATATTGTTTGATAATTTCCACACTCTTTCGACTGACATTTTTTGGTATGGAAATAAATATGGATCTCTTCCAGTTTATTGGCCAGGTAGTTTTCCTCGAGATTTCTTGGCAAAACCTGGTGAATACGTCCAGGGTAGCATTTGTTTGTTGAAATTTGTCAATTGGTATCCCATCAATTCCCGGGGCCTTACTTAAATGCCAAGTCCTTCAGAGCAGCCTGCACTTTCTCCTTTATTACTATTGGTTCTTGATCATATATTGTTTCATGAAATTCTACTTGGTTGACTATATTATATTCAATTTTTGTACATCATTGTAGAGTTTGTTTCTAACTGACCTCTCTTTCAGTAAGAATGATGTGCTGAAGTTTCTAATTATTATGATGTTGTCTGGGTTTGTTGTTTTTTTTTTTTTTTCAAATCTATTAATGTTGTGTTATGTACTCTGAAGTGCTATCATTTGGTGCACAGATATTAAATAAGGTTGTGCCATCTGTTTTATTTTTCCTTTAAGTATCATATATGATCTTTCCCTATGTCTTACACCAGTTTTCTTCTTGAAGTCTGTTTTATCAGAGTTCAGTATTGTCATTTGGATTTTGGATGCCATTTACTTGGTATAAATTTTTTCCATCCTCTGATTTTTAGACTATCTTTCTCCTCATTTCTTAGATGTGTCTCTTGTAGGTAACATATTGATGGATTTTGGTTTTATCTACAGCTAATTTTTTTGTCTTCCTTGGTGTATTTAGGCTTTCACCTTCAGTGTAGTTACTAATAGGCAAGGTATTACTGCTGACATTTTATTGAGTTCTTTTTTGCCTTTTTTCTGGTTACTTTGACCCTTCTACTTTTCTTTGCTGTCTCTTTGGAAAAGATATCCTTTAGTATTTGTCATATTGTTGATATCATTCTCATGAATGCCTTAAATTTCCACTTTTCTGCTATTGGCCTTATTTCTGGTGGACAGTTTCACTAGATACAGCATTATTCATTGGAAATTATATTCTTTCAGTCTTTTGTATATGACATCCCAGTGTATTCTTGCTCCCATGTTTTTGCTAAAAAGTTTTCCTTCCTTTCTCTGACCCTCCATCTTTTCCAACATACTTTCTTTTTCTAAGGACTTTTCCCTTTTAACATAATACTCAAAGTATGTGAGAACAAGTTTTTCCATCCTTGCATCTAAGGAACACACTGGTTGTAATAGCTCTGCGAAAAACTTATTCATTTCTTTGGCAATTTATGGGATATTCAGTAATCATATTCATGCCAAAATTCAAAGGCATCTGTTTTTCTGTTATCCTTATCCATTGTCCAGCTTTCAGATGTATAGGGGTTGAAATTACCATGACTTAGATCAGTTCACCTTAATCTTTAAAATTGTATCAATTGCTCTTTAGCACATTGGTGAGATCCTTGACAGCAGATTTTCCTAATGCAATGGATCCTTTTACTTTTTTTATAATGCTTCTAATTTTTTCCTTGTGTTATTGCTTTGTATATAATAATTGATATACATTGTGTTTTAGTCATGTACATTATATTTTATTCAATCTTTTATTTAAATTATGTTTTATACATTCATTCATATACTGCATCATATAGAATTAATTACTGTTGATCTATACTTATTTCTTAAAAATATTTTTTTTATTTTATACTAGTTCACTTACGAAGTTTGTATGCATTGTTTCTCACACCATATCGTTCCCATTTACTTTTCTCACCCCTCCCTCCATCCATCTAATTGTACCACCCTATGACTACAAACCCCCACGCCCTGGCCCCCACAACAGATCTTTCGATTTCTTGACTGCTTGTATCCTGGATTTTGATTATGGATAACCAGTAAAATGAAATGCTTCACACCTTCTATCTTTTTTTCATCTTTCATAATGTTGCCTATAGAGGTCCAGGAATGGGGATTGATTTTTTTTTAATATATCTTGATGTTGAGAGGTAATGCATACTAAAGTTGTGCTTTTTGATCTTCTTCAGTAAATACTTCAAGTCTTGTCTTTCTACAAGCAAAACTGTGTCATCTGCATAATAAAAGCTATCTATGAATCTTCCTCCAATCTTGATATCACATTCTTCTTCATATAGTTCAACTCCTCAAATTATTTGCTTAGTATACTGATCAGGTATGCAGGAAGGATAAAATTCTAACTCACCCCTTTCCTGATTTTAAACTATGCAGTGTTCTCTTAAGAAAACAACTTCTTGCTCTATGTATAGATTTCTCATGAGCAAAATTAAGTGCACGGATACTCTTATTCTTCTTGATTTTAGCCATAATTTGTTATGACCCACACAGTCAAATGCCTTTGCATAGTCAATAAAACACAAATAAACATCTTTCTGGTATTCTCTGCTTTCAACCAAGGTCCATCTGATATCTGTGACTATATAACTGAAGCCATGGCTTCTTCTAAGTTCATTTGATTTTCTGCCAGTTCCCAGTCAGTATACTATTTGAGACATTTCTGGATGGTCTTCAGCAATATCTTCAGTTTGCATGTAACATTAATGACATTGTTGAATAATTCCCACATTTTGTTAGATCACCATTCTTGGGAATGGGAATGACGTGATATCATATCGTTGTTTTGATTTGTATCTCTTGAATACATAATGATTTTGAGCTTTATTAATGTATTTTCCTCGCATCTGAAAGTCTTTTTTGGTAAAGTGTCTATTCAGCTCCTCTGTCAATTTTGTAATTGAGTAGTTTGTCTTTTTCTTGTTGAGGTGTTATAGTTTTCTATAAATTTTAGAAATTAGTCCCTTGTTAAATGTGTCATTACCAATTTTTTTCCCTTATTCTGCTGATTCTTCTAAAAGGAATGAGAACGGTGTCAAGGTGACTGCATCTAACCTCCAATAACTCCACAATTTCTCCACAAGAAAGAAATGATCCCACGAACAGCATACAGACACACACATCCATATGGTGAGCACCTATTTCCCCTAATTCCAATGCTAATACTACTGCTCTTCCCTTGAGTCTAAAATTCATTGTAACTGCTACACAGACATCACAAAATTCTATTAATGATAATGGGGGTTATTATTGAATTTTGCAGGATACAATTCAAGCCGGTATCAGGATACATTTCCTCAGTCAAGAAAGTAATAGCTAACAGTAATAGCTAGCAGGCCTTTTGACCTTCAACGTCACAGCTCAGGTAAGTGTGACAAAATTCTACCAATCCAATTACAGTCCTCTACCAAATTTGAATGAAGATCCCTGGATCTGTCTCCATGTACGGCAGTCTCAAGTCAGCTGTCTCATGTCAATCTCTAGTTCTCTGTTTAGACCATTGCTGCTTTAATATAGATCCTAGTCTGGCAAAAATATCTGTCCCTGAAGGATGCACACTGAACTCTGGTTCTTCTCCTTTGTGGGAAGTGAGATTCTCATCATTATTGCTCTAACCACTCAGTTTAAATTGATTGGCTGGAGGAAACTGACTAATCCTGTAATGACTAGCTTATACACACTCTACTTTATGTTTAGGAATCTGTTAAAAGTCAAAGTCAATGGCTAGGAAAGTCATCTTGAACAATTAACCCATAACACCACGCTTCTTGGGAGACATTATTCTGGCAGTCAAACTACCTAGTTTCTCTCATGCACTTGTACATTTTGGCTTATATTTCATAGTCTAGACACAACCCTGCTTGCTGAAACTGAAGAGGACCTGAAGCGCCTGCTGGAGAGGGTCAAGGACTGCAGCCTACAATATGGATTGAGACTCAATGTCAAGAAGACAAAGATTCTCACCACTGGACCAATTGGCAACATCAGGATGGATGGTGAAGAGATTGAGATTGTACGCAGCTTTAGTTTGCTTGGCTCCACAGTCAACACTCTTGGTATCAGTAGCCAGGAAATTAAAAGGTGCATTACCATGGGAAAGTCTGCTGTTAGGGACCTCTCCAAAGTACTGAAGAGCAATGGTGTCTCTCTGGAGACTAAGGTGCGTTTGATACAGGCCATGGTCTTTGCAATCACTTGTTATGCATCAGAGAGTTGGACAATGACCAAGGAGGATAGAAGGAGAATTGATGCCTTTGAGCTCTGGTGCTGGAGAAGAGTATTGAGACTACCGTGGACTGCTGGGAAAACAAACAGATTTGTCCTGGAAAGGGTTAAACTGGGTGGCTCCTTGGAGGAAAGGATTCTGAGGCTCCATCTTACTTTGGACATGTTGTGAGGAGAGACCGGTCCTTGGAGAAGGACATCATGCTTGGGAGGGTGGAGGGACAGCGCAGGAGGGGAAGGCTCTCTATGAGGTGGATTGATTCAGTGACTGGCATAATCGGGATGGGAGTGTCGGAGACAGTGCGATTGGCACAGGACAGAGCAGAGTTTAGGGCTGTTATACATAGGGTCGCTATGAGTCGCAAGCGACTCAACAGCACAAAACAACAACAACAACAACATCTACACCGTATATTATTGTTGTTGTTAAGTGTCCTTGAGTTGAGTATAACTCATAGAGAACCTATGAACAATAGACCTGAGTTCTACTCTATTCTGTGTTACCCTTATCCTCTTTGATGTAATTGAGCCCATAGCAGCAACTACTGTGTCTATTCATCTTGACAAACTTTCTTGCCTTTAACTGACCTTGCCATTTATTACTGTCTTTGTTGTGTGCTTTCAAGTCAGAGCCAACCTGTAGCTTACCCTCTAACAAGTTTTCAGAAGCAGTAAATAGCACAGGATGAGTAAATAATAGCACCACAGAGCAGCGGTGGAGTCAAATTGCATAGCTTTGAGATTGCAACACAACCTCTAACCACTACACCACCAGAGCTCCCTGCCATTTACTATGACCCTTAAGTTAGCACAATATTTTTTTATGATACATATTTTTAAATGTTATACCTAGGAGTGTGGCATCAGGATGAGAGGAAGACTCATCAACAACCTGTATTATGCAAATGACACAATTCTGTTTGCTGAAACTGAGGAGGGCCTGGAGCACTTGCTACAGAAGATCAAGGACTTCAGCCTTCAATAAGGATTGAAGCTAAACATTAAGAAAACAAATTTATCACCACTGAGCCGATTGTCAGTATCATAAGAGATGGTGAAGAGATTGAGATTGTTAACAGATTTAGTTTGCTTGGCTCCACAATCAACACTCTTGATATCAACATCCAGGAAATCAAAAGGTAAATTATGGGAAATTATACATTGGGAAATTATGCTATCAGAGTCTGGAGAATAAGGTGCACCTAATTCAGGCCATAGTCTTCACAATTGCTTGCTATGTGTCAGAAAGCTGCACAATGGCTAAGGATGGTAGAAAGAGAATTGATGTCCTTGAGCTGTGGGGCTGGAGATGAGTGTTGAATATATCATGGACTACAAGGAGGATAAACAGGTTCAACTGAGAGAGAGTGAAACCAAGCTGCTCCTTGGAGGCAAGGATTTTGAAGCTCTGTCTGACATCTTTGGTCATGTTGCAAGGAGAGACCAGTCTTTGGAGAGGGATATCATGCTTGGAAGGGAGGAAGGATAGAGAAAGAGAGGAAGACCATCAAAGAGATACATTGATTCAGTGACTGGGGTAATGAGGTGAGATGTGTCAGAGACAATAAAGTTGGCACAGGATAGAGCAGGTTTCAGGGCTATTGTATATAGGGTCACTATGTGTCACAAGTGACTCGACAGCACATAACATCATCAAAAACAACATCCACCTATATCCTTGATCCATCTTGAGTTAGATTGTTTGCTTTTTTTTTTTTTAATTGGCTCTTTTTAGCTGTTTTGGGTTTTTTTTTTAATGAGGTGGGTTTTTTCCCCTTGCCAGAAACCATCTATTTCATTTTATTACAAGTAATATTATAGTTCCTTTTTTATATTTTATATTGGTTAACATAGAATGATTTGTTTACATTGTATTTCATTCATGTACATTTTTAACCCCTCCTTCCACCCATGAAGTTTTGCTAACTCTTGATTTCCCCCTCTTCCTATTTGGACTCCTTGCCCCCTTCCCTTCTCTCTTTGTCTATCCATATACATATTACTACTTATACTTATGTTTTTATAATAATAATAATCTTATATAATATTTGTTCTTAAAGGCCTGAGTCAGTTCACTCAGAATAATGCTTTCAAGCCTCATCCACGCTTTATACTATTTTTCAAAATCATTGCTCTGGAGTACTGAATAGTATTTCATGGTGTGAATGTACAATTTCTCAATCCAGTCATTTGTTGATGGACATTTGAGGTATTTCCATGTTCTTGTGATTGTGAATGAAGCTGCTATGAAA
Source organism: Elephantulus edwardii (assembly GCF_000299155.1). Taxonomy (NCBI): domain Eukaryota; kingdom Metazoa; phylum Chordata; class Mammalia; order Macroscelidea; family Macroscelididae; genus Elephantulus; species Elephantulus edwardii. The sequence goes on from NW_006399870.1 coordinate 5,210,831, forward strand.
ATTGGTGTACAAATCTGTTTGTATCTCAGTTCTGTTTTCCTTGGGTTACATTCTTAGCAGTGGAATAACTACTCAAAATTATTGGCAATAAAAAAGATGTAAATAAAAACTACAATGGTATATAATCTAACCCCAATTGCAGATACAATTTAATAGGATAGCAAGAAAAAAATGTTGGAGATGATGAAACTCTCTCACACTGTTGATGGGAATTTAAAATGTTGCAACTACTCTGGAAAGCATTTTGGTGTTTCCTCAAAAAGCTGAATACAGAGATTCAATATCACCCAGCTATTTACATTTTTTAAAAATGATATCTTGTCTCAATCTGCTGCAAATAGATACTCTGTTTCATCAGCATAATTTGATAAAGAGATTTTCTTTCCCCCATTAGGTAGATTCATCTCTTTGTAGTGGATTGTTTTATTTCTAGGTTCTTTATTCTATTTCATTGATGTCTTGCACTTTACTGGAATTCCACTGCTTTGATTGCTGTGGCTGTGTACAAGGCTTTGGTATCATGAAGTGTAAGATTTGTTTTTCTTGCTCCACAACTTTTGCTTTTTGAGAGTCTCTTTCATTTCAATATACAGTGGGTGATTTTTTTAAAATCATTGTGATTTTAATGAAGGTTTACAGAGAGCTTGAATTTTCATTCATTCATTGTTACATGGTTTCCTTCCTTCCCCTCCATTATTCTTCTCCCAGCCCACTTTGCAATGCAACTCTTGTTCCAGATTGTTGTCATACATATAAAGATAATCATATGTTAAATATCTCTGTTACAATAGGAGAAATACTTCATAACACTGCTGTTATAAAATAGGACTGACATGTGGGATTGAGGGTAGAATAAGAAAAGAGCAGATAGATAATAAACATTGGATTAGAACAGATGAGGAGAACTGTCAGAGAGGAATGTATGATTAGACATTATATGGTAAATGCTTTTTTACATCTCTTCAGAAAATGATAACGTGATGTGGATGGGGATTGCACTGAAGCTAAAGAAAATAAAATAAATTCCACAAGAACCAAAGTTTGACCTTGAGTCTATCCTTCATGAATTTAAAGACCATCTCAGGATCAGGTTTGAGGCCTTGAATATTAATGAGCAAAGACAAGATTAGCTGTAGAAGGATATCAAGAATATCATCCATGAAGAATGCAAAAGGTCATTGCAAAGACACAGGAGGAAGACAAGACCAAGATGAATACCAGAAGAGACTCTGAATACTGAACTAAAATGCCAAGAAGCCAAAGCAAAGTGAAAGTCAAAACGTTGCTGAACAGAAGATTTCAAAGTACAGTATGGGAAGACAAAGCAAAGTATTATAATGAAATGTGCAAAGAGCTGGAGTCAGACAATCAAAAGGGCTGAACTCACTCAGCATTTCTTAAGCTGAAGGAACTAAAGAACAAATTCAAGCCATGAGTTGCAATACATAAAGATGCTTTGGGCAGAATAGTAAAATCATCCAGGAAGCATTAAAAGACTATAGAAGGAATATGTAGAGTCACTGGACCAAAAAGAATTAGTTGACACAGAAGAATTTTGTGAAGCAACATATGATCAAGAACCTATGATGAAGGAGGAAGTTCAAGTTGCTCTTAAAGAATTGGCAAAAAAAAATTCCCAGGAGTTTATGGAATATCAATTGACACATTTGAACAAATGGATGCCACCTTGGATGTACTCTTCAAGTTGTGCCAAGGAATCTGGAGGACAGTCTCTTGATCAAATGACTGGAAGAGACCCATATTTGTTCCCAGTCCAAAAAAAGGTGACCCAACAGAGTGCACAAATTATTGAACAGTATCGCTAATGTCATTTGACTGTGTAGATCACAACAAACTGTGGCTGACTCTGAGAAGAATAGGAATTCCAGAACATTTGATTGTGCTTATGTGAAACCTATACTTGGACCAGGAGGCAATCATCAGAATAGAGCAAGGAAACACTGCATAGTTCAAA
>NW_006399870.1:5213295-5214308 GCF_000299155.1 Elephantulus edwardii
ATCAGAAAGCTGGACAATGACTAGGGATAATAGAAAGAGAATTGATGCCTTTGAGCTGTGGTGCTGGAGAGGAATATTGAATATACCATGGACAGCTAGGAGAACAAATAAGTTCATTCTGGAGAGGCTGAAGGCAGGCTGCTCTTTGGAGACAAGGATTCTGAAGTTTTGTCTGACATACTTTGGATGTGTTGCAAGGCAGGAAAGGGGCGTGGTGTTTCGGAAGGTGGAGAAACAGTGCAGGAGAGGAAGTCCCTTGATGAGATGGACTGATTCAGTGACTGGGGTAATGAGGATAAGTGTATCAGAGATAATAAGATTGGCACAGGATAGAACAGAGTTTAGGTCTGTTGTACAGAGTTTTGCTATGAGTTGCATGTGACTCAATGGCACATAACAACAACAACAACAACAACACTAATATCACATGTAAGCAAGATCCTGTTGAAAATCATCCAAAAATGACTGGAACAGCACATCAACAGAGAACTGCCAGATGTGCAGATTGTATTTAGAAGACCCTGGAGCACATCATGCTGAGTGAACTATCTGTCACGAAAGGACAGATACTACATAGCACCACTATTAAAAAGCAGGTCTGACATGGGGATTTTAGCAGTGAATAGGGTAAGAGTGGCTAGATAATGACCATTGCATTGGAACAGATAAAAGAAAGAACTGTCTAAAAGGAATATATGATTAGGCAGTATACATACAACAAAAGCCCAGAATGAAAGGTCTATCACTGCAAAGGTGACAGGGTGTGGGGTGAAGGTATGTAATGCTGCAACAATGAATGGATAATGAAAAAAGGAGTGTACTAGAAGAGCAGGAAGGGAGGGAAGGGGTAAAATGTGCAACAATGAATGAATGAATCTATCTTCTCAGTAAACATTCATTAAAATCATAATTAAAATAAAATTTTATTAAAAAAAAGTAACATAGAGACCGTAACACTAGGAATATAATGTTGTTGTTGTTGTTGTTATGTGCTGTCGAGTCGTTTGCGACTC
>NW_006399870.1:5231016-5234353 GCF_000299155.1 Elephantulus edwardii
CCAACTTAACTGATTTAATCTCCTTGTCAAAAATCAGTTGACCATAGATAGATGGGCTGATCTCTGGGTTCTCAATTCTATTTCATTGATCCATGTGTCTGTCGTTGTACCAGTACTATGCTGTCTTAACCACCATGGCAGTGTAGTAGGATTTGAAATCAGGGAGTGAGATGCCTTCTACATTTTTTCTATTTTTAAGGAGTGCTTTGATTATTTGGGGCTTCTTTTCATTTCTAATGAAACTGGAGATTGCCTTTTCCATCTCATTGAAGAATTAAATTGGGATTGCATTGAACATGTAAATTGTTTTTGGTAGTATTGCCATTTTCACAATATTGAGTTTTCTTATCCATGTGCAAGGGATATACTTCCTCTTCTCCAGGTCTCTTTTTGTTTCTTGTAGAAAAGTTTTGTAATTTTCTTTGAATAGATCCTTTGTGCTTCTCATTAGATTTACTCCCAAGTATTTAATCTTGTGATTAGCTATTGTGAAGGGTATTGGTTTTTCTTAGCTCTAGCCCTGTATTTGTCACTGTAGAGACATCCAACTGATTTTTGTATGTTGATCTTGTATCCTGCTACTTTGCTGAGTTGATCAACTATGTCAAATAGTTTCTTGCTGAGCATTTAGAGTTTTCTAAGTATACTGTCATATCATCTGCCTAGAGAGATAATTTTAACTCCTCTTTGCCAATTTGGATACCTTTTATTTCCTTCTTTTGTTTTATTGCCATCACTAAGGCTTCCAATACAATATATAAGAAAAGAGGTTATGGTGTGCATCCTTGCCTAGTTCCTGTTCTTAAAGGGAATGCCTTTAACCTCTCTCCATTGAGAACAATGTTGGCTCTTGGGTTTTCATAAATACTTTTTACTATGTTGAAGAAATTACCCTCTACTCCTACTTTGTTCAGTGCTTATTCAGGAAAGGGTGTTGGGTTTTGTCATAAGCCTTTCTGCATCAATTGATAGGATCATGTGGTTCTTGTTCTTTGCTTTGTTAATGTGATTAATTACATTATTTGTTCTCCTTATATTGAACCATCCCTGCATACCTGTTTGGATCCCACTTGGTCATGGTGAACTTTTTTTTTTATATATATCATTGGATTCTATTGACCAGAATTGTATTCAGGATTTTTGCATCTATGTTCATAAGAGATATTGGCCTATAATTTTCTATTTTGGTGGTGTCCTTTCCTGGCTTTGGTATCAAGGATATGTTTGCTTTATAGAATGAGTCTGGAAGAATTCCATCTTTTTCTATTTTCTGAAATAGTTTATGTAGAATAGGTGACATTTTCCCCCTGAATATTTGATAAAATTCACTTGTAAAACCATCTGGTCCAGGGCTTTTATTGGTTGCAAGTTGTTTTATTGCCTTTTCAATTTCTTCTTTTCTAATGGGTATGTTTAGATGTTCAATTTTGGTTTGTGTCAATTTAGGCAGTTTGTGCATTTCTAAGTATTTGTTCATTTCCTCTAGGTTTTCGTATTTGTTTGTGCATATTTTTTTCATAATACTCTATTGTTAGCTTTTTAATTTTAGTTGGTTCTGTTGTGATGTTGCCTGATCATCTCTCATTCAGATTATTTATGTCTTCTTTTTCTTTTCTTTTGTGAGTTTTGCTATTGGTTTGTTGATTTCATTGACCTTTTCAAAGAACCAACTCCTAGGTTGTTGATAGTTTCAATTGTTTTTCAGTTTTCTATATCATGTATTTCTGCTCTAATTTTTATAATTTCAGTTTTTTTTAGAGGGTGTCAGGTTTTCTTGTTGTTCTTTTTCAATTTGCTGGAGATGTTGGGTTAGAGAGTCAATGGTCAAATTTTCCTGCCTTTTGATGTGTTTGCTTGTTGCTATTAATTGACCTCTGATTGATTACTGCTTTGGCTGTTTCCCAGAGGTTTTGATAACTGGTAATTTCATTGTCATTTGTTTCAAGAACTTTTTAATTTCATTTTTTATTTCTTCTGGTACCCAGTTATGTTCTAGCAAGGTGTTGTTCAGCTTCCAGATGTATGGTTTTCTCTCCTTTATCTTCTTGTTATTTCTAATTTTGTAGCATTATTATCTGAAAAGATTCTTTGTAATATTTCTATGTTTTTTAATTTATTAATGCTTGGCTTGTGACCTAGAAGGTGACCTATTCTGGAGAATGTTCCATGCACGTTGGAGAAGCAGGTGTATTGTTCTTTTTTTGAGGTGCATTAGCCTATAATTATCTATGAGGTCATATTAGTTTATTGTGTGGTTTAATTCTTCAGTATCTTTATTGAGTTTCCTTCTGGTAGTTCTATATTTTCTTGAGAGAGGTTTATTGAAATCTCCAAGTAGTATTGTCTATCTCCTTTTTTTTCCTATTTCCTTTTTCAGGTTTGTTAATGTTTCTTTTATGTATTTTGCAGGTCTTTAATTTGGCGCATAGATACTTATTATTGTTATGTCCTCTTGTTCTATTGATCCTTTCAGCATTATGTAGTGACCTTTTTTTTTCCTTTGTGATGGTTTTTACATTCTCATTTATTTTATCAGAGATTAATATCGCTACTCCTGCCTTTTTCCAGTTACCATTTGCTTGGTATATCCCCCCCCCCTTTTATTTTTAGCCTGTCTTTATCTTCATTCTTCTGGTGTGTCTTTTGTAGACAACATATTGATGGGTTTTGTTTGTCTATCGAATCTGCTACTCTTTTTCTCTTCAGTGGTGCATTTGTATTGTATATTGTGTGGGATAGCTTGCTTTCTTTGAGACATTGATATGTTTTTTTGTTTTAAGACAATGCTCTACCCTACTTGTGTTTTTCTCTGAACTTCTTACTCCAGGGAAACATCAGTTCAGAGCTTGTGAGAGCAGCCTCTCATAGGTAAGACAGGTTAAGGTGCTCCGGATCAAAGGCAAGTTGATTGACCAGACATGTAGGCACAGGTGTGGAGCCAAATGGGGTGGGGCAGGCACTGGGGTGGGGCTATCACAAGGGCCGATCAACCACTTGGGGGACCTCACTCAAACCTCATCTGTCCAAGTGTGCTCACGATTGGGGTCTCTACTCTAATTCCAGCTGTTCATCTCCCATCCGGTGGTTTTCATTCAGTGGTCCCTGCCCAGTGTCACTTACAAAGGTGCCCTCACACTGAGGCTCCTGCCCAAGCAGGGTCTTAGGTCCAATGAGACTCAAGAAGTTCAAGCCAAATTCCCACCAACCCACTCACTTCTGGCTGGTTGGCAGTGTCCACAAAAGTTCAGACAAATTACCACTGGCCCACTCCTTCCTGGGCAGTCAGCATGGCCCAAGAGAGTTCAGTCAAATTCTCAGCAGTGGGCTCACTCTTGGG
>NW_006399870.1:5234453-5242152 GCF_000299155.1 Elephantulus edwardii
CACTTTTCTCCCTGCCCACCTCTCCCGCCCCCCAGTACACTCTTCTATTAGAAAAATAAAATAAAAATTCTTTCATTGCTTTACAATCCCTCCCCCCAGTCCACTCCACTATTCAGTCTTCATTATGGACTCCTGTAATGACAATAATACCTAATCACATATCCCTTTTAAACAGTTTTTTCCCTCATCTGTTTCAATGCAGTATACATTATTTATTCCACCTTTCTCAGTCTTCCCCCCAATCCTAGTGTCAGTCCTGTTTTACAACAGTGCACTATGCTGTATTTGTTCCTGTGTGACTGAGATATTTCACTCAGCATAATATCCTCCAGGGTCACCCAATTTGAATAACATTGCATGAATTCCTTGTTTTTCAATGCAGGATAGTATTCCATGTGTGAGTATACCACAGTTCTCTATCCATTTGTTTGTTGATGGGCACTTAGGTTGTTTCCAACTCCTTGATATTGTGAACAAAGCCATGATAAACACGGGTGTGCATATTTCTGCTTGGGTGGAAGTTATAGTCTCTTTGGGGTATACTCCCAGGAGTGGAAATCTGGGTCAAATGGTATCTCTATTTGCAACTTTTTAAGAAAGTGTCACACAATTTTCCACAGTGGTTGCACCATTTTATACTACCACCAACAGTGAATAAGGGCTCCAGTTTCTCCACAACCTCACCAGTATTTGTTGCTTGCTGTGCTGTTAAATTTTGCTATTCTTACTGGGGTGAAATGATATCTCTTAGTTGTTTTGATTTGCATCTTTATGTATTTTTTGGCCATCTGAATGTCTTCTTTGGTGAAGTATCTGTTCATATCCTGTGCTCATTTTTCAATTGGATTGTTCACCTTTATCTTGTTGTGGTGCTCAACTCAAGTATTTTATAAAATCTATATATAAGTCCCTTATCTGCAATGTTATTACCAAATACTTTTTTCCCAGTCTGTGGCTTCCCTTTCTACCCCGCTGGAGAAGTTTTTGGATTTGTATAGGGATTTGATTCTTGGAAGTTCCCATTCATCTATTTTATCTTCTCCTGGTTGTAGATTTTTCAGGGTCTTTGGAAGACTGTTTATGTTGTGGATTAAGACTTCTAGAGTTTTTCTAAGCTTTTCTTTAATGAAGTTTATAGTCCTTGGTTTTTGTCCTAGGTCCATGATCCACCTTGAGTTGGTTTTTGTGTATGGAGTGAGGTGTGGATCTTGCTTGAGTCTTTTGCACATACTTATCCAATTTTGCCAACACCATTTGTTAAAAAGGCAGTCATATCCCAACTTAACTGATTTAATCTCCTTGTCAAAAATCAGTTGACCATAGATAGATGGGCTGATCTCTGGGTTCTCAATTCTATTTCATTGATCCATGTGTCTGTCGTTGTACCAGTACTATGCTGTCTTAACCACCATGGCAGTGTAGTAGGATTTGAAATCAGGGAGTGAGATGCCTTCTACATTTTTTCTATTTTTAAGGAGTGCTTTGATTATTTGGGGCTTCTTTTCATTTCTAATGAAACTGGAGATTGCCTTTTCCATCTCATTGAAGAATTAAATTGGGATTGCATTGAACATGTAAATTGTTTTTGGTAGTATTGCCATTTTCACAATATTGAGTTTTCTTATCCATGTGCAAGGGATATACTTCCTCTTCTCCAGGTCTCTTTTTGTTTCTTGTAGAAAAGTTTTGTAATTTTCTTTGAATAGATCCTTTGTGCTTCTCATTAGATTTACTCCCAAGTATTTAATCTTGTGATTAGCTATTGTGAAGGGTATTGGTTTTTCTTAGCTCTAGCCCTGTATTTGTCACTGTAGAGACATCCAACTGATTTTTGTATGTTGATCTTGTATCCTGCTACTTTGCTGAGTTGATCAACTATGTCAAATAGTTTCTTGCTGAGCATTTAGAGTTTTCTAAGTATACTGTCATATCATCTGCCTAGAGAGATAATTTTAACTCCTCTTTGCCAATTTGGATACCTTTTATTTCCTTCTTTTGTTTTATTGCCATCACTAAGGCTTCCAATACAATATATAAATCATCCCTTCTCAGCACATCAGACTGCTTAGTCACTGATCTGCACCCGTGTCGCTGGTCTGTGCCCACATCCTGTTTTTGCCATTCTAGTGGATGAGTGCAGGCAGGATATCTAATCAAATATTGACAGCATGATGAGAGTCACTACTAACTTCAAATGTCCAAGAATAATGTGCTCTACTGAGGGTGCTGTGCTTTAGATGTGGCCACAGTACATGCTATTCAAGGATCCCCAATGAAGGGCAAGGGTCACATGAGGTGATTCCTCCACTAATCCGGAGGGTTACTTCAGGCCAGGCATGACACACACCCTTGACTCTCAGAGTGAGTCTCTAGATATAGAGATGTGTACATGCTCCTGATATCAGATACAAAATATGGGCCTGGTCATAGGAAGAGCTGGGATGGTCCATGAGAATGATGTGAGCCACATGAAGCATAACTTCCTGATTTCTGAGAGGACAAAGGGGACACATGATGGACATCACATCTTTCACATCAGCAGTTTAGCTGCTGATATGGAAACTGTCACTGTCCTAGCTTCCCACGCTAATCCTAGACACTTGTTAAAAACAACCATATCACACTGTTTATAGTTCTGTGTTCTGTTTATCTCCTTTTTCAATGTTTTCATTCAGCTATCTCCTTCAATTGGCATCTGAAATACTTCTTTGTCTTTTATTTGTAAATCAAGTATAACAGAATGATTATACATATCTGTTATCTTTGTTTTCTTGTGGCTTCGTTGAAGATGGTCTGGACTGCTATTTGTATAGTTCACTCTTTTATCAGGAAGTTTACCTTATGCTTCTTAAGGCTTTTATATACAAAGTAATTGCACTGCCATATGTACACCGTGTACATGTAAAGTCTGATAGATAGGTCTTGATAGTAATAATGAATACCTGTGCCTAATGTATGCACGTCCTATCTAAAAAAAATTGTTTTCCATAGAAGAATGTTTGCATAGACTTGTAGATAGCAGTGTCCAATTTTGTGTATAGTGTTGCAGTTATCTCTCTACTTATTTATTTTAAATATTCAGTGGGAATTATTGTGACTCCTAAGCACAGCAAAATCAGTGCTATGGATAATGGCAGCAAGAGACATGAAGTATCCATTTGAAAATGAAACAAAAGCCTATTAAATAACATGAAGGTGGAAAAATCAGTGAAGGTAATTACTCACACAATTCAGGCATGTCACACTTGACAATCTCAATGGTCCTCAAAAACAAAGTAAATATTATGCAAGCTTTTTAAGGACCAACAACACTGAAAGCTGCAAGGCTATAAAAAATCCAAGAGGGACATTTATCAGACATGAAGAAATTGCTACTTACATAATTAAGGACAAAATAGAAGAACAAATTCCTTTCAGCATGTTTATGACCACTGCTAAGGCATGAAGAGTGTTTGATATGCTTAAAAAATAAGCAGGACCCATTATAATATGATGTTCTCATAACATCTAAATCACATAATGTCCTATTTCACAGAACCTGTTCTGAATGTCAAGTGATGCATGACTGTGCTTGATTTGCCTCCTTGTCTCTTAGTGATAAACCATATGACATTTTACACAAATGGATAATCAGAAGGACAAAAAATTTAAAAGACCAGCAAAGAATAGAACAGAAAAATAAAATAAAAAATGATAACTCTGAAAATTAAATTCAAATGGAATATCAATGATGTTATAAAAGAAACACCAATAATGGAATGTTGATAATATTTCCATTCAAGAGACTCTAAGTAGTTTGCCAGAGGAATTTAGTAAAGGCAGACCTACCAGCATAAATGAAAAAGTAATTGATGTAGAAAGCTTATGATATTTTAGAGAAAGCAATAGAAGTACGTTTTTTAAAAATTAACTTTACAAGGAAATTCTGGTGGCTTCTTGTTGTTGTTGTTATGTGCCATTAAGTCGCTTGCGACTCATAGTGACCCTATGTACAACACTCCTAAACTCTGCTCTGTCCTGTGCCAATAGCACTGTCTCCGATACACCCATCCCAATTACCCCAGTTACTACATCAATCCACCTCATAGAGGGCATTCCCTTCCTGCACTGTCCGTCCACCCTCCCAAGCATGATGTCCCTCTCCAAGGACAGGTCCCTCCTTACAACATATCCAAAGTATGTCAGACGAAGCCTCAGAATCCTTGCCTCTAAGGAGTCGCCTGGTTTAACCCTCTCCAGGACGGATCTGTTTGTTTTCCTAGCAGTCCATGGTACCTTCAATACTCTTCTCTAGCACTTAATGGTAAATAACTGTTCTGTCAACGCAAAGGTTCAAATCCACCAGCTTCTCTGTAGGGAAAAATGGGCAATCTTCTTCCATGCTGCCTCTGAAAACTCACTAGAGAGTCACCTATGGGTTGGTTCTGATTCACTATATACTGTACTGAAACAGCTGAGGGAAAGAATAATTTAAAAACGATGTATGATAGGGTATTATGGTTATCACAGGAGTCCACAATTAGGGTTGCATGGTGGAGTGTAATTGGGCAGTGGGAGGGATGCGGGGGGATTGTGTACCAGAGAGGGAGTGTTTCTTCTATTTTTCAAAGAGAGCAGCGAACTGGGGAGAGGCGGGAGGACTGGGTGAGAAGTGCAGCAATGAATGAATGGAAGTCGAAAGTCTCTGTGAATGTTCATTAAAATTATAAAAAAAAAAGGTGACAAAAAAACCCAAAAATCCACAAACAACAGCAACCACAAAAATCATTAACAAATACTCATAGATATTTCTTGACATTGAAAGTATAAAAGCCAAAATTATGGGAACTGATTGAAATTTAAAAAGCAGTATGACTATTAGCCAAGATACTCTTTATCATAATGTTGTTTTGTGTACAAGAGCTCTATCCTGTGCTAACCTCACTGTCTCTGACACACCTACTCCCATTACCCCAATCACTGAATCTATCCATCTAATAGAGGGTCTTCCTCTCTTGCTCTGTCTCTCCACCCTCCCAAACATGACGTCCCTATCCAAGGAATTGTCCCTCCTTGTAACATGCACAAGGTATGTCAGATGAAGCTTCAGAATCCTTGCCTCCAAGGAGCTGCCCAGTTTCATCCTCTCCTGGACAAACCTATTTGTTCTGCTAACAGTCCATGGCATATTCAACACTCTTTTTCCAGTACCACCGCTCAAAGGCATCAGTTCCCTTTCTATCATCCCTAGTCACTGCCCAGCTCTCTGACACATGGAACAAAATTGTGAAGACTGTGACCTGGATCAGGAGCATCATAGTCTCCAGCCTGACATTGTTGCTCTTCAGTACTCTGGAAAGGTGACTGACAGATGACTTTCCCAATGCAATTTGTCTCTTGATTTTCTGGGTGCTGGTACGAACAGTGTTGATTCTGGAGGCAAGAAAACTAAAACTCTTAACAATCTCAATCTCTTTACCATCCATCATGATGCTCCCAGTTAGCCCAGTGGTGAGAATCTTTGTTTTCTTGATGTTGAGATTCAATTCATAGTGAAGGTGGCAGTCCTTGATCTCGTGCAGCAAGTGCTTCAGGTCCTCCTCAGTTTCAGCAAGCAGGGTTGTGTCATTTACATAACACAGGTTGTTGATGAATATTCCTCCAATCCTGATTTCACATTTCTCTTCATGCAGCCCAGTGTCCAGGATGATCTGTTCTGCATACAGGAAATCAAAAGACACATTGCATTGGGAAAGTCAGCCACCAGAGACCACTCTAGGGTACTGAGAAGTACTTAGTACTTAGAGACTAAGGTGCACCTTATCCAAACGGTGGTCTTTGCACTTATTTGCTCTTCGAGGGCTGGACAATGAATAAGGATTATAGATAAAAAAGCAATGCCTTTGAGTTGTGGTGCTGGATAAAAATATTAAACATACCATGAACTGCCAAGAGAACAAAAAAATCTGTCCTGGAGAGAGTGAAACCAAGCTGCTCTCTGGAAGCAAGTAATTTGGAGTTCTGTCTCACATACTGTGGACATGTTACCAGGAAGGACCAGTCCTTGAAGAAGGACATCATGCTTGGAAAGGTGGCGGGATAACACAGGAGAGGAAGACTCTGGATGAGATAGATTGACTCAGTGACTGGGGTAATAGGAGCAGGTGTGTTGGAGACAGTGAGATTTGGCCAGGATAGGACAGGGTTTTGAGCTTTTGTACATAGGGTCTCTATGCGTCACAGGTGATTCAAGGGCACATAATAGTGACAACATTGTAAATAGCATTGCTTTCTCATTTTCTTTCTCAGTATTTTCTTTGTTACTTTAGAGGTAACCTGCTTACTTTTATATATTGATCTTGTATCCTACCATTCTACTACATTGATCTACTAGCTCTAACAGATTTTTGTTGTGTCCTTGGGGTTTTCTGTGTGCAATATCACATCATCTGCATATAGTGACAGTTTAACCATCTCTTTGTGTATCTGTTGTCATGTGCAATCGAGTTGCTCATGGCTCATAGTGACCCTGTATACAAGAGTCCTAAGCCCTGCTCTATTCTCTGCTAACCTTATTGTATTTGACACACCTACCCCCATTGTCGAGGAGTGCTTATCCTACTTCTCTGGGGAAATGGTGCCTGGAAGAAATGAGTAAATAAAGACACAAGAGGCAAACAACTTAACTAAAACAAAGCAAGACAGACACAGCCAGACAGGACGGAATAGGACCTGCCTGGGGAGCTTTGTTGTCTTTTTTTATACCTTTTGGAAAGAGATGGTTCACAGAGAAGTAGAAACTTTAAGAGTTACATCATAGGGCCCAGGCAGGTAGGGTACAAGTAGAAACATTAAGATTACCATAGGGCTCCGATGGGCTGAGTACATAGTTAGATACATTCAACCAAGACTTATTTGTATTCATAAACTGCTTTCTCTCATTGTGAAACAACCTTATCAAGAGCAGGAATAATAATGAAAGTCAGTGTCTAAAGATGTATGAGAACTGCTTGCAATCTTCTTTCTCAGGGCGCCTTGTGATGTCTGCTTGCAATCTTCTTTCTGAAGACACCTTCTGTGTGCAGGGCACATAGCCATATTCTAAGGATGCAGTCCTTTACATTCTAGGTTCCCTACACCATTATCCCAGTGACTGAATAAATCCATCTCACAGGGGATCTTACTCTCCTATGCTGTCCCTCTATCCTAGGCATGATGTCCCTCTCCAAGTACCGATTCTTCCTTGTAACACATCCAAAGTATGTCAGACGAAGCTTCAGAATCCTGGCCTCCAAGGAGCAGCCCAGCTTCACCCTCTCTAGGCAGATCTAGATGCCCACTATTTCCTTCTCTTAATGTATTGCTCTAAGAAGTGCTTCCAATACAATATTTAATAAAGCTGATGACAGTGTCTTCCTTGTCTGATCCCTGTTTGCAAAGAGAATACTTTTAGTATTTCTCCAATGAGAATGTTATGGGCTCTTGGTTTCGTATACATATTCTTCACTGTGTTGCATAAATTACCTTCTATTCCTATTTTGCTAAATGTTTTAATCAGGAAGGGGTGTTGGACTTTCTCAAAAGCTTTTTCTGCATAAATTTCTGTCACTATATGGTTCTTATTATTTATTTTAATATGAATTACATTGTTTTTGCTATGTTGATCCATCCTTGCATACATTTTAGGAATCCACTTGATCATGATAAATTATTTTTTTAA
>NW_006399870.1:5246642-5251298 GCF_000299155.1 Elephantulus edwardii
GGAATAAGTATGTTGGAGACAGCAAGGTTGGCACAGGATAGACCTGCATTTAGGGCTCTTGTGCATAGGGTCACTATGAGTAGCAAGCAACACGATGGTACATAACAACAACAATTGTGTTGGAAATGTCTGTTGTCAGAGACCTCTCCAGTGATGTCAGTCTGGAGACTAAGGGGCGCCTGAAACAGGCCATGGTCTTTGAAATAATTTGGTAAGCATCAGAGAGCTGGACAATGACTAGGGATTATAGACAGAGAATTGATGCCTTTGAGCTGTGGTGTTGGAGAGGAATGCTGAATATACCATAGACTGCTAAGAGAATGAACAGGTTTGTTCTTGAGAGAGTTAAACCATTCTGCTCCTTGGAGGCAAAAGTTCTGAAGCTTCATACTTTGGACATGTTGCAAGGAGGGACCAGTCCTTGAAGAGGGATGTTATGCTTGGGAGGGTGAAGGGACAGTACAGGAAAGGAAGACCCTACATGCGATGGAAATGAAGACACTGCATGAGATGGATTGATTCCGTGACTGGGGTAATGGAGGTAGGTGTGTCAGAGGCAATAAAATTGACACAGGATAGAGAAGGGTTTAGGGTTGTTGTCATTATGAGTCTCAGGTGACCCAACAGCACATAACAATGACAAGAACAACAAAAACATCATCATTTCTTCTTTTACCCAATCGTGTTCTAGCAGAATGTTATTTATCTTTCACATGGGTGGTTTTATAAGCTTTATCTTCATGTGGTTAATTTCTAGTTTTATGGAATTGTGATCTGACACTTTGTATTATTTGTTGTTGTTGTTGCTGTTATGTCCCGTCAAGTCACTTGCGACTCATAGCGACCCTATGTACAATAGCCCTAAACTCCACTCTGTCCTGTGCCAATCGCACTGTCTAGTATTTTTTAATTTATTGAGGTTCGCTTTGTGTTCCAATACATGATCAATCCTGGAGAACATACCAGCTACACTCAAATAGAAAATAAGTTGAGTTTTAGTTGAGTTCATTTCCTTAAATAAATTCATAGGGTGAGGTTGGCTGATTGTGTGGTTTAGATCTTCTGCATCTTTGTTAAGATTTTTCTGCATTGACCTATCATTTGGTGATAGTGGTATGTTGAAGTCTTCTACCACTATAGTAGTGTTGTCTATGTCTTTTTTCAATTCTGTTAACTGTTTCCTTATGTATTTTTCAGGTTTATAATTTGGTGCATAAATATTGACCAAAGTTATATCTTTTTGATCCTTTAACCTGTATGTGATGCCTTTCCTTATTTTTTACGGTAATTTTCATTCTTAAATCTGTTTTATAAGAAATTAATATTGTCATTCTTCCTTTTTCTGTGAATGTCATTTACTTGGTATATTTTTTTCCAGCCTTTGATATTGAGTCTATCTTTCTCTTCATTTCTTAGTTGTATCTCTTGTAGGAAGTATATTTATGGTCCTTAAAAAAAATCCATTCTGATATTTTTTTTTAAATTTGCATGGTTAGTCCATTCTCACTAATTGTGATTGTCAACAGGCCAGGTTTTATCATTGCCACTGATGTGTTTCTTTCAGTTTGTTGTTTCTAGTTAAACTGGTCCATCCAGTTTCCTTTGGTGTCTCTGTGTAAAGGACTGCTTGTAAAATTTCTTGTAGTTTTGGTCTTGTTTTCAAATTCCTTAAGTTCCTTCTTTTCTATGAATGATCTGACTTTTTCTTTATATTTTATTGACAGCTTTGCTGGGTACAGGGTCCTCAGCTGGCAGTTGTTTTCTTTCAACTTTCTGTATAGATAATCCCATTGTCTTCTTGTTTGCACGATTTCTGCTGAGAAATCAAAACTCAATCTAATTGTTTACCCTTTGTGGGTAACTCTGTTTTTCTTGCACTGCTTTTAGTATTCTATCCTTTTCTTTAAAGAATCTGACTATGATATGTGTTGGTGTTTTTATTTTTGGTCTAGTCTATTTGGTGTTCTTAGGTATGGATTTCTCTGTTCTTCATAATATCTGAGAAGTTTTATTCTAGTATCTCTTTCACAATTTTCTCAGTGACTTACTATCTCATGTTCTGGGATTCCAATCATATATATGTTGTTCCTTTTGATGTCATCACCAATGATTCTAAAGTGTTCTTCATGTCTCATCTCTGTTTTTTCTTCTAGTATGTTTCTATTGAGTCTCTTATCTTCCGGTTTACTGACTCTCTGTTCCATCTCTTTTGTTCTACTTTTTTGTCCTATCAGTGTATTATACACTTCTGCCATTTCAGTGTTAATATTCTGGATTTCATTTTCATGCTTTCCTATGATTTCTACTACTGTGTTGGTGACACCCTTTCTGTCTTGTGATTATTTTCTAAGTTCTTGTACCTCTTTATATATATTATTAAATCTTTCTTCCAACTTTTGCATTTTCTTTCATAGCTGTTCAAGTTGTTACTCACTAATATATTTCTTCTGGATTACTGTGTATGGGGTATTTTCTCTCTTGATGGCTTCTACTGCTTCTTCCGTCATTTGCATCATCTTCTGTAGCTGTACAAATAACTCCACATCAACATATTTCTTCTGGTTCTCTCTCTTTGGGGTATTGATTGGGTTTACTTTATTAGGAGAAGGACTATTTTGTTTTTTCATTATAACTGAGGCAGACTACTGATTTCTTGTTATTATGTGAATCTTTTCTTGGTTGGATAGGACCACTGTTGTAAAACGGGACTGACATCGGGGTTGAGGGAAGATAATATATACTGCATTGAAACAGATGAGGGAGAGAACTGTTTAAAAGGGTATACCTGTTATGACAGGAGTCCAGAATGAAGGCTGCACAGTGGAGTGGACTTTGGGGGAGGGATTGTATAACAATGAAAGAGTTTTTCTTTTACTTTTCAAAGAGAAGAGATAATTGGGTGGGGGGTGGTCAGGGAGAAAAATGCAACAATGAATGAATCGAAATCTTAAGCCTCTGTAAACTTTCATTAAAATTAATTTTAAAAAATCTATAAGATCCCAGGAAAGGTTGATGTTCTGTGAAGGACCTGTATATTGATTCTTTATATATAGGTATATCAGACTTGTATATATATGTTCTCCAGAAATTGTGGCTGGCCCGTGTCTGTATCCTTCAGCTTGAAAAGTCATGGGGTCATGCAATATGATGGGGGCAGGGGTGTGAAGGAAATGAGAAAGATCCTGTGTGAAAAAGAGTGTATTTGAGCTCTGTAAATAAGCCAGTATAAAATTTAAAATAAGAAGAAGAAAAAGAAATACCAAGCCATCTTAGCATGTTGCAGTCAGGAAAATTCAAGGACTAAGTGCGTGGATAATTATCTTTTGAGTTTTTGAATGCTGCTAGAATGAATGTTAACTGTAGAGCCAAATAAAATGAAAATTTTCACAACTTCAATCTTTTCTCTATCATGATGTTTTCTATTGGCCTAGTAGGGAAAATTTTTGTTTTATTAATGTTGATTAATGAATCTGTACATTAGATTATAGTCTGATCTTCTTCTGCAAGTACTTAAAAGATCTTTCACATTCTGCAGCAAGATCATGTCACTTGCATATTGTGAGATGTTGATGAGGTTTCCTCTAATGTTTATGCTATATTTTTCTTCATGTAGTCCATATTCTTGAATTATTTACTCAGCATACAGAGTGAACAGAGATGGATAAATTATAAAACTCTGACATACACCTTTTCTCATTTTAAACCATGCAGGGCCTCCTTGTTCTGTTAGGAATACTGCCTCTTGGGCTATGCCTAAGTTTCAAGTGATCATATGTAAGTATTTTAAAATTTCATTTCTTCTCAATGTTATCCATAATTTCTTGTGATCCATACAGTCAAGTGCTTTTGCAATATCAACAAACCAAAATTAAACTTATTTCTAGTAATTTTTACTTTCACTTAATATACATCTGACGACAACCATGAAATCACTCATACAGTGACCTTTTGAAAATCCAGTAGGAATTTCTGGAAGTTCTTGTTCATGTACTGCTTCAGCCACTTAAAAATAATCTTCAGAAAGATTTTACTTGCATGTGATATTAATAATATTTTCTATAATTTCCATACTCTGTTGGATCATTTTTCTTAAAATGGGGACAAATATGGATCTCTTGTAGTCTTTTTCTATAGCTGTTTTCCATATTTCTTGGTATAATCTATTGAGCAGGTCCAGGAATGCATCTGTTTGTTGAAACATCTCAATTGGAATTCTATCCATTCTTAGGGCCTTATTTTTGGTGAATTTCAGTGCATCTTCAACTTTTTCCTTTAAAATACTTAATTCTTGATTACTCCCTGAAACGGTTTAGTGTTTATAAACTGTTTTGTACAGTGTCTCTGTGCATTCCTTCCATCTTCTTTAGATACTTGTATCACTCAAGATTTTTGTCCATGGGCACTTTTAACATTGCAACTTGAGCATTAAATTTGCTTTCTCTTTCATCTTGAGAAATGAAAAACACATTCTTCCCTTTTGATTTCCTAACTCCAGCTTTTTTTACATTTCTTTATAATACTTTGCTTTATGTTCTCAAGCTGTTATTATATCCTCTTTCAATATTCTTACGTCAGCATTTCTTCTCTTTGATTTTGATCTCTCTATATTCTACTGTATGAGCACCAGAGGAATGTACAGTGGTCTTTCATTGTTTA
>NW_006399870.1:5252102-5252665 GCF_000299155.1 Elephantulus edwardii
TCCACACTCTAGGTTTGAAATTATTAGAATATAGCTTTTCATAATATTCTCATATTATAGATTATGTTTCATCTGGATTTTTTGTGTTGTAACCTCTATAATTTCTTAATCTACTTGTGTGTCTTCTATTGCTTTTTGTTAAGTGTGCTATTGTTTGCTATTGTTTTGTCAATTTCATCAAGCCTTTCATAAAACCAGCTCCTCATTGTGTTTATGGTTTCAATTGTTCATGTGTTTTCACTTTTTCTCCTTAAAATTTCCTTTCTTCTAGAGGCTGTGGGGATAGGTATTTGTTCTTTTTCTATTTGATGAAGGTATTGAGTTAGATCTTGGATTTTATAACTTTCTTCCTTTTTTTATTTATGTGTCTGTTCCTATGAACTTCCCCCAAAGACTACCTACCATATCTGCACCCAAGAAGTGTTGGTATGTAGTGTTTTCATTTATTTCAAGGAACTTTTTAATTTCATTTTTTATATATTTGATTTAGAGGAGGCTGTGTACTAGGGATATTGTAGCTAATGTTAGATGGATCCTGGCTGAAAGCAGAGAGTACCAGAGGA
>NW_006399870.1:5261751-5272519 GCF_000299155.1 Elephantulus edwardii
GAAAGGGTTAAACCAGGCGGCTCCCTGGAGGCAAGGATTCTGAGACTTCATCTAACATACTTTGGACATGTTGTAAGGAGGAACCGGTCCCTGGAGAGGGACATCATGCTTGGTAGGGTGGAGGGCAGGCACAGGAGGGGAAGGCCCTCTAAGAGGTGGATCGCTTCAGTGACTGGGGTAATCGGGATGGGTGTATCGGAGACAGTACAATTGGCACAGGACAGAGAGAGTT
Organism: Elephantulus edwardii; assembly: GCF_000299155.1. Lineage (NCBI taxonomy): Eukaryota > Metazoa > Chordata > Mammalia > Macroscelidea > Macroscelididae > Elephantulus > Elephantulus edwardii. Next base: position 5,261,984 of record NW_006399870.1, read on the forward strand.
TAGGGCCGTTCAACATAGGGTCGCAATGAGTCGCAAGCAACTCGAAGGCACATAACAACAACAACAACAACAATATATCCTACTGTAAGTTTGGTAGAATTCACTGACAAAGCCATCTGAGCCTGGTTTGGGTTTTTGTTGTTGTTAGTAGGCGATTTCTTTATATATAATCTGTTTAATTTTCTTCCTTTGTAATGGGTCTGTTCAAATGTTTTCTTTCTGTCTGTGTTAGTTTACATATGGTATGACTTTCTACCAAGTTGTCTATTTCCTCTAGATTTTTTAAATTTTCTGAAGTATATATCTTTATAGCATTCAGTTGTTTTCCTCTGTGTTTAATGATTTGTTTCTACATCAGCCATTTAATTTGTGTCTTTCTTTTCTTTTGTTAGATTTGACAGTATTTTGTCAATATTAAACCTTTCTAAAACTCCACTCCCCATCTTGTTAATAATTTCTGTTGGTTTTCAGTTTTATATTTCATCTCCTCCTGCTCTTATTTTTATTATTTCCTTTTCTTCCCTAGAGGTTGTATAGCTTGCTTGCTGTTCTTTTTCTGTTTGTTACAGATGTTATATTAAAGTGTTGATTCTGATATTGTTTGTTTATTTATTGCTATAAACTGACACTTGTATATTGTATTTGCTCCTAGAGCTTTGTTATATTGTGTTTTGTTCTCAGTTGCTTTAAAAAAAATTTCAGTATTTTCTTCTAACAGCAGTGATCAAGGTAGGTATTATTTAGCTTCCAAAGAAATGGGTATTTATTTTATTTTTCATCCTTTACCCTCTTGTAGTTTATTTCTAATTTTATAGCACTGTGATCTGAGAAGGTATTTTGAGCAACTTTAATATTTTTAATTTATCAAGGTTTTCCTATGACCTAACAGATGGTCTCTTTTGGAGAATGTTCTGTATATGTCTATATATAGACATAACCAGGTTGAGATAGTTAATTAATTGTATAGTTTGCTTCTTTTGGATCTTTCCTGAGTTTATTTCTATCTATTCTGTACTTCATTAACAATGGTATATTGAAGTCTCTTAATAGGGACATATAGCCAACCTTAGATGAATCTCGGTTGAAAGCAGATTACTAGACAAATGTCTGTCTGTGTCTTATTGACTATGAAAAGGCCTTTGACTACATGAATGACAACAAATTGTCTAATCATGAGAAAAACGGGGATCCCAGAACACGAATTCTGTACTTAGACTAGGAAAGCAGCAGTAAGAACAGAAAAGGGAAACAATGCATGGTTTAAGATCAGGACAAATGTGTGCATCAGGGGTGAGTCTTATCTTCATACCTTTTCAATCTATAAGCAGAACAGGTCATTCAGGAGGCTGGAATTTATTGAGAGAAGGTTGCATTATAATTGGAGGAAGACTCATGAACAACCTACATTATGAGGATTACACAAACTTGCTTGCTGAAACTGAAGAGGAATTTGCTGAAGAAGGTCAAGGACTATAATCTTCAATATGAATTGAAGCTCAACATCAAGAAAATGGAGATTTTCATCACTGGGCCGATTGACAGCCTAATAATAGGCAGAGAAGAGATTAAGACCATTAATAACATGAGCTTCCGTGGCTTCATAATCAACACTCTTGGTACCAGAAGCCAGAAAATCAAAAGATGAATTGCAGTTTAAAGACCTCGAAAGAGTAATGAAGAGCAATGATGTTAGTATGGAGATTAAAATGTGCCTGATGCAGATGATGGTCTTCACAATTCCTGTTTTTCTATGGCTTTAAATATTCTTTTGATTTTATCTTTTATCCCTTTTTAAAATTACAGATTTTTATCTGTGAATTCCTTCAAGGTTTTGTATTTTTCTGTGAAAAAAGTTGATCATCATTCTGAATTCCATGTTAGATAATTCTATGAGCTTTTCTTCCTTTGGATGATGTATTTTGATAATTTTTTTAAATTATTTTTTTATAATATCTTCTTTAGCTTCTTTGTGGGGTTTAAGGTTTTCTGTTTCTTCTGAGATATTTTGGTGATGTCATTTTTAAAATTTTCTTTCCTTTGTTGTGCATGTGTGATAGTTGACGGGTGTCTATGGAATTATCTGTTTATTGTGGTGCAGTGTTGTTATTTTTGTGTTTGCGGTGCTGATTGTTATCTAATTCTAGTCAAAGATAGTAAGTACTGGCTTTTTCTCTAATGAGATGTGTAGCCACTCTAGTTCAGCAAGTCATGTAACCAGTCACAGGTGTGGTGTGGAACACACCCACAGTTGAGGCTGGTCAACTCTTGCCTTTCCTCTCTGCCAATTAACTAAGAGTCTGAACTACACCAGTGTGTAGCAGGCCAGATGAGTCACTAGACTTCTGAGTCTCAGAGTCAGGGGGTCTCTGTGAATTACAGACTTTCTGTTAATCATATGTTCTCTGAATTACTTACTCTGTCTGCAAGTAGTTAGTAATCTCTCACAGTGTTGAGTTATAGGGCCGTGGATGATCATAGTGCTATGCTGCCAGGTTGGTGTCCAGCTAGGGTAACTGTGGTGTGAGCCTGTGGTCATGAGATTGTGAGAGAGCATCTCAAGGCCTCCTAAGCTATTGCTGAACATGGTGTGTCATGACTGAGCATTTTACAGATGTTCTCAGCAAAGCTAGTCAGTGTTTGCTGGGTATCTGGGCTAAAGACCATGGAAAGGTTAGAGGTGGTAATGTGAGGCCACTAGGCTGGCATCAGGTGTGGTATTCTTGGGATAGCCTGAACATGGTTTGTATGGTGGAGGAAAGTTAACTTTTCAATAAAGGCTGGCCCGAGAATTTTGTGAGTTTCCACACACTGTGACTATGAGAGCTCTTCCAGTGCCAAATTCAGAGCAGGGTTTGTCTGGTCTGTGAGCCCATACATGGTACTTGTGCAAACATTGCCAGCAGCCTGCTCACTGTATAAGCAGGGTTGAGCCAGAGGACCAGATAACCCCCTCTCATTAAGATGAGAGAGGCCCCCCAGATATGCTAGCGAAGAGATGAGGCAGTTCCTACTTCTTCCTGATACAGATCAAGTGCTGGGGAGTCATTGTTTGTGGTCCTGAGCCCATCCTCTTGGAGCCTGCTCAGAGTAAGTTCATGGAGTTCCTTCTTCTTATCTTCAATTAATCATTTTTCCATATTTCCATTTCCATTCTGAGTCTGGCTTTACTCTCAATTATTTTCTCCAAATTTCAGTGTACTAGGATTATTTTCTGAGTCTTCTTTGTACTTCTCTCTTTGCTCTTTCTGTGAGAAATAGGAAGACCTATTGTTCTTCTTCTTATTATATGTTGTTAAGCAGTATATAATACTGAATTTTGTGAAACGCCTTTGGTGTATCAACTAATATGATCACATAGCTCTTTGCATTTTATTGATACAGTGAATTACACACTTTGTTATTCTAATGTCTCTCTGGAGACTAAGGTGCGTCTGATACAGGCCATGGTCTTTGCAATCACTTGTTATGCATCAGAGAGTTGGACAATGACTAGGGAAGATAGAAGGAGAATTGATGCCTTTGAGTGGTAGTACTGGAGAAAAGTATTGCAGGTGCCATGGACAGCTAGGGGTTAAAAACCAAAACGGATTCATCCTGGAGAGGAGGCTTAAACCGAGATGCTCCTTGGAGGCAAGGATTCTGAGACTTTGTCTAACATACTTTGGATATGTTGTAAGGAGGGACTGGTCCTTGGAGAGGGACATTATTCTTGGGAGGATGGAGGGACAGCGCAGGAGGGGAAGGTCCTCTCTGAGGTGGATTGATTCGGTGACTGGGGTAATCGGGATGGGTGTATTTGAGACAGTGTGATTGGCACAGGACAGAGCAGAGTTTAGGGCTATTGTGGTCGCTATGAGTTGCAAGCAACTTGATGGCACATAACAACAACCACCACCACCATATCCTTACAACTCTGATATGAATCTCACTTGATCCTAATAAATTATTTTTAAAATGTAATGTTTGGTTCTATGAACTTGGACTTTGTTTGAATTATTTGCATCCATGTTTATGAAGGATATTGGTGTCTAGTCTTCTTTAGTGATGTCTTTTGCTGGCATTAGTATAAGTAGAATGAGCTAAGAAGTATTCTTTTTGTATATTCTGAAACAGTTTAAGTGAAATTGATGTTAGGTCTTCTTGGAATGTTTAGCAGCGTTTAATGATGAAGCTTTCTGGCTGAAACTTTTTGGTTGGGAGTATTGTCACCACATATTCAGCTTCTTCTTTTGTAATAGAAGTCAGTGAGGGAAAGGCAGATTTTTGTTATTTGTTTTCTGTTCTTTGTTATTGTTAAACACTTTCTAGTGTTTTGAAGAAAACTACTGGAAACACTATTCTTGGAAGGTGAAAGAAAGCCTTATAGTACAGGCACTCTGGAGACTTGATGAAATGACATTTGGGCATTTTCTTGTCAGACACTTAATCCAAATGATGTCTTCAGCTTCAATTCCTTGTTTGCTGAAGCCTGCACAAGTATTTATTTGAAGACTGCAGGCTAAGACATACTGAATGTTCTTTGAGATGCACTCATTTCTGTGTGCTTTCCTCTCCCCTGCTCAGTCTCTCTTCAATGCTTTACCTTTCTGTGTCAATTCCGTAATTCAGAATTGTTGAATATATCTATATCTAACAGCACAGTGTAAAGAAAAGAGATGTTTGTGTTTCATGGCTGTTATCACTAGTGTGACCCTCCTTGGACATGGCCGTGTGCACAGGTAGGCCTGCTTAGGGTAGGAATAGGTTATGATAGAGTCATGCTTCCTAAAAATACTTCCTTCCTTAGCATTCTGTGTTCCCCAGAAACAGCAGGTATCAGATACCCTTTTGCTTTTCACCAGCCAAAGACTATAAATACAGCCACATTTCCCACATACTGTATTTAAGTTTTATAAAATGTCTGTGTTGCATATGTAATATAGGAGATATAATTATACTATTTCAAATTTGGCCAAATTTCATTAAACTTAAAATAACAGATGGCACCACACAATATTGGTGCAGTATGGTTCATTTAAATCATAATTGGAACTGGAAAATATTCTGATTCGATACAGGGTGATGGTGATATGCAGGGTATTAGTAGATGGAGTGATTCCCTTCCTTTGGTTAACATGAAGCATTTCTTTTCCGGGAAAATAGTGTTTTAAAGGTATAAATTATCATTAGCCTCACATTATGATGCATATGTTCCCCTTACCATAAAGTGTTGTTCTCATTGTTGTTAGGTACCACCCGTTTGACTACAACTCATTTTAACTTTGTAAACAACAGATTTGATACTTAATGAATACTGCACCATCCTCACCATCTCTTATATGCTTAAGTCCATTGTTATAGTCACTGTCAATCTTATTGGCAATCTTTTTCTCTTTCTCTTATTTTCCACCATTCCCAGCATGGTATCTTTTTCCAAGAACTACTCCTCCTGACAACATACCTCAATATATGAGACCTTTCTTGCCTCTAACAAGCACCCTGCTTGCACTTTCTTTAAGATAGACTTATTTGTATGTGTAAGAATATAAATGAATGCATAAAAAAAAAGATAGACTTATTTATTCTTTTGGAAGCATATGGGATATTTAGTACTCTTCCCCAACACTATAACACAAGGCATTAGTTCTCCTTCTGTCATTCTTTTTTTTTAAATTTTATTGTTTTTGTGTGTACCGTCAAATCAGATCTGACTGGTACAGGAGGAGATTGCCCCTCCTTCTCCAGCAGAGCCTCTGGTGGATTCAAACAGCGTACCTCTGGGATTGCAGTGCAACTTCTTGCCTCCTTCCATGATTCTTATTCATCATCCAGCTCTCAGATGCGTAGCAAGTGATTGAAAAGATCAAGGTCTGAATCAGGCTCAACTTGGTCTTCAAATCAACATCATTATTGTCATGTAGGACCAAAAAAAATACAACCTTGAGTCTATCCCAGTTAAATTTAAGAATCATCTCAGTAACAGGTTTAAAGTATTGAAGATGAATTATCAAAGATCAAAGAACTGTGGGAGGATACCAAAAAACCCAACACATTATCCATAAAAAGAGCAAAAGGTCCTTAAACGAATGTCGAGATACTCACTATAATCTGACACAAACTGAGGTAGAACCTCTTGAAAGTTAATATCAATAGGGACTATGTGTAATACTAATCTAAGGGGGGAGGTAAAGAAAGGAAATACTAAAATAGATGCCAGAAGAGAGTATGAAAATTATATGAGAGTGTTGAGAAATTAAATCAAAAGGAAGAGATGTTAAAAGTGCTGAAAAGAAGATTTCAAAGAGCAGTTTGAGAAGATAAAGCAAAATATTATTAGAAAATGTTCAAAGAGCTGAAGTCAGAGAATAAAATGGGAAGAACACACTTACCTGTTGCGGAATGTTGGGGAGGAAGGGAGGGTCTCTGGCCAGCACAGATCACCTAAGCTTCAGATAGTGCAAGTCTCCCAATGGCCTTTAATACGGGGTAGAGAAAGCACCCCTGTGTTTGGCTGTACTGCTTGAGAAAGCTCACCACCTGGGAAGACAGCTGCCAAGTCTGTTGAGCTGGGAGTGGTCTGCATGAGGCTGAAGTTCTCCTACCAATCCACAAGTTGCACGTCTGTAATCCCACCCTATCTGGTCTTCCTGTGTATATAAGTGCAGTGTAGATCCCAATAAAGTTGAGCTGGATTGACTCTCTGATCCTCTCCCTGAGTAGTGTATCTCTGTCGTGCTTACCCCCATCAGAGTGTTACTGTTAAGTTGCCAGCGAACTGACAGCAGCACTTAATGTTTCTCAAACTGAAAGAATTGAAAACCAATTCAAGTACTGAGTTGTAATACTGAGATATGCTATGGGCACAATCTTGAATGATCCAAGAACCATCAAAAGAAGATTGAAGGAATGCATAGAATTCTTGTGTCAAAAAGAATTATTTGGCACTGAAAAAGTTCAGGAAGTACCATATGAACAAGAACCAATAGAAATGAAAGATGGAGTTTAAGCTGCACTTAAGAAATTGGCAAAAATTAAGGGCCCAGGAGTAGATTGAATGCCAAATGATATGTGTCATCTATCAGACACAGTCCTGAATGTGCTCATACCAAGAAATTTGGTAAACAGCTGACTAGCCAACTGATTGGAAGAGATCAATATTTGTTCCCATTCTTAAGAAAGGAGATCCAAAAGAAAGTGGAATTATTAAAAAAAATCAATATCATACCCAAGCAAAATATTGCTGAAAATAATGAAAAAATGATAAGAACAATACATTGGTAGGGAATTGCCAAAACGGATGTCAGATGGCTCATGGCCAGTAGTAAAGAATAACAGAAGTATGTCTATTTGTGTTGTGTTGACTGTACAACAGTATTTGACTATGTAGATCATAACAATGTATATTTAAAATTGAGATGAATGGAAATCCCAGAATACTTAACTGTGTTCATGAGACATTTATACCTAAATAAAGATAACTGTTGTCAGAACAGAGCAAGGGAACACTGTATGGATTGAAATCTAGAAGGTGTGCATCAGGGTTGTAACACTATGACATGGATGTGTCAAATGCGTTAATGGTTGGCTACCCAATGTGGACTGAGAGTGGGGTGGAGCGCCCTGACTAAACAAGCATGGAAGGAGGAGTGGCATCCACTTCCATAATAGCTTGCCTCTGGAAATCCTATGAACTTGGAGAGAGGATGAAAGGCACCCAAGCATCAAGGACTCTCCTTCATAGGGTCTCTATGAGTCGCCTGCTACTCGACGACACTTAACAACAACAACAACACTCATTTTGTATGCTGAGCAAATTATTTGAGAAGCTGGATTCTATGAAAAAGAATGTGGCATAAAGATGGGAGGAAGTCTTATCAACAACTTACATTATGCAGATAACACCAGTTTACTTGCTGAAAGTGAGAAGGATATGAAATGCTTGCTCCAAAAGATCAAGGACTACAATCTTTAACATGGATTACATCTCAACATCAAGAAAAACAAATGTCCTCACTACTGGAAAATAGTTAACATTATAATATCCAGAGAAAGGATTGAAAATATCAATTATTTTGTCTTGCTTGGTTCAGCAATTAATGATCTTGGAACCAACAGTTAGGAAATCAGAAGACTTACTGCACTGGGTAGGTCAGCTCTCCAAAGTGCTGTAGAATCATGATGTCAGTTTAGAAGAGTAAGATGTGCCTGATTCAGGCCATATTCTTCACAATCACCTGCTCTACATTAAAGAGCTGGACAATAAATAAGGTAGGCAGAAGAAGAATTGATGTCTTTGAGTTGTGATGAGGGAGAAATGTACTGAATAGCCTATGGACTTCCAAAAGAACAAGCAGGCATCTCTTGGAAAAAGTGCCTCTAGAATGTTTCTTGGAGACAAAGATGGTAAAAATTATCATCTTTCATACTTTGAAAATATAGGTAGGAAAAGCTCATCCTTGGAAAGGGACATCATGCTTGCAAAGATTAGTAAGCAAAGAAACGCTTCAAGGAGAGGGATTGACACAGTGACTTCTGCAATAGGCTCTAGTGTGTCAGAGATGATGAGGATAGCACAGAATAAGACAGGGTTCATGTCAGCTGTTTATATGATTTCTGTGAATCATACTCAGTGGCACCTAACAACAAAAGGACCTGAGCTTTCTCATTATGGTTTGGATTTTTATTACCTAGAAGATGTTGTTTCTGTGTACTGTTGATTCAGAACTGACCCATAACTGACCCTCTGATGGATTTTAAGAGACAGTTAATCACACGAGAGGAGATTGTCTATACTCCCATGGAGCAACTGCTTACCTAGAACCAGGTGTCTTTGGGGGTTACAGCATACCTTCTCACCTCTAGGCTACCAGATATTAGAAGCCAATTACCAACTTTCATGTTGGCTCCTCATAAATATTCTTCATCAACCAAAAAGGTCATAGACCTTATGTGAAATTGGCTGATATTAATTTTTCGGAGGGATAACTCTTCTAGCTGTTCATGTACAGTTGTAGACTGTAAAACACACAGAACTAGAAAGTGGTAGTCTGCTTAGCTTCATCCCCATTTCCTTGTTCACCAATATCATGTGATCAATTTTCAGACTTCTAAGTTGTCCGTTAACTTAGATATGAGATAGTTATTGGCTGATAGCCGAAAATATCAGAAATATGATTGTGTCTTATTGAGTATGCAAAGTCATTTGAAGGTATGACTCATAACATTCTGGATAACATTGCAAAGAATGGAAATTTAAGAATATTTGACTCATGTGACACCTACACATAGACTAAGACTCAGTTGTTCAAATAGAATAAGGGTAAAATAAGAAAACGTGTGTCAAGATTGTATCTTTTCTCCTTAACAATTTATTATGTATTACTGAATAAACTGAAACCTGTAAAGAAGTATTAGAAGAACTTTCATCAATCAGCACCTTGCATTATGCAGATGACACAACATTGATTGAAGAAAGTTAAAAAAAAAGGCTTGAAGCTCATACTGCAGAAGTTCAAAGACTATATATATATATATAATCATTAATATGGATTATATCTTAATATCAAGAAAACATTAGTCTTTACTGTTGGATCAATAAACAACTTCATGATAAATGGTGACAAGATTGAAGTTGTAAAAGACTTCTTTTTTCTTACGTCCACAATCAGCACCTATGGTAGCAAAAGTCAAGAATATGTTGAATTTGGCAAATGTGCTGTCAAGGACCTTTTTAAAATGTTAAAAAGTTAAGAAAACATTTGAAAAACTGAAGTGTGCTCACGCCAAGCCATGGTATATTCAATTGTTTCTTAGGCACCTAAGAGCTGGACAACGTAAAAGAAACACTAAAGAAGAATCAATGTTTTTGAATTGTAGTATTGATGAAGAATATTAAATTTCCCATGGACTTCCAAAAGAACAAATTGTCTTGGAGGAAATGCAACCATGGAGTTCCTTAGAGGCAAAACTGCTGAAACTGCATACTTTGAGAATGTAATCAGAAGGAACTAGTTTTTGGAAAAAGATATCATGCTGGAAAAGATAGACAGCACAAGAAAGGATGACTTAATGAGATGTATTGACAATGCATTTGTAACAATGTGATTGTAACAATGTGAGAATTATAATATGGTAGAAATTGTAAGGAGGGTAAACAACAAGTAAAGATATGATCTGTTGTGCATAGGGTTGCTAAGGGTCATAGTTGACTCAATGGCATCTAGCAATTACAAATTGTTCATAAATAATACTTGGATAAGTGACATGAAAACCCATTTTGGGCCCTTCTGCCTGTATTTCAATTCTCTCAATATTCAGTTCTTTATTGAATTAAAAGACAGAATTTAAGTTTATATTGGGCCACCAAATTTGCTATTAGACTTTTTTATGTTTGTCATGAAACAACATATGAGCAAGAGCCTATGGTGATGAAAGAAGAAGTTCAGGCTGCTTTGAAGGAAATGGCAAAAATTAAGGCTCCAGGAATAGATGGTATACCAATTGACATATTTCAGTTAACAGATGCTGCTATGGATGTGCTCACCAAGTTGTGCCAAG
>NW_006399870.1:5273774-5285550 GCF_000299155.1 Elephantulus edwardii
TGGGGTAATTGGGATGGGAGTGTCAGAGACAGTGCGATTGGCACAGGACAGAGCAGAGTTTAGGGCTGTTGTACATAGGGTCGCTGTAAGTTGCAGGCGACTCGACGGCACATAACAATAAGAACAACAACATGTTTGTCTGGTCCCTCTGTTGCATTCTTTATTTAGAATGAGATACCAACATCTGGTGGAGAAGTTAGGGATTTTCAAATTAATAGTATAATGAGAAGCATTAATTATGTTTATTAAACTTCCTATTTTGTTCCCCTTTTCTTTTGATCTCTTTTTTCAGAAAAGAAATTAACACCTGGGTAGCCTTGACCTTTCATTTCACTGTAGATGGAGAAGTGCCTTTCTTTTCCCAATTTTCTTCTTTATCTGGTTTTTCTAACCAAAATTAGAGGAAAGAGAATATGTTCTTTTGCCCTATCATCATGTGAAAGGAAGACAGATATTTCTTCATCAGCACCAGCATTGGAGTGTTCACATGGTAGTAACTTAAGGCAGGAAAGAATAATGTGTTAGAGATCTAGGAAAGAATGAACTAATATATATTTTAGGCAAACTAGTGAGTTCTGGTGACCTAGTGGCAAGAAGCTACACTGCAATGACCAAAACCCCATGTCTTGAGGCCACCAGCTGCTCTGCAGGAGAAGGATTAACAGTGTCCTACTGTGCAATTAACTGCTTCTGAAAACTCACCAGAGAGTCAGCTATGTGTCAGTTCTGACTCCACGGTATGCATCAGCAACAGCGAGGACCAGGACTGTGATCTATTATTCGCTTATGCTTATTCAATATTTTTATAGCAAATACTTTTTTATATACATATTAATTTCACCTGATGAGCTGCACACTATCAGATTGACTACATATGTAGGAAGAATTCCTAGAGAAGCTCAGTATCAGCAGTCAAAACCAGGTCAAGTGTGGAGTTTATCTTTCAATATGGCTTTCCTGGCTGCTGAACTTTACTCTGCCATTGGGGTTGGTTGGGATATTCAACTAGGTCATGTTAACTATCCACAGGGGGATCGGATATCTCACCATTCCACAATAAACTGAGCAGCTCCAGCAGCAATTAGACTTTTTCCATCAGTGAAGAAGAAGAAGAAGAGGAAGAAGAGGAAGAAGAAGAAGAAGAAGAAGAAGAAGAAGAAGAAGAAGAAGAAGAAGAAGAAGAAGAAGAAGAAGAAGAAGAAGAAGAAGAAGAAGAAGAAGAAGAAGCAGCAGCAGCAAGGGAATGTAGAATGTCCCCTAGGACCATACCTGCTTTCTCCAGTTGCGCCTAGAACAATACGAGCCATAGACAAAGAAGACCTGAGAACCCTGATATGAGATGAAGTTGGCTGTTACCCAACCAATAGACAGAACCAGAGCTAAACTAAGAGCCTTCTAGACTGTGGAGCATCTTCTAAATCAAACTACCTTCCCCTCTCCATTCTGCAAGGAAGTGCCTCCTGTACTGAAATGGTGTTCTAGAGAAGGTACATCTGCATCCAAATGATGCTTCCTGTGCCACTGGTTTCAGGATCCCACCCACTTCACTAGCACCATGTATGCTTTTGTGAAGACTCTGAGGCATTATGGCATCAGGACCTTGTGGAACTGCCTCCCAGCCCTCCCTGCTGGTGGTGACTGTGTCAGCCACTGCTATTTACTTGACTGCCTATGAGCAACTCAAAACCTTCCTGTATAGTCAAAACTTTACCTCTGACCTCCATGCATCCATGGTGGCTGGTGTTCTGGCCCATCTGGGCATAGTGACCATGATCAGCCCTCTGGAGCTGGTTTGAATGAAACTGCTGGCTCTTCATGTTGTACCATGAGCTGGGCATCTCTGTGCAGGCTTAGGGATGCTGGCACTCTCTGTGGCTGGGCTGAGAGACCACTGCCTTTTGGGATGTACCCTTCTCAGCTCTGTATTGGTTCAACAATGAGCTGGTGAAGAGACTGCCCTGTGGGTTCAGGCCAAAGGATATATGTAGGCATCAGCTTTGTGGCAACATCTCAAGGATGGTGGCAGCTAGCCTGACTCTGTCCTTTGATGTGGTGAAGACTCAGTCACAGGTCCAGCTGGGAGCAATGGAGGCTATGAGAGTGAGGTCCTCACATGTAGACTCTACCTACCAGCTGCTGCAGAGAAACCAAACTGAGTTGATAACCAAAAGTCTTTGTGGTCTTCCTCCAGAAGATAATCAAACACTCCCCCTTCCATGCAATCATTATCAGAGCTTATAAGTTTTGCAAAATCTTATTCCAGAAGCTCAGCCAGGAACAGCCACAGGGTCTTGAAAGAAGTTAGGTGAAACAACCATTTGCTTAATAGATGGGATTTTAGCAGGAGACTGAGCCAAGTACCTTTTCCTCAGCACTGACAGGTGGGGCACTGCATCCCTTCCCCACCCTGGGTCCTCAGTGTCCCCCTCAGACGTGGATTTAGTGCTGCTTCTGATTTCTGAATTCAAAAATCATCATTATCCTACTCCCACTCCCCAAGTTTAAGATCAAATTTGCTGTCCTACTTTCACATTTCCTTGTTGGTGTTTTTCGTTTGTTAGTTTTGGTTGTTGTTATTCTTGTAACTAGACCTATCCCTAGGAACTAAATACTCTTGCTGGGCCTTCCTCAGTCTCCCCTACTTTCATTAATTCCTTAAGTATAAAGATTAAAAAATAAAAGGTTATTTAACAGAATGTGGAAATTATCAAATACCATCATTAATATCACATGCAAGCAAAATGCAGCTGAAGATAATTCAAAAATGCCCAGAACAATACATTGACAGAGAACTGATAGAAGTTCAGTGTGGATTTAGAAGCAGTTGTGGCACCAAGGATATCATTGCTGATTTCAGAAAAATCTGTCTTGAAAGCAGAGAATTCCAGAAAAATGCATATTTGTGTTTTATTGACTATTCAAAGGCAATGTGACTATGTGGATCATAACAAACTGACTAATTTTGGAAGAAAGGGAATTCTGGAATGCCTAATTATGTTTATATGAAATGTATACTCATGCTAAAGATTTGTCGTCCAAATAAAGCAAGAGGACACTGCATGGTTTAAAATAAAAAAAGACTTTCTTATAGAAGCGAAACTTTATAAAGAAAAGCATGGCATCAGGGCTGAAAGAAGACTTGTCCATCAGCAATCTGCATTATGAAGACGACACACATTGTTTGCTGAAAGCAAAGAGGACCTGAGGTGCTTGCTGCAGAGGATCAAGGACTGCAGACTTCAATATTGATTATGTAAATAAAATTGGCCCACTGAGCCATTCAGCAACATCATGATAGTTGGAAAAAGAGTGAAATTGCCAACAATTCCATCTTGGAATTGTTAACACCCTTGGTATCAGCAATGAGGAGACTGGAAGATGTGTAGCATTTGGGAAAGTATGCTTTCAGGGATCTTTCCAAAGTTCTGATGTCAGTTTGAAGATTAAAGGGCACCTGATCCAAACCAAGACTTTCCATTAACCTGCTAGACGACAGAGATATGGACAATGAATAATGATGAAAGGAGAATAGCAGCATTTGAGTTGTGGTGTTGGAGAAGAGTGCTGAATATTCCACACACTACCAAATGAACAAGCAGGGATGCCTTGGAGGAAGTGCTCCTTGGAGAATGTTTATTGCAGGCAAAGATGGTGACGGTTCTACTCACATATTTTGTTCTTGTTAGGAGAGGCTCTTCCTTGGAAAGTGACATCATGCTTGAAGAGGTCAGCAGAGAGGAAACCTTCAGTGAGATGAATTGATAGTGTCTGCTACAATGGGCTCAAATGTGTTGGATATAATGATGGCACATGATAGGCCAGTATATAGATTTGTTTGTAGGGTCACTATAAGCCTACTTGACAGCACTTAACAACAACAACATACATGGAAATATCAAGTTAACACAAAAACAGATACAATAAGAAGGTATAATTTTAGGTTTGCATTTATCTTACCTAGGGGAATGAATTTCTATAGCTCTTACTAGAATGTTTTTTTTTAAATAGCTTCTTATCCCAGAAACTTGAGAGTCTTGGTTTCAGAGAACTATTTCTCCTTTAGCCAGTATGTTCACCCTCAAGAGTGTTAACTGAGAAGGGGACAAAACCTGTTTTTTAAGGCTTTAATAGGTAGAAAACATGGCTATTGACTTTGGAAGTAGCTCATTGCTGACTCTCCATTAGATGTCAATGGCTGTAAATTGTACAGAAAGAGATTTCTGAGCTTACTTCTTATGTTTTTCATGCATTTGAATGAATAGAGAGGCACTGTCTCTGGATTAGCAAAACAACTTTGTATGAACTAAACCATCAACATTATTTGGATCTAGTAAAAAATGCAAATCCTTCATTTCACCTAGATTTATTGAATCAGAATTTTCATTTTGATAAGAACCAGAGTGTTCTGCATGTACATTTAAATCTGAGAAGTACTACTGTTGAGAATTCTTAACTACACTTCACATACATCTGAGTGAATTTTTTGAGGTATATGTGTTCTATTCTCGTGACTTACTTTAATTCTTTATACTGTGTTTCATTGACTGGGCAAAGGCATTTGACTCTGTGGATCACAACAAACTGTGGCTAATACTGAGAAGAATGGAAATCTTGGAACACTGTATTTGGACCAGGAGGCAATAGTCAGAAAAGAGCAAGGAGACAGTGTATGGTTCAAAATTGGGAGGGGTGTATGCCAAGGATGTGTTCTATCTCCAAATCTTTTCAATCCATGTGTAGAACAGATCATCTGGGAGCTGGGATCTATGAGGAGGAATGTGGCATCAGGATTAAAGAAAGACTCATCAACAACCTGTGGTATGCAAGGGTCACAACCTTGCTTGCTGATACTGAGGAGGACCTGAAGAGCTTGCTGCAGAAGATCAAGGACTGCAGCCTTCAATATGGGTTGAAGCTCAACATAAAAAAAATAAAAATTCTTACCACTGGACTGATTGGCAGCGTCATGATAGACGGTGAAGATACTGAGATTGTTAACAGCTTTAGTTTGCTTGGCTCCACAATCAGCACTCCTGGTATCAGCACAACCAGGAAATCAAAAGATGAATTGCATTAAGAAACTCTACTGTCAAGGACCTTTCCAGAGTACTGAAGAGAAACAATGTCAGTCTGAACACTATGGTGCACCTGATCCAGCCATGGTCTTAATAATTACTATGCATTAGAACGCTGAACAATGACTGGGGATGATAGAAGAAGAATTGATGCCTTTGAGCTGTGATGCTGGAGAAGAGTATTGAATATACCATGAACTGCAAGGAGCACAAACAGGTTCATTGTAGAGAGAGTAAAATCAGGCTTCTTAGAGGCAAGGATTCTGAAGCATCATCTGACATTCTTTGGGCACGTTGCAAGGAGTGCCAGTCCTTGGAGAGGGACGTCATACTCGGAAGAGTGAAGGAACAGCACAGTAGAGGAAGACCCTTGATGAGATGGATCAATTCAGTGATTGTGGGAATGGGGAGAGATGTGTCAGAAACAATAAGGTTGGCATGAAATAGAACAGGGTTCAGAGCTGCTGTAACATAGAATCTCTATGAGTCACAAATGACTGGATAACATATGACAACAACAACCACCACCACCCATCTGATACTTGTTGTGGTTATGTGCCATTATGTCGCTTGCGACTCATAGTGACCCTATGTAAAACAGCTCTAAACACTGCTGTGTCCTGTGCCAATCACACTGTCTCCGACACACCCACCCTGATTACCCCAGTCACTGAAACAGTCCACCTCATAGAGGGTCTTTCCATCCTGCACTGTCCCTACACCCTCCCAAGCATGATGTCCATCTCCATGGACTGGTTCCTCCTTACAACATGTCCAAAGTATCTCAGATAAAGCCTCAGATTCTTTGCCTCCAAGTAGCTGCCCGTTTTAACCCTCACCAGGATGAATCTAGTTTTTAGCAATCCGTAGTACTCCCAATACTCTACCCCAGCACCACAGCTTAAAGGCATCAATTCTTCTATCCTTCCTAACCATTGTCCAACTCTCTGATGAATAACAAGTGATTGTAAAGACCATGACCTGTATCCGACACATCTGTCTCCAGAGTGACACAATTGCTCTTCAGTACACTGGAGAGGTCCCTAATAGCAGACATTTCCATGGCAATATGTCTTTTAATTTCCTGGATACTGGTGCCAAGAGTGTTGACTGTGGAGCCAAGCAAACTAAAGCTGTGAACAATCTCAATCTCTTCACCATCCATCCTGATGCTGCCAATTGGTCCAGTGGTGAGAAGCTTTGTCTTCTTGATATTAAGCCTCAATCCATATTGAAGGCTGCAGTCCTTGACCTTCTGCAGCAAGTTCTTCAGGTCCTCCTCAGGTTCAGGAAGCAGGGTTGTGTCATATGCATAATGCAGATTGTTGCTAGATCTTCCACCAATCTTGACCCCACATTTCTCCTCATAGAGCCCAGCCTCCTGGATAACCTGTTCTGCATACAGGTTGAAAAAGTACGGAGATAGGACACATCCCTGGCGTACACCCTTCCCAATTTTGAACCATGCAGTGTTTCCTTGCTCTGTTCTGAAGACTGATACTTACACAGGAAAATCATATTCGTATTTGAATTGAAGAACTTCTAAAGACTTATTTTCTCAAATCTATTTTTAATATAGTAAAATCTTTATAAACTTTCCCTACCTTTGTACTTCTGTCTACATTACACTACTCCTCCAAGAATGCTGACATTCAGGTCACCCATTATTCTTTTGAGGTCAGTCACTGAGTGACCACATGGAAATGATAACATCTTGGCTAATGCTTTAATCCACTATTGCCAATTAAGCATTAAGCCATTGTTACCAATTAAGCTATTAATGTTAATTAGTACATTGATTTTCTATCAGAGAACAGGACTTGTCATGTTTGCATCCTCATTACTTAAAATGTTGCCTGAGAAATATCAATGTAATAGATATTCTGAAAAAGGATTTGGGGTAGTTTTGATTGGCCCAATGAATACATACTGAACTGTACTGGTTCTAACTCTAAGAATAAGTCTAGATACTAATTAATGTAGTGTAGGGAATCTTTCTAAAAAGACATCTGAGAATGGAGTCCCAGACAACAAGGGAAAACAAGATGGAGCTATAACTTCGTGCCTGTAAATAACAGACAGATACATATATATACACACATACACACACAGAGAACACTGATGTCTGCTCCACTATGTGCATCTATAAGCAACATTAAAAGATACACTTTTACTGGACTGTTACTCCTTGCCTTTTTTATAACATGTGTGACTTTAGAACTTGAATTTGTGCTGAGGTTTATCAATTAAAATTTAGAACTAAAATTATCAAATTTAGGAAATATTGACATACCCCAAAATGGAATACCTACATTTAGATATTTTTTGCTCTTTTTCTTAATGGGTTGTGTTATGGTTTGGTGAAGTTACTATACCTCTTTCGTCTTCTATTTCATCATCCTTTAAGTGCAGATAACAGTAAGATAAACAACCTTGGAGTTGCTGTAAGGTGAAATGAACAAACATGTTTTAAATAGTACCTATCACATAATAATGATGACTAAAGGTATGCTTGATTCAGATCTTGATCTTTTCAATTATTCACTATGCTGCTGACAGCTGGACAATGGAGAAGGATGACAGAACAAAAATTAATCCCTTTGAGTTGCGGTGTAGGAGAAGAGAATGATCACATGGACCAAGAAGAAGAAGAAAGGTCTTGAAGGAGGTGCAGCCAGCTTGTTCCTTGGAGGCAAAGATGGCAAAGCTTTATCATGTATACTCTGGGTATGTTGATAAGAGAGTCTAATCCTTAGAGAAGGGCATCATATTTGAAAAGGTGGAGGAGTGGAGAAGGAGAAGATTCTCAACCAGGCGACTTCACTTCTAGTAGCAGTGGGCTTTTGTGTGTCAGAGATTGAGACTGGCACATGATAGGACAAGGTTCATGTTTGTTGTTTATAGGATCACTGTGAGTCATAACTCGATGGTACCTAACAACAACAATCATATAATAAGTGTTGTTGTTGTTATGTGCCATCAAGTCACCTGTGTGACTTTATAGTGACCCTAGGTGAAATAGATCTGACCCCTGCACTATCCTGAGCCCCTCTCACTGACTCCAACACATGTATTCGCATTACCCCAATTACTATGTCAATCCATCTTATTTGACACCTTGCTCTCCTGTGTTGTTCCTCCACCCTTCCAAGCATGATATCTCTTCTCCAAGAACTTTTCCCTCTTGGCTACATGCCCCAAGTGAACACAGAGCTTCAAAATCTTTGCCTCAAAGGAGAAATTTGGTTTCACCTTCTCTAATACAGACCTGTTTGTTCTCTTAGCAGTCTGTGGTATGAGATTTGGTTAGGCATCAAAATTAGCTATATTAATCAATTGTAATTAATGTTACAGAACAAATGTCTACAAATTATTACATACAAATGCAATATTACTTGTAAACTTTCAGTTAAATAAAATTTAAAATATAAAAATAATATAATCACACACTTTGTAGCCTCAGACTATCACAGACCATTTCATGACTTATCAGTATCATCTTAAGATTTCTGATTCCTTCATCATGTCTGATAGACTTGTTGGTTTCTGAACCCCAGATGTTATATTTATTCTTTTTATCCACATAATTTTCTGAACAACCTTCAATTTTATAGGTGAATGGAAGATCTGTTGGTGATAGATGGGCAATTGTCTCCTGTGTGATTTACTGGTTCTGGAAACCTACCGGAGGGTCAGCCATGAATCTGTTCTGACAATAACAATTACAATGGAATATCTGTACTGCCTTGTAAGAAAGAAATGTTGAAAACTAAAGTATTTAACTTTATTTTCATTATCATGTGATTGTTAAATATTCTTTGTAAAGAAATGACATGACAACAAACTACTACACCAAGAACAAAATGGGTCGACATATGATTAGGTTTCTTCCATATTGGATAAGCAGAACTACTCTGCATTCAAACACATATCTTGTTTTGGGGAAAACCAGGTTCTCATGGACTAAGGACATTGGTGGGTGGTTCTTTATATAAAGATTCTTACTTCCATAAAGATACTCAAGTAAAATTTCTGGCCAATGTACCTCATACACATCCAACACTCTGTTGATGTACTATTTTAATCATTTTGAAAAATCTTCAGCAAAATTTTACTTGCATATGATAAGAATGATTTTTTTAATAATTTCCATATTCTACTGGATCATATATTTTTGGAATAGGGGAAAATATAGACCACTTCCAATAAGTTGGCTTAGTGGCTGACTTCTCATTTCTTAATATAAGCTAATGATTACATCATGGACTATTTCTATTAGTTTAAACATGTTTATCAGTGTTCTGTTGATTCCTTGGTCCTTATTTTTGCCTTCAGAGCACCTTGAACTTCTTTCATTATCACTGTTTTTGATTACAGGCTACTTCCTGAAATGATCCACTGTGGACCTACTCTTTTGATATGATGACTCTATAGGTCAAAGATTAACATTTTCAATATATATTATATCTCAACACCAAGAAACCAAAAATCATCACCACTGCTCTGAAAACCAGTATTGAAATGGTCAAGTATTTTATTTTACTTGATCTACAATCAACATTCATGCTAACAAAAGTTAAGAAATCAAAAGATATATTGCTTTGGGACTTCCCCAAAGCACTAAAGAAGAAGAATGTCAATTTAAAGACTAAGATATATGTGATTCATTCCATCATATAGAAAATGAATAAGAATGACATAGAATTATCAATATCCTTGAATTGTGGTGGTAGGGGAGAGTACTGAATATCTTATAAGCTGTCCAGAATTGAAAGAAAAAGTTTGGCTTGGAAAAAATGCAAACCTTAGTAGAAAGGGTGGTGAATCTTCATCTCACTTATTTAGGGCATGTTTTCAGGAGGGACCAGACCTTGGAAAAATACATGATGTTTGGAAAAGTGGAGGGAGCTTCAGGTAAAAGAGGAAACTCCTCAATGAGATGGAGGGACAAAGTAATTCTAACAGTGGACTTGAGTATGTCAGAGCTTGTGAAGATGATGTATGATATTAAAAGATTCAAATCTCTTGTTCATAAGATCAGGTTAGTTTGAATAATAATTGACTTGAAGTTACCCAGATGGAGAACCAATGATGATAAAGGAAGAAGTTCAAGCTGCTCTGAAGGAATTGGGAAAAAAAAATTCCTGGTAATTGATAGAATACCAACTAACATATTTCAACAAACAGATGTAGCCCTGATTGTGCTCATCAGGTTGTGCCAAGAAATCTGAAGGACAGTTATCTGGCTGATTGATTAAAAGTGATCCTTAGTAGTTCTCATTCCCAAAAAAAGGTGATCCAGTAGAATGTAGAAATTATTGAACAATATCACATGCAAGTTAAATCTTCCTAAGGATTAATAAAAAATGGCTAGGATAGGACATTCAAAGTGAACTGACAGAAGTACACGCTGGGTTTAGAAGAGGCCGTGACACTAAAGATACTGATGGTTTTGGCTGAAAGCAGAGAGTAACAGAAGATTGTCTATTTGTGCTTATTAACTATACAAAGGAATTTTACTGTGTGGATCATAATCAAACTACAAGTAACATTGAGAAGAAAGAGAATCTTAAAACCCTTGATTATGCTCTTGTGAAACCTCTATCTAGACCAAGAAGCTGTGTCTGAACAGAATAAGAGAAAAATTCATGGTTCAAAATAAAGAAAGGAGTGTGTCAGAGATAAATCTGTTCTATGTTAAACAGATAATTTGAAAGGCTCAACGTTATAAAGAAGAATGTGGCATTAGTATCAGAGGAAGTCTCATCAATAACCTGCATTACACAGATGACACAACCTTGCCTAGAAAAACTGAGAAAAATCTAGTGATTATCATTGAAGACAAAGAACTGCAGCCTTCAGTATGTATTGCATCTTAACTTCAAGAAAACAAAAATCTTCATCACCGGGCCAACAGGTAGCATCATGATAGATGGTCACCTGTACTGGAGAGGGTGAAACAAGTTGCTCCTAAGAGGCAATGATTTTGAAATTCTGTCTTACATACATAGGGCATGTTGTCAGAAAGGACAAATCCTTAGATAAAGACATCATGCTTGGTCTGTGCAAGAGAGAAAAAAAAAACCAACCCTGGATAAAATGGATTGACAGTGACTGTGGCAGTGGGGTCAGCTGTGTCAGAGATGATGTGATTGCCTCAGAATAGGGCAAGGCATGGAAATATTACTCGTAATGTTTATAACTGTGAGGCATAGTCATCTCTAGAGCACATAACAATAGCAAAAACAATATAACAACTTGAATAGAGGATATAAAGGTTTTGTCTCTGAGGCCTGGACCCTGAATGTAGGAGCCTAAAGAGCTTAGAAAAGGTAGAATAAATCTTGCATAAAGTTTCAGTTTATGTGGAGTATCATTGTCATGTAATACTCAAGAGATCAGTAAGGTGGTAAACAAACTATGTATGTGTATATATGGGGGCTAGGGATTATGAAGGAGTTCTTTCCTTGAGAGGTTAATTTTCATTATTGTTCTGTATTACAGCATCTTAACTATTATATCATCAATAGTTTAATCAGAAAGAAATACCCTTTGCATCTGCATAAAGAACACAATTACTGTAGTGGGAAAGGACAGATAAAAGAACAGTTGTATGTGAAGTTTGTGAATTTTTTGTGTTGGGTTTTTTTAAAAAGTACATCTTTTATTCTCTGCTGATGTGCTGTTCCAGTCGTTTTTGG
>NW_006399870.1:5286092-5286766 GCF_000299155.1 Elephantulus edwardii
CTCTAGTGGATTTTTAGAGGCTTTGAATCACACAGGAAGAGATTGTACTCTCTTCTTTGGCAGAATGACTGGTGGATACAAATTATTTGCCTTTATGTTGACAGTATAACTCTTTAACCACTAGGCCACCAGAGCTTTTTTATATATTAAGTTTTATTTATCATCCCATATTTTTAAATATTAAGTAAAGTTTATCACAATTTCTAATTTATAAAAAAAGATTAAAAACAAATCAGGCAACAAAGTCATTAATGACTTGCTATAAAACCCTGTAGATGAAAGGCTGAGTAAAACTTGCCTCTTCATTTCAAACACTTTTACTCAGAAAGATTAGAATTTCTAAGCTAAGGACTCATCTTTTACCAGTAGATTCTCTAAATCATTACAGCTAAATGCCAGCCATGGCAGTGTGAAAACCCAGACACCTGAAGGATCTTAAGGTAACAAAAATTGATCAGAAGAAATAAAAATAGAGTGGATGGGAAGCTTGGATAAATACCATGAACTGACTGAATGAAGCCCCAACTCAAGTTTTGTTGTTACTATTAGGTACTGTTTCTGTCTTTGCAATGACCGTTCGCACTCTTCCTGGATGATACCCTTGATATCCTCCCACAACTCATCTGGCCTTTGCTCATTAGTGTTCAAAGCCTCAAACCTGTTCCTGAGATGGT
>NW_006399870.1:5288079-5291075 GCF_000299155.1 Elephantulus edwardii
GGATTGATTCAGTGACTTGGATAATTGGGATGGGAGTGTCAGAGACAGTGCAATTGGCACAGGACAGAGCAGAGTTTAGGGCTATTGTACATAAGGTCGCTATGAGTAGCAAGCGACTCTACGGCACATAACAACAACAACAACATTAAGTACTGTTAAGTATGACTCACAGTGACCCTGTGTAAACAGAGCTCAACTTTATCCTATCATGTGCTAACTGCACAATCTCTGATACAGTCAAATCCATTGGCAGTCATTGTACCAACCCACCTAGTTGAGGATCTTCCTCTCCTTTGTCATCCCTCCAACTTTCCAAGTATGATATCGCTTTCCAGGAATAACCTCTCTTAGTAGCATGCCCAAAGTATGTGAAACAAAGCTTAATAATCTTTAAAACAGTATGAAAAATCATCTTTGTCTTCAAGGAGCACTCTGGTTGCACTTCCTCCAAGTTATATCTCTTTATTCTTTTGTCAGTCCATGGGATATTTGGTAACTCTTCTTTAACACCTCAACTCAAAAGTATTAATTCTTCTTCTCCAATCCTCAGTCATTTTCTAGCTCTCAGATCCTTGGTAAGTGATTAAAAAGGCCATGGCCTGAGTTAGGCACACCTTACTCCTCAAACTGCCATTGTTGTTCTTCAATAATTTGCAGTGTGTGTTTGTGGATACTTGTCCCTGCAGGGCCATCTCAGGGACCAAATAGGACAATAGAGTTTGGGACAGGGAGCTACAAGCAGGGAAGAGAATCACTTTCACAGCTGGCATGCTAATGTGCTAGAAAGAGAGAGAGTGCTGCCCTCAAAATATCCTGGACAGAAATTGGTATTTCTGGTGACAGACAAAGGAGGCTACTCCAGAAGTTGATGTGCCATCTGACAGATAAAGGAAGACAATAGACTTCAGAAGAGACTACATCATCAAGTGATATATTTTTTTCCCAGATCCAGCTTTTTCAAATGCAAGGGGGGAAAAGGTCTAAAATTCCTCTAGAGAAAGTCTCTTCCATTTGAGGATTCCTCCCACTGTGGGTCCATCCCAGGGTCTAAAGAGTACAGTAAAGTTTGTGGCGGGGAGTTACATGCAGGGGAGAGGCTCATTTTCACTACTGGCACACTGAGGTACTAGAGCAAGAACTGTCTTCTAAGTCTCCTGGACAGAAACTACTTAAGTAGAGTACCTGGTCATGCACCACTCTGTCACTCCACAGACAAAGGAGTATAATAGAGTTTGGGAGAGGGGATTACATAAAGGTGAGATTTCTTCAAGGCTGCACTGCAGACCAGAGAGAATCTGAAGGAATTTAGGAAAGGCAAAATTTCTCAGAAAAGACTTCCCATAGCTTGAGTGGCCCACCTCATAGTTTAATTGTTTTATGTTGGCAACTAATCAATTACATCAAAAAGATAAGAACTATATATAACTTATGCAAACACACTAGAAATGGCCTAACACTTACCAAGAAAGACTTTACATAATACCAATAAAGCAGTAGACAGCATAAAGCAATGTGAAAAACAAATTAAGCCTTCTCCAGAGAATAGTAGAGCATACAACAGACCCAATGAAGACCCCAGAGTGAGTGAGGCAGATATTTCTGGTAACAGACAGAGTGAGGGAGGCAGAACATAAATATTGATATGGAGTCATTTTAATAAGTACAGAAGAAGGTACAGATGATGGACGAAACAAAGAAAGACAGAAATAAAGTGAATACTCCAGAGGCAGAGAACCACAAAATATATATTCACATGGAGTCATTTGAAAAGCTACAGAAAAGGTGTAAATAATGGGAAAAAACCCAATAGAAGCCATTAAGAAAGCAAATACTCCAAGAAAGAGAGCCAGAAGATATCTAAGAAAGAGAGACAGAACATATCAATGTAGAGAGGAACTTGAAAAGTTCCAGCAGAAAGGACAGAAGAAATAATTGAAACCATAGATAAAGGGGAATAATACATTTTTTTTAAAAAAAGGCCATCACAAGATAGAAAGAGTACAACCAACATAGGACTGGAAATAACATAAATGCATGAAAATGCATTCCATAATATTAAGATTGAAATCATTTAAGTGATTTAAATGTCCAACACACTGGAGGGACAAAGATAGTAGAACAGTTGGAATAGAGAGTTAGTGAGCTAGAAAATAAAACCTCTATGGAAACATACTAGAAGAAAAATCAGAGCTGAGACGTAAAGATAATAAAGAAAACATTAGAGACATGTGTAATAACATAAAGAGGAACAGCATACGTATGACTGGAATTCTGGAATATGAAAGGGACAGGGAAATCACTGAGAAAATTTTGGAAGAGGTAGCAGAAGAAAACGTCCCAGGTTTCTGGAAGACACAATAAAAGACCTAAATAAATGTAAAAATGGTCCCTGTTTATGGATAGAAAGACTCAATATTAAGAAAATGACAATTCTACTGAAAGCAAACTACATATTCAATGCAATGCCAATACAGATACCAAATTCATTTCTCAAGGAGATTGAAAAGGAAATTGTTGTGTTTATTTGGAGAGTAAAGAGATCTCAAATAAGCAAAACATTTCTGAGAAAGAAAAATGAAATAGGAGGTAGAGCATTCCCTGACCTCTAAACCTACTATAACTACACAGTGGTAGTAACCAAAACAGCATGGCACTGGTACAATGAAAGGCACATAATCAGTGGAACAGAACATGGTTCTGCTGATAACTCAGAACTTAAGCTAATTGTTTTTCCTTTGTAGGTGGCTCTTTGTTTTTCTCATGCTGCTTTCAGTATTCTGTCTTTATCTTTTCATTTGGAGAAGTTGACTATTATTATATGTCTTCGTGCTTTTCTTTTTGGGTTTAGTCTATTTGATGTTCACTGATTTCCTTTAATGTGAATTTCTCCATTTTTTTAATTGTTGTTGTTGTTGTTGTTATGTGCCGTCGAGTCGCCTGCGACTCATAGTGACCCTATGTACAACAGCCCTAAACTCCGCTCTGTCCTGTGCCAA
>NW_006399870.1:5292295-5297983 GCF_000299155.1 Elephantulus edwardii
ATGTGAAATCAGTGAAATTGTTCTGTAGTTTCCACATTCGGTTGGGTCACCTTTCTTTGGGATAGGAACAAATATCAATCTCTTCCAGTCAGTTGGCCAAGTGGTCGTTCTCCAGATTTTTTCACAAAATATTTTTATAATTTCCTTCACCCAACCCACACCTCAAATTGTGAAACTCTATGATTAACACCCTACTTCCTATCTTCAGCCTTCTATCTCCACTTTCCCCCACACCTTGGATCCTCATACTCATTCTACAATAATAGTTTTATGCAGTATATGTCCTGGGGTACTGAGTTCATTCACTCAGCTTAATGCTTTCCCGTCCTTCCCAAACTGAGTAGTAATTTACAAGATGATTGCTCCTGCATGCTGCATAGTATTCCATTGTATGAATGTACCACAACTTCTCAATACATTCATTTGTGGTTGGACATCTGTGCTGTGTGGCACATGCCCATCGAGGATCCTGTACTCAGTAAAGCTGTCTATCAAATATGAAGGAGAAATCAGGTTATTTGTAGAAACTTAAGGAATTTGTGATAACAAGACCAACTCTACAAGAAATTCTAGGAAATGTCTCTCACACTGAAACACCAAAGGAAAGTGGATGGACCATAGTAACCAGACACAATGGAAAAGAAACAGTAAAATGATAGCAATCAAACCTGGCCTGTCAACAATCACAATTATGTGAGCAGACTGGATTTAAAAAACTCAGTCCATCAATATATTTCCTATAAGAGACACACCTAAGAAATGAGGAGAAAGTCTAAAAATCACAGTCTGGAATAATTTATACCAAGTACACAATATTCACAAAAAAGCAAGAGTGACAATACTAATCTCTATAAAATAGACTTCAGGTTGAAAATCTCCCTAAAAGAAAGGCACTATATAATAATTAAACAAACAATGGATCAAGAAGACATAACCTTGATCAATATTTATGCACCAAAACCTCCAAAATACATAAAACGGTTGTTAAGAGACCTGAAGAAATATGTAGCACAATAGTGGTAGAAAACTTTAACACACCAGTCTCAACAAAAGATAGGTCAACTCAAAAGAAATTTAACAAAGATGCAGACGTTCTAAACTACACAATTAGCCACCACATACTTGGGGATGTATTCAGGGTACTGCACCCAAATAAAGGTCAACTTACTTTCTTCTCAAGTGCACAGGGTACATTCCCCAGAACTGATCACATATTAGGACACAAAGCAAGCCACAACAAATTAAAACATATTGAAATAATACAGACTATCTTCTAAGATCACAATGCCATAAAAGTAGAAATTCAGACAAGAGGATAAAGCTTATAAACAACTTGTATGGAAGCTAAATTACACCCTTCTAGGAAACACTGGCAGCCTTGTGGAAAGAGACTGCACTGCAAACCCAAAGGCACATGGCTTGAATCCATCAGCTGCTCCATGGGAGGATGGGCAATCTCCTCCTGTGTGATTAGCTGCCTCTGCAAAGCTGTTGGAGGTTCAGCACTGGATTGATTCCAACCAGATAATACACAACAACAACAGAATAAGATTGGGTTACAGAAGAAATAAAGAATGAAATAAAAACATTCCTCAAAACAAGTGAAAAGGAAAATACAACATACCAAACCTCTGGGATGTAACTAAGGCAGTCCTCATGGAATAGTTTACAGCAATTGGCAAAGACACACACAAAAAAGGAGGGGGGGGCAAAAGCAAAATTAATGATGTAACTAAACATCTCCATAAAAAAACAACAACAATATAAGCCAACAGAAGAAAAGAAATTTTAAATATAAGAGTTTAAATCTGTGAGATGGAAAACAAGAAAGCAATTGAAACCATCAACAAGACCAGGAGATGATTTTTCAAAAGGGTCCATGAAATTGACAAATCATTGGCAAACTTACCAAAAGAAAAGAAAGAGAATACACAAACAACTTGATTAAGAACGATAGAAATGACATCACAACAGAACAAGATGAAAGTAAATCTATGAGATATTATTATGATAAATATTATGATAAACTTGAAAACCTAGAGGACAAGGACAAATTCCTTAAAACTCATACCCTACTCAGATTGACAAGGAAAGATGTAGATC
This sequence comes from Elephantulus edwardii, assembly GCF_000299155.1. Classification (NCBI taxonomy): domain Eukaryota; kingdom Metazoa; phylum Chordata; class Mammalia; order Macroscelidea; family Macroscelididae; genus Elephantulus; species Elephantulus edwardii. The sequence goes on from NW_006399870.1 coordinate 5,294,399, forward strand.
TTTTGAACCGATCCATCATGAAAGAAGAAACTTAATAGATCATAAAAACATTCCATCACATAAAAAAGTCCTAGATAACATGACTTCACAGCTAAATTCTACCAAACATTCACAGAATATCTATCACCAATTCTACTTAAATTATTAAAAAAGATAGCAAAGGAATACTCTCAGAGTCATTCTATTAAGCAAGCATAGCCCTAATAATATGATAACCAGGCAAAAATATTTTTACAAAAAAAAGTACAACTAATATCTCTCATGAATATAGATGTGAAAATCCTTAACAAAATCCTCGCCAAAAGAATCTAATAGCACATCGAAAAATAATTCATCATGATCATGTAGGATTCATAACAGTTATAAAAGGATGGTTCAACTTAAGAAAAGCAATCAATGTAATTAATCAGATTAACAATGTAAATAACATGATCCTAGCAAATGATGCAGAAAAGGCCTTCGAAAAAATCCAACAGCTTTTCCTTACTAAAACACTCAGCAAAATAGAAATAGAGGGGTATTACCTCAACATACTAAAAAGCATATATGTAAAAGCAAGAGCCAATAAAATTCTCAGTGAAGAAAGATGAGAAGCATTCTCCTTTTTGACAGTGACGAGACAAGGATGCCCACTTTCACCACTCTTATCCAGTATTGTAGAAATTCTGAGCACTTGACAGGGCTCATGCGGAATCTACAGATGTATCAAGAGGTTCTTATGCGAACGGAGCTGGGGAACACTGCATTGTTTGGAACAGGGAAGGGAAAGCATCAAGGTCATATTCGTTCTCCATGTCTATTCAATCTGTATACTGAGCAAATTATCCGAGAAGCTGGACTCTATGAGGAGGAGTGTGTGTGGCATCAGGATTGGAGGGAGACCAATTAATAACTAGCATTATGTAGATGACACAAACTGAAATAAGGAGGGCTTGAAAATAAGGAGGGCTGGTAGTACTTTCTGTAGAAGATCAAGGAATATAGCCTCTGGTATGGATTGCATCTCAATTTCAGGAAAACAAAGACTCTTACCATTGGAGCAATAGGCAGAGTCATGATGAATGGAGAGGAGATTGAAACTATCAACAGCTTCATCTTGCTTGGATCCACAATTAGCACCCTTGGTACAAGCAATGAGGAAATAAGGAGACATGTTGCACTTTAAATCTGCATTTAAAGATGTTCCCAAAGGAATAGTGATTGATGTCAGTTTGAGGTCTAAGGTGCATTTCATTCAGACCATATAGTCTTTCCAATCACTAGACCGGGACAATGAATACATTTTTTCTCTTTTTTATTATTATTATTTTTAATGAAAATTTATAGAGACTTCTTATGTCCGTTCATTCATTGCTGCACTTTCCTACCTGCCTCCCCCCACAATTCTCTCTTCTCTTTGAAAAGTAAAAGAAAAATTATCATTATTATACAATCCCTCCCCCCAAGTCTACTCCACCCATGCAACCTTTGTTCTGGACTTCTGTCATGGAATTCTGTCTATACCTAATCATATATCCCTTTTAAACAGTTTTCTCCCTCATCTGTTTCAATGCCGTATACATAACTTATCCCATATTTCTCAGTCTTCCCCCAGCCCTGATATCAGTCCCATTTTTACAACAGTGGCACCACACAGTATTTGTCCTTTAGTGACTGAGCTATTTCACTCAGCATAAAGTCCTCTAGGATTACCTGTTTTGTATATTACATGAGTTCCTTGTTTTTCAAAGCTATGTAGTATAGGATTACCTGTTTTGTATATTACATGAGTTCCTTGTTTTTCAAAGCTATGTAGTATTCCACTGTGTGAATATACTACAGCTTACCAATCCATTCGTTTATTGATGAGCCCTTAGGTTTTTAACAAAGGGTGTTGGCAAAATTGGAAAACTACCTGCAAAAGCTCAAACAAGATCTGTACCTCACTCCATACACAAAAAACAACTCAAAGTGGATCATGGACCTGTGACTAAACCCAAGGACTATAGACTTCATTAAAGAAGAGCTTGGAAGAACTCTAGAAGTCCTAATCCACAACATAAACAGTCTTCCAAGCATCTGGAAAAACCTACAGCCCGGAGAGGATAAAATAGATGAATGGACCTTCTAAGAATCAAATCCCTATGCACATCCAAAAATTTCTCCACCAGGGTAAAATATTTGGTAATGATATGTTAGATAAGGGACTTATAGCTAGAATTTATAAAATACTCGAGAACCTCAAAGATAAAGGTAAACAATCAAATTGAAAAATGGGCACAGGATATGAACAGACACTTCATCAAAGAAGATATTCAGATAAAACATAAACATGTGAAGAAATTTTCAAAATCCCAGCTCTAAGAGAGATACAAATCAAAACAACTAATAGATATCATCTTACCTCAGTAAGGATAGCAAAATTTAACAGAACAGCAAACAACAAATGCTGGTGAGGTTGTGGAGAAACTGGAACCTTTATTAACTGTTGGTGGCAGTGTAAAATGGTGTGACCACTATGGAAGGCAGTATGGTGCTGTCTCAAAAAAGTTGCAAATAGAAATAACATTTGACCCAGCAATTTCACTACTGGGAATATACCCCAAAGAAATCATAACTGCCCCCAAAGCAAATATATACACAGCCATGTTTATCTAGGCTTTTTTCACAATAGCAAAGAGTTGGACAATGAATAAAAATTACAAAAAAAGAATTGACACCTTTGAGCTGTGGTGCTTAAGAAGAGCACTGACTATCCAATGGATGGACGAAAGAATGAACAGGTATGTCATGGAGACGGTACAGCTGGAGTGCTCTTTAGATGCAAGAATGATGATGTTTCACCTCACATATTTTGGATATATTGCTAGGAGTGACTATTCCTCAGAGAAAGACATGATGTTGGGAAGGGTGAAAGTTTGGTGAGGGAGAGGAAGACTCTCAACCAAATGAATTGATACTGTGACTGCTGCAATGGGCTCTTGTATGTTAGGAAGCGTAAGGATGGTACAGGATAGAGTAGATCTATTGTTCATAGGGGCACTATGAGTTGTGCTTGATTCACCAGCACCTAACAAAAAAAAAGTTCAATATTGTGTTGGAAGAACTTGTCATGGCTATATGACAAGAGAAGGCAATAGTGCTCTGGTTTGGCACAGACGTGGTTAAACGCTCATTATATGCAGATGATATAAGTTTTCACAGAAAACTCCAAGAGCTCAAAAAGAAAACTGTTAGAGCTAGAAGAAAAATTTATTAAAGTGGTAGTGTACATGGTCAATATACAAAATTTAATGAGATTTCTTGTAGTAACAAAGAAAACTCAGATGAGAAAACTAAGCAAGCAGTACCATTTACAATAGCTAACCACAAATTGAGACTCTTGGGAATAAATCTAACTGTTGTTGTTATTGTTGTTATGTGCCTTTGAGTCGCTTGCGACTCATAGCAACCTTATGTATAACAGCCCTAAACCCTGCTCTATCCTGTGGCAATTGCATTGCCTCTGACACACCCATTAAGATTACCCCAGTCACTGAATCAATCCACCTCATAGAGGGTCTTCCCCTCCTGCGCTGTCCCTCTACTCTACCCAGCATGATGTCC
>NW_006399870.1:5298273-5301851 GCF_000299155.1 Elephantulus edwardii
AGAGAGACACCGTTGCTCTTGAGTACTTTAGAGAGGTCCCTAACTGCAGACTTTCCCGTCGCAATATGTTTTTTTTTTTAATTTTCTGGCTGCTGGTGCCAAGAGTATTGACCATGGAGCCGAGCAAACTGAAGCTGTGAACAATCTCAATCTCTTTGCCATCCATCCTGATGCTACTGATTGGCCCAGTGGTGATAATCTTTGTCTTCTTGGCATTGAGCCTCAGTCCATACTTAAGGCTGCAGTCCTAGAGAGACAAAAAAACTTTTATAAACAAAACTATAAAATACTTCTCTGAGAAACAATACAAGACTTGAATCAGTGGAAAAATGTTTCCAGTTTATGGATAGAAAGACTTAACATAGTGAAAATGATAATCCTACCAAAACCAATCTACATATTTAATGACATTCCAATTCAGATAGCAACTTTATTTTTCAAAGAGACAGTAAAGGCAATTGACAAGTTTATCTGGAGAGAAAAGAGACTCCGAATAAGGAAAGCACTTCTGAAAAACAGAAATGTAGCGGGAAGCATAGCACTCCCTGATCTCAAAACCTACTATAACACTTTATAATCAAAACAGTGTGGTACTTGTACAATGACAGACACATAAACCTAACACATATATCCACGGTCAACTCATATTTGACAAGAACACAAAATCTATCAAAGGGAGAAATAAAAATATTTTCAACAAAAAGTGCTGACAAGGTTGTACTGCTATCTGCAGAAAGCTGAAGCAGGATCCATATGTCAAACCATACACCAAAATCAACTCAAGGTGTGTCAGAGACCTAGGGCTAAAGTCCAAATCATGAGATCATAAGAAATAAAGTGAGACCAAGCTTAGAAGGCCTAGCCTATGATAAAGAGGCTGACAAACAGAACCAGAAATGCACCATTAGAAATTAATAAAATGGACTGCTGGGACCTTTTAATGTTTAGGTCCCTATGTGCCCCAAATCTTTTTCCAATAGGGTGAAAAGAAATTTATTGACTGGGGAAAAAAAAACACTTGGTAATACCATCTCAGACAAGGGTCTCATAACAAAAGTTTACAGAATATTATCAGACCTCACAAGAAAAAAAACTGAAACTCAATTACAAAATGAGCAAATTACTTGAAAAGACTTTTCACAGAGGAAAACATTCAGATGGCATCCACATGAAAAGAAATCACTGACTATAAGAGAAATGCAAAAAAACATAATATGTGGTACCATTTCAGGCCCGTAGCAGTGGCAAAGTATAACAGGGTAGGAAACAATAAATGTTGGGGAGGATGTGGAAAGATTAGAACTCTCATACACTACTGGTGGGATTGGCAGTTTTATTTTTCCCCAAAAAGCTGAATATAGAAATTCTGTATGCCTCAGCTATTCTACTACTAAGAATATACCCAAAGGAAATTAGAACTGACTCACAAATGGAGATTTGCATTCCAATGTTCGTAAGAACATTATTCATATTAGCCAGAAACTGAAAGAAGCTCAAATGTCCATCAACAAATGACTATATTGAGAAATTATGGTACATTCACATTGTGGAATACTATGCAGCAGTCAGGAGCAACAATTTTGAAAAATACTACATAAATTGGGAGGGATTGGAGAGCATTATGCTAGGTGAACTAAATCGCATAAGGGCAAATAATACTACATTAAACCATTATTGAAAAATTAGAATAATAACTAGTAAAACGTGTATGGGGGGCCAAAGAAAAATGAGGAGTAGAGGGGTGAGAATGGGTAGGGGGAAATCATCAGGTCACACAATTTGGTGGGTGGAGGGAGGTGGTAAAAGAATTTGGAAAGATCCTTCCAGGACCTGAAATAATGCAGTAATGGTGGGCATAGTTCAATGGTGGTTAATTTTATAAAACACAATGCCTGTGAATGATTGGATGAAACACAATATGAATGAAGGGAAGTGTAAAGTACAAAGAGCACAACATACAGGAATTGTGTATGCAAACCAAAATGGAAAAAAAAAATTGGAGAAGTGCATGGCTACAGATTTCCCCAATTGAATATGTTTCCTCATCTACTGACTGCTGGTACCAAATGTACCAAATGTATTGATTCCAAAACCAAATACGTCCTATTGCCATTGCCGTTGTTATGGAACCCCACCTGGATCTGGAATGAGAGCAGACCCCCACCTGGACTATCTCCACTAGTAGAAGGGGGGGAAAACACCCCCCAAACCAAACAAAATTTGCTTTGGAACACCTGGGAAGCTGGAGATCTGTTTTCTCCTCATCTAACCAAAACAGAACATGAAAAACAAGGAACTCATGCAATATTATTCAAAATGGGTGACCCTCAAGAACATTATGCTGAGTAAAATATCTCAGTCACAAAAGGAATGTTCATTAGTAAATGTTCATTAAAATGAATAAAATAAAATTTAAAAAATATTTCTTGTGTGTATTGACTGTGAGAACAGCAGCATAAAAAGATCATATTGTAATTGTTACCAGATAGATACTCTTGGGATGTTGCCATGAAAAGCAGGCTCATGGCATAACCTTCCCTCTGACCCCATCTCATCTCTTGCCCAAGATATCTAATGTGTTCACTCAGATGAACACATCTTAAAGGCATGCTGTTGTTATTAGGTGTTGTTGAATTGATTTCCACTCACAGCAATACCAACAGCAGGTTTCTTCTTGTTGTTTTTATGGGCCGTCGAGTCACTTGCAACTCATGGCAACCCTATGTACAACAGATCTAAACCCTGCTCTATCCTGTGCTAATCATACTGCCTCTGACACATCCATCCCGATTACCCCAGTCACTGAGTCAATTGACCTCATAGAGGGTCTTCCCCTCCTGCGCTGTCCCTCCACCCTACCAAGCATGATGTCTCTCTCCAAGGACATCATCCCTCCTTACAACATGTCCAAAGTATGTGAGACGAAGCCTCCGAATCCTTGCCTCCAAGGAGCAGCTTGGTTTAAACATCTTCAGGGTGAATCTGTTTGTTTTCTTGGCAGTCCATGGTACATTACTCTTCTCCAGCACCACAGCTCAAAGGCTTCAATTCTCCTTCTGTCCTCCGTACTCATTGTACAACTCTCTGATGTATAACAAATGATTGCAAAGACCAGGGCCTGTATCCGATGCACCTCAGTCTCCAAAGTGACACCATTGCTCTTCAGTACTTTGGAGAGGTGCCTAAAAGCAGACTTTCCCATTGCAATACAACTTTTAATCGCCTGGCTGCTGGTGTCAAGAGTGTTGACTGTGGAGCCAAGCAGACTAAAGTCGTTAATGATCTCAATCTCTTCACCACCCATCCTGATGATGCCAATTGGTCCAGTGGTGAGAATCTTTGTCTTCTTGACATTGAGCCTCAGTCCATATTGAAGGCTGCTGTCCTAATTCCTCTGCAGCAAATGCTTCAGGTCCTTCTCAGTTTAAGCAAGCAAGGTTGTGTCATCTGCATAACGCAGATTGTTCTATATCTTCCACTAATCCTGATGCCACACCTCTCCTCATAGAGCCCAAGCTCTCTGATAATCTATTCTACCTACAGGTTGAAAAGGTATGGAGACAGGACACATCCCTGGC
>NW_006399870.1:5309557-5314086 GCF_000299155.1 Elephantulus edwardii
AATCAGGAAAGGGTGTTGGATTTTTTCAAAGGCTTTTTCTGCATCAATTGATAGGACCATAGGGTTCTTGTTTTTTGCCTTATTGATGTGATGAATTACATTAATTGTTTTCCTTATGTTGAACCATGTTGCTCTAATCTTGAAGGCACGTAGTTCTAATCCACCAGCTGCTCTATGGGAGAGGGATGGACAGTCTCCTCCTGTGTAATTAACTGCCTCTGAAAACCTGCCAAAGGGTCTGCTATGAGTTGGCCCCAACTGAGAGTACCCACAACAACATACAGATGACACTATCTTGCTTACTGAAAGTGAGAAGTACTTAAAGTACTTGTTGCAGTAGATCAATGAATATAGCCTTCTGTATGGATTGTATCTCAATGTCAAGAAAACAAAAATTCTTACCTCTGGATTGATAGTCAAAATCATGATAGGTGGAAAAAAAGATTAAAACTGTTAACAACTTCATCTTATTTGGGTCCACAATCAACACCCTTAGTATTAATGGGAAATCAGGAGACTTACTGTACTGGGGAAGTCTGCAGTTAGGAATCTCTCCAAACTATTGAGTAGAAACAATGTCAGTTTGAGGACTAAAGTGAATATGATTCAGAAAATGGTGTTCCTAGCCATTTGGTGTGCATCAGAGAGCTAGACGGTGAATAAGGATGACAGAGGAAGAATTAATGCCTTTGAACTGTGGTGTTAGAGATGAGTACTGAACCATCCCAAAACTGTTAAAAGAACAAACAAATATGTCTTAGAGAGGGTGGAGTCAGACAGGTTTTTGGAAGAAAAGATGATAAAGCTTCACCTCACATACTTCCTGGATGCTAGGAGGAGCTGTTCCTTGGAGAAGGATATGATGCTAGAAAAGGCAGACAGTTGGTAAAGGAGAAAACCCTTAACCAGGTGGATTGACACAGTGACTGGTCCAATGTGTTCTAATGTGTCAGGGACTGTAAGGATGACACAGGATATGACGAGGTTCAGATATGTTGGGTCATACTCAACTTGATGTCACCTAACAAACAATAAGTCGTCTGGTGATGAGGAACCGCACTGAACTCTTATAGCCATACTGTTCAAATCCTTTAGCTGCTCTGATGACACAAGGATAGGCAATTGACTCCCAGTCAATTTTCGCTTTTATAAGCACCCTGAAGAAACAGATAATAAAAAAATCAACCCTTCCACCTAAAGTCAAACTAACTTTTCATATGACAAAACCCAGTAAGTGGGCGAAAGATGGCGTCTTTAACAAATGATACTGGCAAAACTAGACATCTATCAGCATAAAAATGAAACAGGATACACATATTATTCCGTACACAAAAACTTGACTCAGGCTGCATCAGAGACCTAGTAATAAAACCAAAATGATAAATATCATAGGAGTTAAAAGAGGAACACATTTAGAAACCCTAGTATTTATCAGGTTGAAAGAACTGAAAAACAAATTCAAGCCTTGAGTTATAATACTGAGAGATGCAATGAGAAAAATCTTAAATGATCCAGGAAACAACAGAAGTTGGAGGAAACACAGAAAAAAAGAAAAAGGTCTACAAAAAACAAAAGGTCAAAATTGAAATATTCCAAGAAGTAGTTTATGATAAATAGCCAATGGTGATGAGGGAAGAAGTCCAAACTGAACTAAAGGATTTCGCAAAAAATAAGCCTCAGGAATTGATCTTTGTATGTTTGCCCTACAGTGAGGACTTTTGTTGAGGATCTTTGTTGTCTTGATGTTGAGATATAATAACTACAGAAGGCTGTAATTCTTACTCTTCTATAGCAAGTGTTTCACATCCTCCTTCTTTTCAAACATTTTTGGTCTAGCAATTTGGCATGTTTCAACTAAGAGATGCAATCCAGGGCCCATTCACAAATTTATGCCAGGTAATTTCAAAGATAGCTACTTTGTCAACTGACTTGAAAAGAGCCATATATGTTTTCATTCCCAAGAAAAGGAATCCAACAAATTATAGAAATTGTAGAACAATGTCATTAATATGACATTGCAAGCAAAATATTGCTAAAGATTATAAAAATACATCTGGAACAATAAATTGAAAGAGAACTGCAGGCTGAGCTTAAGGAAGACTGTGGCACCAGCAATATCATTACTGATTTCAGATTAATCTTTGTGTAAAGCAGATGATTCTAAGGAAACGTCTATTTGTGATTTTGTTTGAAACAAATACTAATTTATTTACAAAATTAGAATATATTTGTGATTTCTTGACATATTTGGTGGTGTGGATCACAATAAATTATGACTAACTTTGAAAAGAATGGGAATCCCATATTGCTTAAGTATGCTCATATTAAATCTATACCAAGACCAAGAATAAGGGAGTGGCAAGGAAATGAGAGGATAGAAGTAGTGGGAGGCATGAGCCATCAAACCAGAGTTGGATGGGGAAAAGGGATGGGAGGACTCAGAAGAGTAAAGATGTTGACTGGGTGGGTGAAGGAGAGAAAACAACATATGAACCAAAGGGATGGACCCAGGGTCCAACATCTGACCGGTTACCTACATAGTCTTGTGTCGACCGAGAGTAAAGAATAAAAAATGAGACGTGACACCAAAAATGTAGGAGAAAACAGAGAGGTAAAGCAGAAGTGAGCAGTTTGAATAACTGAAGCACCTAACCCAGCTTCCCTGTGCCTTTATTGAAAATGCCAGGTAGCAAATCACAAAGAGAATTCTATGAAAATGAAGCTAAGCTCTTTCTATTAAAAACCTTGACTTGACTTAGGAGGAAGGGGTTAGCAAATAAAATACAAAAGTTGTGTAAATGCTCAAGGTCTGCCTTAGCACTTAACCCCTGTGAACACCTAAGTTCTGACTTGGTGCTTCAGGGTGAATTCCAGTTTGTATCTATGCCTCCCTCATATGCTGATACAGCATTTGGTTTATTATAAGTATTTGGTATGAAATTTGGCTTCCCACATAGTCTCATCAGCTCTTTTGAGTAAAATGCTTGACTACCAAATATTGCTCTAAAGTTGAGCACCCAAATTAAGACAGTCTAGACAGAAAGACTGGCCATCTACTTCTAAAATGGCAGGACTTCAAAAACCCTTTGTACAATAGAGCACATTTACGTAGTTGTTGATTGCCTTTGAGTTGAGCATGACTCATAGAAACACTACGAAGAAAAGATCTGAAGCCCCTTTACTATTATTGACATTTATCAAACAAAGTTCATAGAGTTCCGGAGGCAAGTTCTTTAGGAAATAGATGCCACTCTTGTTTCACACACAGAGCACACTTAGATTAGGCCAGTAGATATAGCAATGGAGGGTAAGCCTTTGTAATGGCAATCACAAAGGAGGAAGAACAGTTGCAAACAGACCCTAATGATTGAAATGTGGAATATAAGAAGTATGAATGTAGGAATGTGGGAAGTTGTCAAGGAAGACATGTCATGCATAAATATTGAGATTCTACAGATTGGCAAAATGAAATGGATTGGCATGGGACATTTTGAACCAGACAAATTATATAATCTACTATTCTGGAAATGAAAAGGATAAATGGGGTTGCATTCATAGTTAAAAAATAGTTTCCAGATCCATCTTTTTTCCCCATTTTATTTATTTTTTCCCCCAATTTTACACTGGTTTACCTACAAAGTTCATACACATTGCCCCTCACACCTGATCCTCCTCGACACCCATCATTGAACCATAGGACCCTACGATTACCTCCCTGATGACCTCCACCCCTCTGGTCCCCCTCTTTCCCCCTTAGATCCTCATACACATTTTGTTTGTTGTTGTTATGTGCTGTCAAGTTGCCTACTACCCATTGTGACCCTACATAGAGCAGCTCTGAAGCCTGCCTTGTCCTGAGCCACTCTGATTAACTTTTACATACCTAGATCCATCTTGAAATACAGTGTTGTGAGTGACAGGATAATATCCATACACATACAAGGAAGACCCATCAATACCATTATCATTCAAATATAGGCACCAACAACCAAAGCCAAAGAGGAGGAAATAGATAACTTCTACCAACTGTTGCATTTGGAAATCAATAGAATATGCAACCAAGATACACTAAAAATAATGGGTGGTTGGAATGCAAAAGTTGGGAACAAGGAAGAAGGACCATAAGTCAATAAACATAGACTTAGTCACAGAAATGAGGCTGAAGACAGAATGATAAAATAAATTATTTACTTATTACAAAACCTTTATAGGAAACACAAATGGTGACTATACACATGGACCTCACCTGATTGTCTATACAGGAATCATACTGACTACACCTGTGAAAGAAATTGCTGGAGAAGCTCAATATCAGCTGTAAAAACAAGGCTAAATTCTGACTGTGACCAATTACTCGTTTACATCAATTACTCACATGCAAAGTAAAACTGAAGTACATCAGTACAGAACTGCCAGAAGTCCAGGCTGTGTTTAGAAGGGGTCGTGGTACTAGGGATATTGTAGCTGATGTCAGATGGATCTTAGCTGAAAGCAGAGAATACCAGAAGAATGTCTATCTGTGTTTCATT